>NC_143012.1:219710995-220010995 GCF_055824585.1 Amblyomma mixtum | reverse complement strand
CCGCAGTTCGGCAAACGGTTGCGTGTTAATTTTGGCGCGAATGTCGGGAAAACTGGCGCCACGTGGAGGTTGGCCAGTGACGAGCATATATAAACAAACCACGTGTATATGATCATCTGAAATGGCGGTGCTCGGCTCGCAGTGCGCGTCCTATGGAAGTTTGATGACGTCACACTTGTTTTCTTGCAATCACTCGTATGTTCCATACCATCTGCGAGTACGCACACACGCCGCCTCCTTTTCTCGTAAGTGTACTAGTAATTCTTCCGCATTATAACGCTTTCAACCAGGACAACAAGAGTGACGGCAACGTGTAATGGGCCTATAATGGGCAACGTGTAATGTTTCTTCACTTAATCTTTGAGGGAAGGGTGATGTGTTATTCATAAAATATTGAAATTGCTAGGCACGGAGTGCGAATTTTGAGCGCGAGAAAGCTATGCCCAACAATAAAGCTATTATTGCATAGCGGTACACTCGTAAGTATGAAGCGCTAGGTTTAATGATCTGGTGGCGTTCAAAGAGGAGGTGGAAACAGCTAGTCCATATAGTTGTTGAACTAGTTCATGGGAATATACCTGCGCTTAAAAGACACGGACTGAAAGAAAGAGACACACACACAAAGCGCTGGTCTTTTAAGCGCAGGTATATTTCAATATGGTAAACCAACTCGCCCAAGAAACCACTCTGCTAGTTCATGGGTTCCGTTACTGAAAGTACAATTAACGCTTAGGAGACAACGTTTTTAAAAGCCTGCCGAGTGCCTCGGTGGTTCATTCGTAACTCGCAGGTACAGAAGCGCCTATGGTGGCCGCCGCTAGCGCTGGACATAGCTAATTAGAGATAATAGAGAAGGGATTTGTATCGGAATGCATGTAAATGTGTTGTCTGTGTTGATGTTAGCAGCTGCACTGATGAATACTTATCACGATGCCTGCAAAAGACAACCATTCATTCTTTTTCTTCAATGGTGTTCCTATCTAGTCGGTCAGTCGGCATTAGTAACCTATCCGAAATGTATTGCTGGCGTGGTGACATTCGGGGGAAACCTAAATACTATGTTTATTATGAGCTTAGTGGAGTGCTTGAATTTCCGTGTTTCTGGTAAGCAGCATTGTAAAAATTGAAGTTTTGGAGTTAATTTAAACCGTAATTCGTAGCAGGATTTCACTCCACTCTCAGATTGCTGTCAGTAATGCTTCGTGTTGACAGTCAATATCGCAACTATATAAGAAGATTTTCTCGGGTGGTGACGACGCGCGTACGCAAGCCAAAAGGGCACATGAAAACTCTTAACGCGTTGGAATATGCCCAGCTCACGTAGTTTAAGTTTAGACTAGCACATCCGGTACGCCAATGGAGTGCTGCTTTAAAAGAAACGACGCGTCTCTAAGTATTTCTTGAACACGGTTACGAACTTGAAGCGGTAAAGCGAATATAACAGCAACGAATAGAATTTTGCCGCATCCAAGTTGTATTGTTGTTTGAGAAAAGCGCTCGCGCCATCACTCTTTTTCTGATAGCGGTGAACGCATCGCTTATTCACTGCTCCAACTTAGTCTTCATTTTTTTAGGCACTCTTATTTCGTCTATAGTTTGCATTTTTATTCCCAGGAACATTGGTACTTCTTGTTCCATATGTTCTCTCCCGTCCTTGTCCACTTGTTGGGCGCTGTGCGGCTGAACGAAAGCTGTAGTAAAATGTGCACGTCAGGCGCTATAAATGCGCAGATGGGATTTCATTTTCAAACGCGCGTGCTTCCTTCCAGAACCTGCACTTCCTCGCACTTTTTTTCGTCTGAGGAATCGGAGCCAGTTTCCTCTCCCCAAGGATGCACTGACAGCTCATCCATCACGCAAATCGGGGGCATACAAGTCTCCCGGACTCCCGGAGTGTTTAGCATTTTTTTTTCTTGTCTTCGAGAACTTCCTTATTTGCATACATACCGAAGTCTTGGCTTATATTTCCTTACATGAACTGTGTTTTATGCTCGTACGAAAATCATCGGTACATCAGGCACAGAAGCGCCGGAGTGGCTGTGCGTTCACCGTGCGTGGCATAAACAATGAACGCCTTCTTCCAATGTTTATGCCATAGAGCGTCTTCTTGCTTTCCTTGTGTGGTCTTGTTTAAGCCTTGTTTTGTTATGCAAAGCGCGCTGCCAGTGATTTCGAACTCGAATTCATGCGCTACAGGCGGCACAAATTCGACATCTCGCGGCGTTCCGTTTTGAATTGGCCTTGCTTGTTCATTTAGCTTTGCTTCGACTTCTCAATGCATGTAACGTACTTTGATTTTTCGAGCCATTTTCATTCACCGAATTCAGCCGCAAGTTCGGTGGTTATTTCGCGTGAATGCGGGAGGGCTTCGTCTTAAACGTCCCTTCAGTAGTTGGTGGCACTGCGGAGCACATTATTGTTGCGCACGCGAGAGAGCGGGCAAAAACTTTTCGTGTTTGGGCGTAGACAATTGCAAGAACGTAGGCTGCTCTCGGCGCGTAAAATATATTCTCTCTTGGACATCGCACACCCGTACTGATTGCATCGAAGCCTGCCTTTTATGTTTGATATCAGGCTTTAGACCTTTAGAACTTATTTTGGGGAAATAGCAATACCAATATTGGGTAGCATTAGAACACAGTTTAATCGTGTCAACTAGTAATCTGTTTTTTTTTCTTAAATTCTAGCAGTGAACATTTAAAAGACGAGATTTAGTTGCCAGGGGTAAAATAATACGCCGCGCTGAGCCAGGCGTATCAGATTTGGGAACATGAGTAGAGTATTGGAACTGCGACGGTTGAGCTTGTGGCTTCACACAAATATGGCTTAACGCAATGTGGCTTAACGCTCTCAGGAGCGACACGCTACGTGACGTTCATTCTGCGAGAAAGCTAAAAAAATTGGCAGGGGCTTAGCTTGGTTAAGCCCGGTAGGTTGCGAAAGCAAATGGCAAACTATCTTTTTACACACTGAGAAAGATCCACCATGATTACCCGCCGCGCTCCGCCGACGGATCGAGCTGGGGGCCCTTTTTTTATGCAGTTGGTATGACGTCACCTCGACTGTAGCGCCACTGGTGAGAGGAGCGCGAGGCTCACCGCCGTGACTACCGCCACCCTCCGCCGACAGATCAAGCTGGGGGCCCTTTTTTTCGCAGCTGGTATGACGTCACTCCACGAAAGGTCAACCGTAACTACCGCCGCGCCACGCTGAAGGCTCAAAACCTAGCTTAGTATTGCTTTCGCAATAATAACAGCTACTGCCTCTAAAAGCAGATCGGGCGATTATGAGCTGCCTGAAGGTGTTTGTCCTGGTGGCCAAAAGTCCTGCATAGGTGCGCAGTCAGGTGTGCCTCTCTGCAAAGTAAAGTGCAAGTAGGTGGAAGCGTTCTCTGTTGTCAAGTCCTGTCTCTGAAGCGCAAGCTTTACATCAAAGTTATAAGCTACCCTACAACTATAGGCATACGCAGTGATGTGCAAGTGCAAGTTTGCACAGGATAATTACAAGTGCAGTTCAGAGTTGGATTTACCTTTCAGCTTCCTCCCCAGTTCACGCGAATTCCTAACCTAGCCCCATGAGAGCAGTCACGGTAATACCGATAGTTCTGTGGTGCCTCGCAAAGAGATCGCCCGGCAGTCACGGTGCCGTGGTAGAGTCTCTAGTATTGTGCTATAAAAGAGGAGTGGCCTACAAAAAGATTTGCAGCGTCTTTACTGGTCGGCTGGCAATCTGGTAATGTTTGACTAGGGAGTTCTACTTTCTGGTATATCTCACGGTGGCTTACTTGTTTCTTCGCCTCGAAATGAATGGAACATAAATGATTCCCTTATAGGCCACCTGACTCTCATTCTCGTGTTTATGCAAACCGGAGCGTCAGATGTCAAATAAGCTGTAAGTGGACAAGTTATGTGGTTCTTGCACCGCTATAGCTGCGTCATTCTCTCCTCTGTTGCCTTACTGTTCATGGTGAGACTTGCAGTTGTCGTGAAATGAGCGTAAAAACAGAGAACAATTGAGGCCAGGTTCAGCTTTAACTTCAAGGAGAAAATCAAACGGACCAGCTACTCAATAAAACATTGTCCTCGTCGCAAAAACACTGCGTATTCAGTGGAACTTCAGGCCATTAGGAGAGAAGCGTTAATGGAAGTTGAAAACAAACCGTACATATTAGCGAAGCACGGATAGCCCATCCTATGCGACTGCATTGCGTTAGCGCACTGTGCAGCTTCCCATAGGAACAGAATTAATTTATTCTGTGCCCTCGTCGCCGTTGAAACGTGCCTCCTTTTCTTAACATTGTTCGAAGCAAGCCAATGCGCGATAAGTGGCTCGTTCACCATAGGTGTAATCGACATACTTGCAGCTCAGTGCAAGATTTACACAAAGAGGATAATTGAAGTAAAACACAAAGCAAGAGAAGCATTAAATTAGAACAGCTGTTGGCACGAATCAAGTTTTTTTGTGCGAATGCCACACGCGATTGAGTGGAGAGAAATTGTGACGAGAATACAGAAAGCCAGACTACGACATTGGGCCCCGCTAGACGCCAGGTGGCGCGCAGATGCGGGTCAGGAGGTTTCACGAAGGTGCGAGCTGGGGCCTCACGCCTTCAGACGGAAAGCTTTTCCATGTCTTCCGTGCGTTTCGATCAGCGCAGAAGCTGCGCAATGCTACTGACGTGCCTGCGATCAAAGCGCCACCTGGGATTCGACGAAAGGAATCACGTACGTTCCCGCCTCGCTCCCCTGCACTTTGTGTTATTGTAGCTTCTTTTGCAAACACCAAGGTTTAGGTTCTTTTTTTCTAACCTTCTCTCCTTTCACTTTGCCTGCTTGTTCCTTGTGAACGTGAACCTAGACTAGCTGCTTCTCCTGACGATAGCAGGACAAGCAGAACTGAGTTGCTAGACTCGATTTACTTTTATTTCTGTCATTCACCTCGAACAAGTGAATTAAATTCTTACCTAGCACATCGTTAACCATGTTTACCGTTACTTTACTGATTACAGATGTTAACCTTAATTTTAGTGTTTTTCTATGTTTCCAGCTTAGTCGCGTCTTTCCTTATTAACGTAAAGAGCCGGGGTTAGTACAGGGTATTGAACACATTTAAGTTTATTATATTGGTGAAAGAAGAAATATATTGGGCTTCGATAGCACTTGGTGCGTTATGATGCGCGTCGGTTTTGACGCTCATGCCAAGAGATTTTAAAGTACCTATGCTCTGCTGGAAAAGATGTTAGTTTCTCGTCAGGTTTAGAAATCGCTATCACCGTAGAAAGAAAAAAACAGCGCGGTTAGTGATGTTCTGTGTAGCAGGACTATTGTTCTAAAATTAAAGATGTTTTTGACTATGATAATTACTTCCACTTATTTCTACGGGGCCCACATCGAGCATGAAACCGCGAAAGGAACAGAGGGTTAATGATGGTCCATTCCTTCCGCTTGTATGAAACGCCTAAGGAAGATAGTGTAGTTTTGAAAAAAGAAGGAATCAATGGCTGGTAGTCCTCACAAACTATCCATTACTTCAATAACTGCACTACAAGCCAATGCGAAATATTTTGTATAGCGGCTATTGCCTCAAGAATCTGAAGGAATGGGTCCAAAGGAAATGGAACAAGCAAGATTTGGTTACGTTTGAAGTAATATCCTGTCTGGTCGAAACAAATTAAAGAGTTGAACAGCAGCGGCATTATTGAAAGCCCACATGTCTAGCCGTGACAAAATTCTGCTCGCGTCCTTAGGGACGGCCGAGTGAGGTTATAACGATGGCAGCTGTTCAGAGAAAAATTGTCTCCTGCGCTACCATTTATTTATCATTTCCTTTGGGAGGCATGAAGATTTTGAAAAGACACCATACCTGGGCGTCAAAACTGGTAACTTCTAAAAAACCAATATGCGAACCATAAACTCGAGCAAACAATTTTCTTCCGCCATCTGGCCGGAACATAAAAGAAGTGAACAGCAGACGTGAAAGTGGCCTATTGTCTAGGGTATGAAATCATAAAGGTTCTTTTCGGCAAAACTAATTCAATTTAATTGTTTTTGAAGTGCTCTCGATACATCCCTGTAACAAAATTTACTGTTTACTTCATAGTAAGTTTCAGGTAACAACACACTGCATATGAAAAAAAAAAAGGAATTGTTTGAGATTTAAGCAAAAAAAAAAGGACCGAATAACCGGGGTATATGGCACGGAGTACTGTACTGCCACTAGAACATATTTCCTGTTCAGTAAAGCTTCCATTTGACGCACCCCTTTTCGCACATCATAGGATAGAAAGCACATTTGAAGTCGTCTTACTTAATATTTATTTTCCCTCTCTTTAGGCTTTCACTTGATTTGCAAGATTTTATTTTTCCGGCTTTATATCTGACCTAGAAAAGGAGACATTGAGACATTTGACGGGCTTACGCGTCTCTTCTAGAGCTTCATTTGGGGCAACCATCCCGAGGTTGTCGTTTACCGCTCAGGCGTGGCCTGTACTTATTCCTGTTCTCGCTGTAATGGATATCTCTCCATTTATCTCTTCATGGTGTCCTTTGCAATCCCTCTGAATTTTCACCTGAAAATTCTGGAGCTCCTCGCTTACGCTCATGCTATTTAAAGTTTTTCGGGACGCCTGTTTATCACGGTTCTACAACAAACGTAAAAATGTATAAAATTCTGGCGTAAGGCTCAGGAATTGTTAACATGCTAAACATGAAAGTGAACATTTTTATTGTTCTTTAAAGTAAACTAGGTTGCGCTAATGAAATTTGTTCAAAATGGAGTAACTGAAATTATGACAAACATTTCCGAAGATACTGAGTACATCAGAAAGACTCAGGTTCGATACTGGCCGCGGCGATCGAATTTCGATCGAGGCGAAATTCTAAAGGCCCTTCTATAGTGCGATGTCAGTGCACGTTAAAGAACCGCAAGTGGTCGAAATTTCCGGAGCCCTTGAATACAGCGTCCGTCATAGCCTGAGTCGCTTTGGGATGTTAAACCCCCATAAACCAAACCACACGCATCCCTCTCCACTCTTGGTATTCCATCCGTGATTTTGCTTTTCTTAACGCTTTTTACATTAATGAACATAAACAGAACTCTAAGTATCTTACTTCAGTTAGGCCGAATTTCCGATACCTCTCCTTACTTTTTGTGCTTGGGCTCTCATTTAAACTTTTTACTCGCAATTACGTATTGATTGCACTACCTCACTGCTCATGCTTTAGGTCCAGAAAAAAGTGATCTTTTTTGCCATCTGACTTATTCATCAGAGGTATTAAGCAAACAAGTGAAGGGGATTGAGGGGCTCGTTATAAATATGAAAGAAGCCAACAGCCATAGAAACCAAGGGGCACAGGGGATTTTTAATTAATTTATTTATTTTGTGGTGTTGATCAATTTAGAATATTACTGAATATGTTATCGCTCAAAGCTAATTGATTAGAAAAGCAGAAGAAAAAACAACCACTGCCGCCGGTGGGATCCGAACCCACGACCTCCGAATTACGCGTCCGGTGCTCTACCTCTGAGCTACGGCGACGGC
The DNA here is from genome assembly GCF_055824585.1 of Amblyomma mixtum. Lineage (NCBI taxonomy): Eukaryota > Metazoa > Arthropoda > Arachnida > Ixodida > Ixodidae > Amblyomma > Amblyomma mixtum. The sequence goes on along the minus strand of NC_143012.1, from coordinate 220,003,455 downwards.
TGTCAAATCTTCTGCTTTCGGGGGTATTTATGTTTACAAGTAACCTAACCTTGAGAGTGTTCATCAGCGCCACCCACGTTCATCAGCGGCGGACGTAGAACGTCCTGGGTTACCGCAGGTGTGACGTCGAACGTCATCGAACGGAGAGGGTGGAAGCTGCGTGAGAACCCTCTTATGCTTCCCTATGGCGTCAAGGCTGCCAGAACCGAGGCCCTCGCTAAGCAATTAAGCAAACAAGTGAAGGGGATTGAGGGGCTCGTTATAAATATGAAAGAAGCCAACAGCCATAGAAACCAAGGGGCACAGGGGATTTTTAATTTATTTATTTATTTTGTGGTGTTGATCAATTTAGAATATTACTGAATATGCTATCGCTCAAAGCTAATTGATTAGAAAAGCAGAAGAAAAAACAACCACTGCCGCCGGTGGGATCCGAACCCACGACCTCCGAATTACGCGTCCGGTGCTCTACCTCTGAGCTACGGCGACGGCTGTCAAATCTGCTTTCGGGGGTATTTATGTTTACAAGTAACCTAACCTTGAGAGTGTTCATCAGCGGCACCCACGTTCATCAGCGGCGGACGTAGAACGTCCTGAGTTACCGCAGGTGTGACGTAGAACGTTATCGAACGGAGAGGGTGGAAGCTGCGTGAGAACCCTCTTATGCTTCCCTATGGCGTCAAGGCTGCCAGAACCGAGGCCCTCGCTAAGCAATTAAGCAAACAAGTGAAGGGGATTGAGGGGCTCGTTATAAATATGAAAGAAGCCAACAGCCATAGAAACCAAGGGGCACAGGGGATTTTTAATTAATTTATATATTTTGTGGTGTTGATCAATTTAGAATTTTACTGAATATGTTATCGCTCAAAGCTAATTGATTAGAAAAGCAGACGCCATAGGGAAGCATAAGAGGGTTCTAACGCAGCTTCCACCCTCTCCGTTCGATGACGTTCTACGTCACACCTGCGGTACCTCAGGACGTTCTACGTCCGCCGCTGATGAACGTGGGTGGCGCTGATGAACACTCTCAAGGTTAGGTTACTTGTAAACATAAATACCCCCGAAAGCAGAAGATTTGACAGCCGTCGCCGTAGCTCAGAGGTAGAGCACCGGACGCGTAATTCGGAGGTCGTGGGTTCGGATCCCACCGGCGGCAGTGGTTGTTTTTTCTTCTGCTTTTCTGATCAATTAGCTTTGAGCGATAACATATTCAGTAATATTCTAAATTGATCAACACCACAAAATAAATAAATAAATTAAAAATCCCCTGTGCCCCTTGGTTTCTATGGCTGTTGGCTTCTTTCATCAGAGGTATATGTGTTTACGTCGTTCCCCTTCTGCAGCTCACACCATCCGTATGCGCGTTCCATTCGCACTGCCCACGACTGAACTCGTTTAGCAAGGAGGGCGAATGAGAGAGCCATGACGAGTTAGCGCCAGCCGTTGCTCGTGTTGAGTGTAACTTCACCGAGAACCACGCTCTGTGTTTGCAGAACACCGCATCCTTCTCAGGCGCCGCAAGATTGAAAATCAATGAATGCTGTAGCGGTTTCCGCCAGCTCTCCAGGCAGCGCCGCTTGCGCGTGTCGCAACAGGGCTGTTTGCAATTCCGAGAAAGCAGCGGTGTCTGTCGCACTTGTGTGGTTAGTGCTCGAGCAACGCCAGTTCAGTCAACGTCAGTCTCACGCGCACAGCCCTATTTGGTCTCAAGACTCGTGTGAGTGACTTGTACATTACTGCTTGATACATGCTATTTACACTGTACGCTACTTTTTCTTCATTTTTTAGCGAGGTATATTGCCGACCAGTCAGCAACGTTTTTTTTTTCGTTGGCTTCAACCAATGTGATGTAATCAAGGCTCTTGTGGGCTCCGATTGTATATGCTCAGTATTCACGCGATAGAGTTAAAGTTTTCGTTCGGCAGGGAATCCAGGGTCGACGATGTTGGGACTGGAGAGTCCTGATTGGTCGAGACGGTAGTGACGTATGAAAGGAGTTTCGCTAAAAAGAAAAAAAAGAGATGGCGACGCTTAATAGAACCGCTGTCCTTTGGGTCGGAACCTGGGCTCGCTGCCACTAAAACAGCGCGGAACATTCGTTCAGTGGGATAAATAGAGGCCTTATACGAACATTATGTAGCAATAGCGCAAAAGGAATACGAGGGACGAAAAAGAAACGACGCAGACAAGCTCTTGTCTGCGTCGTTTCATTTCCGTCCCTCGTGTCCCTTTTGCGCTATTGTTACATCATGAACGTTAACCAACTTGACCAACTTTCGGCGTTGCCTTCTACGAACACCTCACACCACACAGTAAGCGAATTATGTTAGAGGAAACTCTTAGTTAGGTAGGGTCACAAACTAGCATTACCAATTAATGCTGACGAATGTGCAATAGAGCAGCATGGGATGACAACAAGCGTGTCGAGGTCTGCGAAAGGGTGCGCCAGTGGATCGTCCAGCCGACTGTAGGGACCCTTTAACGCTATCGTTGCATACTATTAAGGTGAACTTCAGTGTCCCTCAAGTTTTTTTGATGCACAAACGTTTGTAAATATATTCGCCTGCGGAATATTGTTGCTTACCTCCAAGAGCAATTGAATCGCATAATTTTGTGGACGAACTACTGTGCTATAAAATTCACTTGCAGCTTTTTGAATGGCTTTGTTTACTTGCAAGGAAAACCGGTTTTTAAATAACACGCATTGTTATAGTCCACGAAGTTTGTTTTCTTTGAACGGGGAATGATATTTTAATTAAACGTATAATTATTTCGAATCGCGAAAAAAAATAGCACCTTTCTCCACCCCTTGCTTGTTGTCTTGTCTGCCAGAGCTACTATAACTTGCGATCTTGTATTACCAAATGTATCATTAGAAAATCAGGTAATGAACATAAAAGAACTTTGGAAAGTGCATCAAGTTTGAATTTAGCCGCCCGCTGCTTCCCGTGCAGGAGCCAGTATCGATCCTTGAATTGAATTCTTACCAGGGGGAAACTTAGAGTAGCGCACGTGCTGTCAAAGGCGTGTTTTTATTACGGTAAGATAAAGACCGTGAATGAATGACACGTCGATCTCCTCCGTATAGCCAATGAAAGAATGTTGCGGAGGAGTACAGCCGGTCAGATCTTTAGCTGGCGTACGTGGCGGCCTCGTTTTCCGTGCTCCTGCAGCTTCTGACGGAGCAAACTTGCGAAAATATTAAATCTAAGCACAGGCTCACTAAGCCCTTGCTTAATATTGAGCTTTTCAGCATGGTTGCTTAGTTGCAAACCACAGGAGCGCAGGAAAAGCTGTATGCATCAAATATTCAGTTTTTGCTGCGCGACCTACCCAGTGTTTGTTTTGTTTGCTCCGCTGTTGAGTACGCATGCACATTCGGCCTTCTTTGTAATAAAAATGGGCATGTACTTCAATAAACATATGCTACGTTTAGATAAAATCGGTCCAATATCGAGTCGACTTCACCTTTTGAAGGAAAGAGACAAAAACATGTAGGTAAAGAGTAGGAAACTGTTCACGCTTTTTATTCTCATAACTCGCTCCATATTTGGAATCTTCAACTACGCCCACACTTAGTCCAGTGTATTTATACGGCGTTACAGTTGGAGCATGCGTCTGTCCTGTCATGTGTGTTGTGTCTGTTCTTTGAAGATAATAGCTCTGAATTTTTTTGTTGCGGAAGCAACACTACGCTAGGTGTGAGCGATTTCGTGGAGCCCCAGAGAGCCCCAACTACGCATGCGCGAGAAGCGAGTGTAAGACAGTTACTGCGTAATTTACTCTCCTTAAATACAATTCTGTGCACGTTAAAGAACCCCAGGTGGTCGAAATTTCCGGAGCCCTCCACTACGGCGTCTCTCATAGCCTTAGTCGCTTTGGGACGTTAAAACCCCATAAACCAAACCAATTTTCATTTTCTTCATTACGACCCCTCTTCCTCTTTCTTCTTTCACTTCCACTTCCTCCCTTCTTGTACGGTGCGGTTCAGGTGTCCACCGAGATGACAGAGAATTACAGCCCCATTTCCTTTCCTCAAAAAGTGTTGCGTTCAAAGGGCAAGAGAGAGAGAGAGAGAGAGAAAACTTTATTTACAGAGGAATTCGGGGCACGCCCCAGGGTCCCCGTACGACCCCACTGCACTCAAGTGTTTGTGTTCCGAAGGTCCATAACACTGGCAGCACGGCCGGTGGCGATGGTCTGCACGGCCGGGTCCTCCGAGCGCAGCAGGGTCTCCCAGTCCCAGTCGCACTGGCTTCTCCTCCATCCCACGTGCTGATCACCTATCATCATACTTCCACGAAGTGGCCCATTTTTTTTTATTTTTAGAGCGCAGCTCTTTGGCGTCCGTTCCTGGGTTTCGCGTCGTCGTCGGCGTCGGCGTTGTCGTCGGCCTCGTAACCAGCTCCGCCCCCCTTTCATCCCCCCAGCGCTATCGGCGTCAGCGGCATCAGTCAGTCGCTGCTATCTCTTCCCTCCTCCCTTTATCGTGTTGTCCGCTTGCTGCGCGCGCTTCTGCCCCCATCGTTTGCCGCTGGGTGTACACGCCGCCCCCCTCCCCCCTCTTCCTGCGAGTCTCCGGTTGTCAAAACGCCGGCTCGATCTTAATTCCTTTCTTCGCTCCTCCTCCAATGCAACCCCTGTGCGGTGGCAATCAGAGAGCCAGATCGGTGGCGGCGGATCTGTATATGTGCACCGCCCGAGCCGAAATTGCGAATACGTGTGAAAAAAAAAAAAAAAAAAATTCTGTGATAGCGCATACTTGTGTTGCTCGATTTCTTTGCCTCAATCTATCGAAAAGGTGAAACAGCTTATTTGCTGCGCTCAAATTTCGCATTAGGAAGTAACGTAATCGTCGGTAATTTTTTCAAAGGGCAACGCATCGCGCCAAACGCATAGTGGCGTTCCGTGGATTCCCTGGCAGCGCTACAAGAGGCTGTTGCGTTCCACTCTTAAAGGCGAAGCTAAGCGCGATTAATTAGCACTCAACTAGTGCTGAGTGATTAATCAGTAATCAGTCATTAATTAGTAATTTGTTATTAGTTCATCAATTATTTGTGACGTCATCCAGTGGTGACGTCACCAGTGTCACATAGGCAAAGTGGTGCGGAAAACGCTTTCGCCTCTACGCGCTTTAGACAGTCGAAGTGCTTCCTGAATTTTTACCAGCACAGTCGTAGGTCACACTAAAATGCGCATCGGCGCGCACAACTGCTGAAGGTTTTGCAGATGTAATACGAGTCTGGGTAGACCCCACAAAAAAAGCGACTCTTGCTCCAAACAGGAAGACGTTTAAGTAGACAAAGAGAAGTTTATTGTGTACCGACAGAGCGCCCCTCCCTAGAAGGAGTTGATACAACAGCACTGATAAAACTGCAAGACACAGAAAGGTACTGCAGATACATAAATCTGGCCTATACACTATACACAATACACAATACACTATATCTGGCCTATACACAATATGGAGGGTAGCACGCAAAGGCTAACAACAACGCAAAGCTGCTAAAAACAAAACAAAAAAGGCATGCAGCACTCAAAGGCGCAGTTCACGCGGCCTTACACAAAAAAATGAACAAAGTATACATCAAAAGTCACTGAAAGGAGGCTAATATTGCAAGGCTAACAACACTCCCAGCCTGCCTCCCCGCACAACAAGGAAGCGCGTGTGCCAGCGTTGCAGAAAGAGCGCTTCTCCATTCTGGTCCAAACGGCCAGACAGAAATGCGTACATTTGCTAACTGCTCATTCAACCAGTTAATTTCGCACACTCGCGCCCCAGCGCCCTGATGTAAAACACGCGTGAGTGGCCCAGCCATGTTTTAATTTCTACTTGCACTGCTCATCTGCATCCTTGCGACCGAAGGCCAGCACTCCACGCTTGAGTGTGATTCCTCACAACCCGAATATCCCTTACTCTGGGGTTAAGGTTTAAAAAAACAACAACAAATGGCATGACGGTCACCACGTGTCAACGCGATATTCGGCGATAGTAGTTAATGCGATATATTGGGGTTGAGAATATGAGCGCGACCGCTTATCTATATAAATGGCACTTTTTTAGTATACCCCACGTAGTCGTTCACGCACCAGCGTATACAGCTCGTTCGGTCGAAAAGCCGTTGGCGTCGTAGTTGCCGTTGTCGGCACCGCGCTTCGAAAAAAGTCTGTCATGCTAATCGTTTGCCGCGGAATGTTTCAGATGGTATAATACCATTGAGCGTTTCGAGCAGCATCATTTCACTAGTTAAGCTGAGAGAGAGAGAAAACTTTATTTACACAGGATTTCGGGGCACGCCCCCGGGTCCCCGCACGACCCCACTGCACTCAAGTGTTTATGTTCCTGAGGTCCATAACACTGGCAGCACGGCCGGTGGCGATGGTCTGCACGGCCGGGTCCTCCGAGCGCAGCAGGGTCTCCCAGTCCTCCCAGGTCTTGAGGTTCTCTAGGTCCCGCGGGGGAGGGTCCGCCGGGCAGAGGGAAAGGATGTGGAGGGAAGAAGCGAAGGGTTCTGGGCATAGGGCACATGCGGAAGTGGGAAAGGATGGATGATAGTGGGCTAGGTTAAGGGGTGAGGGGATTAAGCTGAGAGCTTGCTACAGGAATTCAAACCGGCGACCTGTAATCGGGGCTGCGGGTGTACACTGAGATGTATGAGACAGTTACTGCAACTTCCTTTTTTTTTGGTTTTGGTTTTTGAGGAAAGGAAATGGCGCATTATCTGTCTCACATATATCGGCGCACACCTGAACCGCGCCGTAAGGGAAGGAAGGTAGGAGTGAAAGAAGAAAGAGAGAAAGAGGTGCCGTAGTGGAGGTCTCCGGAATAATTTCGACCACCTGTTGATCTTTAACGTGCACTGACAACGCACAGCACACGGGCGCCTCTTGCGTTTCGCCTCCATCGAAACGCGGCCGCCGCGGTCGGGTTCGAACCCGGGTAGCGCGGCTCGGTAGACGAGCGCCTTACCACTGAGCCACCGCGGCGGGTTACTTCCTTTCCTCAAATCCAATTTGCGTTTCCTTTATTACGGCACCTCTCTCTCTCTTCTCAGCCCCCCCCCCCCCCCCCCCCCCCAATCTTCCTTTCCTTACGGCGGGCTTCGGGTGTCCACCGAGATGTGAGAAAATTAGTTTCTTCTTAATAATGAGGCATTCAAAGCTGTTTCCACGGGAAAGGCGCCGCGCTGAGCGGGTGATTGCGTTCCGTAGACTCCCCAGCAGCGCTGCAACACGCTCTCGCGTTCTACTCCTAAAGGGGAAGCTTAAACGCCTACCAATTTTTTTTAGCCCGTCGCTGCGCTCAGTGGTTATTGTGTTCTGCAGCTGATCCGGGTTCGATCCTGGCCGTGGAGGTCGAATTTCAATGGAGGTGAAATTCTAAAGCCCGTGCAATGTGCGTTACGTCAGTGCACGTTAAAGACCCCAGGTGGTTGAAATTTCCGGAGCCCTTCACAACGGCTTCTCTCATAGCCGGAGTCGCTTTGGGACGTTGAACCTTATCCAGCGCCACATGGCGACAATTACAGTCAGGCTGCTTTATTTCACCCCACTGTCTGGCATGCTTCCACCCCACCTTTCCTCCTGATTGTAACACCTGTGGCGCGCCCAGATCCACACTTTTCCACTACCTTTGGGAATGTCCTTCCCCAAAGGCAGTACCCCCTCCCCCCCCCCCCCCCCAATCTCCAATCCCACTCATTCTTCCTGGGAGGCTGCTTTACGGACCGCTCAGCCCAACGGCCAGAAATGGCTGGTGGATCAGGCTTTACGTGAAGCACAAGCCCGTGGACTCCTGGACCAGTAGGGGACCACACTGGAAGATTTTTTTTTGTTCGTAATAAAGTTGTTTCCATCAATCCCCAATAAACCAATCTATTTTTTTCCTTCTTTCCCTCCCGCCCTCCTCTCTTTCCTTACGTTGTGGTTCGGGTGTCCACCGAGAAGTGAGATAGTAACTGCGCCATTAACTTTCCCCTAAAATGCCATCCCTTAAAGGCGTTTCCAACGAGCAAGGCGTCGCGCCGAACGGGCGGTGGCGTTCCGTGGCGTTCCAGTGGTGGTGCAACACGCTGTCGCGTTCCTGGCCTAAAAAAGAAGCTTATGCGTCCTTCAAACTTTTAACATGCTATGTGTGAGCACCGCTTAACTAGGACTCGAGAATTAAATTATTTTTATTTTTGCAAGAAAATGAAATTTGTGACAGTTATGTCGCTAATGTAGGTTTTTATTCTGATTTAGGAACTTTTTATTTAAGATATATGATAGTTTTTGAGTAAATCATTTAAAATTCTTGAAAATTATTTGGTGGGGTGGTAAAAATTCGTGAAAAAAGTGCACAAGTTTTGAATTAAGCAGGTTTGGAAATGATCGTTGAGTTTTTTATTTGAGACGCCTTGTGAATTTCAAAGTAAAAGTTATAATTCAGCATGGATATTGGCTAGAGAAGTGTTTTTATGGAAATTACTTTTAATTTTAGAAACTATAACGTGCATATAAGAGAAACCAACAGATTCATAAGATTCTCCAATGCCTTACTAGTGTGGCGGAAAAATGGCATGATACTACTGACAATGGCTACTACACTGAAAGAGAGAGAGAGAGAGAGAAAACTTTATTTACAGAGGAATTCGGGGCACGCCCCAGGGTCCCCGCACGACCCCACTGCACTCAAGTGTTTATGTTCCGAAGGTCCATAACACTGGCAGCACGGCCGGTGGCGATGTTCTGCACGGCCGGGTCCTCCGAGCGCAGCAGGGTCTCCCAGTCCTCCCAGGTCTTGAGGTTCTCTAGGTCCCGCGGGGGAGGGTCCGCCGGGCAGAGGGAAAGGATGTGGAGGGAAGAAGCGAAGGGTTCTGGGCATAGGGCGCAAGCAGGAGTGGGGAAGGAGGGATGATAGTGGGTTAGGGTAAGGGGCGAGGGGAGAGTATGTGTTTGTAATCTGCGCCAGAGTGTTGCGTGTCTGTTATCTAGGGAGGGGTGGGGCGGGGGGTAGAGCTGGCGAGAGGCTCTGTATGCCTGGGTCAGCTCACTGAATGAGTGCATGCGATCCTTCGTGAATCCCCGATCCGAGGCCACCTGAGCCCGGTTTAAAGAACCTCGGGCTAAAAGGTTGGCGGCCTCGTTTCCGGGATTCCCGGAGTGCGCGGGCACCCATATCAGCTCCACTTGGCGGGGCGGGGGGGCATCGGGCGAGTCCAGTATGCCAACAGCAGGGACATGGACTCGGCCTCGAGCAAAATTTAGAATCGCAGTTTTAGAATCGCTTAAAATGTACCGGGCTTCCGTGCGGGTTATAGCAAGGGCAATGGCGGCTTCCTCTGCAGCCTCTGGGGACGTGTCTGGAGGAAGAGGTAGTGTGAGGAGGGCTGAGAAAATCAACCGTAGCATTTATTAAGGCGGAAGCCTTTAATGTCTCATCGTTGTAAGCAGCAGTTGTCGACAGAAAATGTCACGCTTTTCAATTGGTGGAAACGGTCGTGACGTCACAGTGCGCGAATTTCAAACGGGGCCAATTGTACTTTGGCTAGTCACCATGCAACGAATTGAAGGGATCGTATAGTGATGCTCCAAGTAAGTGGGACTGAGCTCAGTTAATTGCTTAATTACCCAATTAGCCTAATTAGCTTTAATAGTCAGGCCATATAAATAAATAAAACCGATTAAGAAATTGGTCGAGCTCAGGATTCGAACCCCGGTCTCCGGAGTGCGAGTCGAGCACGCTACCACTCCGCCATGCCAGCTCGATGGTTTGGAATGAACAAAGGTGCGTCTAGTGAATACGGTGTCTTCACTCACTCTCATCCTCCTCCATCCTCTTGCGGCGAGGTTTAGGTGTACACCGACAAATGAGAGACAGATACATTTCCTTTCCTCAAAAATCAATTTACCGGCGAGCGAGGCGTAGAACCGAATGGGCGATGGCGTTCTATGGACTCCTTGGCAGCGTTGCAAGACGCTGTCGCGTTCCACTCTTAGCGGCGAAGCTTAACATCTTAACCGCACATCAGTGACCACACTTTAGGTCAAAAAAGTGCCCCCTGAATTTTGTGAGACAGTTACTGCGTAATTTCCTTTCCTCAAATACAATTTTCATTTTCTTCATTACGGCTCCTCTTTATCTATCTTCTTTCACTCCCACTTCCTTCCTCTACGGTGCGGTTCAGGTGTCCACCGAGATGACAGAGAATTACTGCGCCATTTCCTTTCCTCAAAAAGCGTTGCGTTCAAAGGGCGAAGGCATCGCGCCGAACGGGTGGTGGCGTTCCGTGGACTCCCTGGCAGCGCTACAACGCGCTGTCGCGTTCCACTCCTAAAGGCGAAGCTTAAGCGGCATTAATTAGCAGTTAATTAGTATTCAGGTATTAGTCAGTAATTAACCATTAATTAGTGATTTGTCATCACTTAGTAATTAGTACTCAATTATATGTGACGCCACCAGTGCCACAGAAACAGCGAAGGTGGTGCGGAAAACGCTTCCGCCTCTACCCACTTTACACAGTCAAAGTGCCCCCTGAATTTTTCCTGCGCTTGCATCGCTTATCACTTTGTATGCTCTTTTTTGTCAGAAAAATGCAGCATTGCAACCAATGCAAACTATGACATCCTTATGTCTCCTCTTCATGGCGATACAGGGATCGTGTTCTGTCGTTGGAAACCTGCGAAATTCCTGATGCGCTGGAACCATCAGAAGCACGATTTGCTCAAGATTTTCGTGCAGCACAAATAACCAAAATGTAGTGTTCTATATTGATAAAGCATATCTCGGTATAAATTTGCGTCACATTGTAGAAGAAGACCCGATAGTTACGAAACAAAACAAACTAAGCTAATCGAAAATTTCGAAAGAATTGGGCGTTTTATTAGCCACGTCCCCACTGAAGTTCCACTGTTGTACAGATAATGAAACGCACAGGTGTATAATGCACTGCTCTTTAAGAACTGGCAGCGCATGCAGACATCCAAAAGTTAGTTCGTTCCTTCGATCTTCCTTCGCTACGGTGCGGAGTACAAAAGAGCCATTAGTGTTCCGAAGTCTCTTTGTTCTTTGGCGCCTGAAAGAAGATGAGGGGCGAAGAGGATCAGGACTGGGCACTCATTCGATTGCTTAGAAGTGCTTTAATAAAATTCTTCCGTACTGACAACGGGGCTTTCCGGCGAATGCAAGCGCACTAAGCGTGGCAATAAAATAAGAAGCAGAAGCTGCAGCCGAGACTTCCATTATGAATTTGGAGCAAATCATGGAGCCTTAATGAACATGCCGTCCGTGTCTCTAAAGTGAAAAATGAAAACACAAATTACAATGTCTGGCTTCTCTTTTCGAAACGAGAATACAATATCCGGTGTATTCAATGTCTATGCTTAAGATCTTTAGACCTAGTAATACTTTTCTCGCTTTCACATTACTGATTATTTCTTTTTTTTTTATGGGGATGGTACAAAATATGTTTTGAAATACACGCGTTAAGAAGCACAGAAAACAGGGCGAATTAGTATTCAGTGGTTGAGAGGTTTAAGAAACTTCTGAATTATGTTTGTTCCTTACTGCTTACGATCTTGACAGTCTAACACCATGATGAGTGTCGCCTTGCTTGCTATCATAATTAGTGAGTGCTAGCACGTCGCACAATGAGGAACTGTTTTTATGGAGGCGACCTTCTGGGAATGCTGCCGTTGAAAAGCCAATTTCAAAACGCATGCTTTACAGGGAACACTTTTAAGGAGCAGTCACGCCAGTTGGGCTGGAGTCGATATGGAAACACTACCAGAGGGCAGATTCTCAAGTTGTTTTAGGAACGTCCTCCGCGGTGCGTTCATTCTCTCCTGATCTGAAGCAATGTTAGGGAAAAAAAAATGACAGATGGTCAGTGGTAACACGGCCCCTACTACCATTGGCAGGTGGCAGTTGCACCTTCCAGTTGTCCATTCCTCCATTTTCGCCGTGAGAGGTAGCGTTTGTTCTGCTACTACCGGTAATCTGCCAGCTGTCAGGTGACAGGGTGATCTGTGACCTATCAGGTAACGTGTTATGCTGACTACGTCGACGATGACGGGGAAACCGGGAACGGGCTTTTAAGGGCTGCGATCTAAAAATCGAAAAAGATTTCGATAACGGATTAACATTGGTTACTCCAACGAAAAACCCGACACATCACTGCAGTCAACCACCACTTCAACAGCTTCTTCGCCCGCGTCGTCTGCGTCCATGTATCTTTCCAGCGGCTGTTGTCTACGGTGGCGTAGCAGTACCGGTTCAATGTGCAGTCACAGAGGATATCTCAGCAAGGCTCCAAGTCACACTTACGGATCGTGCTGGTGGTGCAGGTGGTTTCTGCGTTCAAGCGACACTCGATTCGAACGTTAACCGCGCTGTCAAGCTGGGCATCTTGTGGCAAAAAGGTCGCCATAATGTCCATGTCAATGTCCGTGTTTATCACGGCTCCGCAGATGCCATACCGAGAGTGCGAAACTGCATAAACGGCTGTCTGAGGGTGGTGGTGGTGGTGGTGGTGAAAAACTTTAATACGCAAAGTGAGTTTGGGGCTCAGAAAACCCCGCTGCATGGTCGGTATCCTTAGTCCGGGACACCACATGACAAGGCCTGCAGACAGGAACTCTTCTCTGTTCTGCTATAGCAAAACACTTTGAACCGAACACAGATGGGCGCTGCCCGCACTGTGGAGAGATCTGCGACGTCTTTCACATGGTGTGGGCATGTAATAAGAATCCTCACCTTCCCCATTCCCTCACCCCCACCCGGGGGGCATGGGAGACTGCCCTCGTCAACTGCTCTACACTGGAGTCCCAAAGGGCTCAGTAAAGCGGGCGCGAGACGGGGCCTCGTCATGCGGTGTCCCGGAATAAGGATACCGACCATGCAGCGGGGTTTTCTGACCCCCAAACTCTCTTTGAGTATTAAAGTTTTTTACCACCACCACCCTTAGTGCTCCAAAAACAAACCCATATTCGAAGCGGTCGAACGCCTTCTCCTGATCTAAAGAAACCAAGGGACCACTTGCCAAGCGCCTTTGAGCGTACGAGGTAATATCGCGAGTCACAAATGAAAGGCTGTTAATCTCTGCCGGGAACTGAGCAAGTTTGATGGTTAGCAATAAGGATGGCCATCACACTCCTCATGCGCCGGCCTGCAATAGCTGTAAAACCTTTTTAGTCCACGATGAGAAGTCTTATTTCACTTCCGACTTCCCTCCGAGGTGACCCTGGACCGCGTTTGGCTAGAAGAATAAATCTACCACTTCGGAAGCTGCCTGGGAAATCGCAGTTGTAAAAAAAAAACGGTGCAGAACAGATGTTAAAGATGGGCCGAGGGATTCCTAGAACGCCTTATCAAATTTTACCGGCAGACCATCCGGGCCGCTCATCACCGTTGTATATCATTTAGGGCAGCCTTAATCTCCTCCAAAGTGGGCGGGGCGCAAAGCGCGTAATGACCTCAGGCGTAACTTGCGGCAACGCTGTCAACATGGTTCATGCTACAGCAGCCGCTTAATCTACAGCTGTGACTGTTTGCGCCACAGCCTTGAAGTGCGCTGGCAAGCAAGAAGGGTCTCGAACCTGCGACAACACATCGGGTGATTGACCACCTGGTCTTGAGCTGTGTACATAGCTGGAATTCGCAATGCGCAACAATTTAGGGGGTGCACAAGGTTTGCGTCTGCATCTCCAAGCGGCAGCGGAGAGTAACAAAATAGCAACAAGGCGCCGGTACTGCTCTTACAGCTCGTAATCCCACGTGCGCATGAGAGGCGTGGCGGTCAGCCCTCCGAACGATTCTAAGCTTCGCAGCCGTGTCTAACAGCTCATTTGAGAGGCGAAGGCGCAGCGCGCGACCCTCCACAGAACAACAGAAGCGCCATAGATTCCTGGGTGCGTTCTACGTGTTGAGGCTCCGACAACGTTCGTCCGCGGCATGTATGTATACGCACAAAGGGCTTGAGGCACACAAGCGCGCTCCAGCCTGCTGGCCGATGCACCGCGGCGCCAAGCTGAACAAAACTGTAGACTGTTAGGAGCTCGCGAGCATCGACAAGCGAAAAGTCCTGTACAAGGCGCCGAAGCACACCAGCGTTTCAGCTCGACTAACGCCAGCCAGGGCCTTGCACATCAGCACATGTGTCCAGAACGCAGGTAAAGTTTAATTACGATTACGTGGCGCCAGATGAGGAAGAACACACCAAAATTTTCGTAAAAGTCATTACTGCGGTTTACCGCCTCGTTGTCTGTGGTTAAGGCGCCCGAAGTACCCGGGTTTGAACCCAACCGCGACGGCCGCTTTTCTATGGATTCGAAACGCAAAAGGCGCCGGTGTGCTGTGCGATACCAGTGCACGTTAAAGAACGCCAGGTGGTCAAAATATTATAGCGAAAAGCTACACTACGCGGGTTACAGCAGAGTATCGCGTGTGCAGGAACCTCCAATTCTGCGCATGTGCGAAAACCAAGTGACGTCACGAGAGGCGCAGGTGCGTCGCCTGGCCGCAGCCATCGCCGACTGTGCCGCCTGACCCACAGATGCGCCGCGCGCTACTGCGTATGTGCGTCGCCTCCTCGCCACGGCCGCCGCCGCCGGCTGACCTTAGCCGGTCGGTGTGTTTACATCTGCGCCGCGCGCTACTGCGCATGCGCGAGGAGGGTGCGCTGCGTGTATATAATGCGCTTGACGGAGGGGGTGGTGACGATTCGCATGGTATCTGTCCTCGCTTCGGCGAGCGCGGCTTCGGCCGTTTATCTGTTTTTTCAGCCAGCCATGAACTCGAGGCCGAGTTCATGGCCCTGCTTTTGGCATACTGGACTCGCGCAATGCACCCCCGCCCCGCCATGCGGACCTGATATGGGTGCCTGCGCACTCCGGGAATCCCGGAAACGAGGCTGGCAACCTTTTAGCCCGAGGTTCGTTAAACCGGGCTCACGTGGCCTCGGATCGGGGATTTACGAAGGAGCGATGCACACACTCAGTGAGCTGACCCAGGCATACAGAGCCTCACGCCAGCTCTACCCCCCGCCCCACCCCTCCCTAGATAACAAACACGCAGCACTCTGGCGCAGACTACAGACACACACCTCACCCCTTAACCTAGCCCACTATCATCCATCCTTTCCCACTCCCGCATGCGCCCTATGCCCAGAACCCTTCGCTTCTTCCCTCCACATCCTTTCCCTCTGCCCGGCGGACCCTCCCCCGCGGGACCTAGAGAACCTCAAGACCTGGGAGGACTGGGAGACCCTGCTGCGATCGGAGGACCCGGCCGTGCAGACCATCGCCACCGGCCGTGCTGCTAGTGTTATGAACCGTAGGAACATAAACACTTGAGTGCAGTGGGGTCGTGCGGGGACCCTGGGGCGTGCCCCGAATTCCTGTGTAAGTAAAGTTTTAAGCATGAAATGCTTTTAGCTCCCGTTGTCGGCAGTGTGGTGACGTCACGCCGAGACCGAGAGCCATCATCCGGGCACTGAAATCCACTCATCCGGGCACTGAATTCCAGTTATCCGGGCACTGAATTCCAGTTATCCGGGAACTGAAATCCACTCATCCGGGCACTGAAATCCACTCATCCGGGCTCTGAAACGAGAACATCCGGGCACCGTACGAGACTTAACGAGAATTAACGAGACTCTGTAAGCCCTCCTACGCGACCGGCATGCAAGCGCCGGTTGGTCTCCAAAGGAGTCACAAAAAATAACTACTGCCAGTGCCTTCTCAATGTTTATCAAGATATCAGTCGCTGTGCGTTTGATAATGCACGGAATTATAATTTCCGATTTCTAATAACGCGTGCAAGAAGCACATAAATGCCACGTTACACTTCGTTGCCATACGTGATCCGGGGGAGAAGCGCTGCGTTCAAAGGGCAAGGCATCGCGCCGAACGGGTGGTGGCGTTCCTCCCTTCCTTTACGGTGCGGTTCGGGTGTCCACCGAGATGGCAGAGAATTACTGCGCCATTTCCTTTCCTCAAAAAACCTTGCGTTCAAATGGCAAGGCATTGCGCTGAACGGGTGGTGGCGTTCCTCCCTTCCTGTACGGTGCGGTTCGGGTGTCCACCGACATGACATTAGGCCCGTAAACATTTCATGCTTACTCTAGTTTCGTTTACGGGAGAGGCAGAGATTTTTCTCTCTCTCTCTACTGCGCCATTTCCTTTCCTCAAGAACCAATTTACCAATTTTTATTTTAGAAATTCTAGAGGCCCGTGTGCTGTGCGATGTCAGTGCACGTTAAAGAACCCCAGGTGGTCGAAATTTCCGGAGCCCTTCACTACGGCGTCCCTCAGCCTCCGTCGCTTTAAAACGTTAAACCCCATAAACCAAAGCAAACTTAGTTGCTGCAGCCTTGGGTGGCAGCAAGGCCATGTCAGCATAAGAGCGCGTATCTTCCCCGGCCGGGGAAGGGGTCAAGCCCAGCTCCTCAGCCGACGATTCTCCTCAGAGTTTCCTCCTCCCTAAGAGGATACGAAGTGGGGGCCGCCGTTGTGGCAGCTGATGGTGCCAGTGGAGGGAAGGCGCTTGTAGTCGCGTCCTTGTATGAGCGGCGCTCAGGGTCGCAGGGATGCGCACAGCCGTTCACTCAGGTGGCCATGAACGCCACAGAAACACACTTCATGAAGACCCACAATTTTTCAAGACGATTCTTGGTTAGGAACGCATCGGGGTTTTGCTGTAGGACCCCCATACATGTGCAAATTGTTGCTTCAGTAAGTAACAAAATTTCTTGCTTCCCCTTTTCCCTAATTGTTCGTCCAAGTTATCTCCGAAGTCAGCTGTGCGAACAGCGCAGAAGTTTCATATGCCCTAATAACGTGGCAAGCCGCCGCGGTGGCTCAGTGGCTATGGTGCTCGGCTGCTGACCCAAAAGACGCGGGTTCGATCCCGGCCGCGGCGGCTAGAATTTCTTTGGAGGAGAAATTCTAGAGGCCCGTGTACTGTGCGATGTCAGTGCACGTTAAAGAACCCCAGGTGGTCGAAATTTCCGGAGCCCTTCACTACGGCGTCTCTCATAGCCTTAGTCGCTTTGGGACGTTAAACCCCACAAAACTTAACTAACTAAACTAACTAATAACGTGGCGAAGGCGGATACACAGCGAACTTGGATGCGGTTGCAGTGCTGACAACGCCACTCAGGGACAGCCTTGTCGCTTCGATACCTGGTTGCTGGCAGAGGGTAATCGCGGCGCACTGAAAGCATATCCAGTCACTCTAGTCAGAGCTGCCTCCCACCCCTCTTGAGTTGGCTGATTATTTATAGTGATAGCCTTATTTTGTTGACAGGCCCATACCATATGGTACAGGTCCGCCTTCTCCCCGCAAAATTTGCACTGTGAGTCAGATGATTCCGGATCTATTGCGTGCACGCTTCGTGGGTTGTTGAGAGTTTGCCTGGAGTTTGCGGAGGTGTAGTTCCTACCCTTTTGTCTAATGTCTTAGCCGGCGGATGGTGGACAGGCGGGATAGCGTGCCTCTTTCTTCCTTTCTTTCACTTCCTCTTTTATCCCTTCCCTTACGGTGCTGTTCGCATATCCACCCAGATGTGAGACAGATACTGTGCCATTTCCTTTCCTCAAAAACCAATGTTCATTTTCCCTCCACTACAGCACCTCTCTCCTTCTTTCTTTAACTCCCTTCCCTTACAGTGCGGTTCGGGTGGCCACCGAGATGTGGGACGATTACATTGCCATTTCCTTTCCTCAAAATCTAATTTTTATTGTAGTTTCTCTCTCCTCCACACTCCCTGATGTAGTCCCGCCGACATACACACGTGCGCTCGGTTTCCTCACCAGTAGCAGCTCTAGGTAGCAATACTTAGGTACCTATAAGACGATATATATCTGTGGCATGCGGTTTGCAGCCTTCGGGCTGCGGCCGTGTATCTATTTTTCAGCCAGCGTCCATTCCGGCGGACGCGGTTGTTGCGACGCGCGTCTTTACTCTGTCTTTTATTCTGTCCTCTCATCTTTCAACTGTCTTCTATCTGCACGTGGCAGCGGTGGTGGCTCGGCATGAGACAGTTGGCAGGCCCGTGCACTTTCCTTTTCATCCTTCTCTCAGTCGCAACCAACCAACCAACCAAATCATCGCTCAGGCCTCCTCTCACTCCACGTACGTTTAGGTTTTAGGTTTTAGGTTTTATGGGGTTTAACGTCCCAAAGCGACTGAGGCTATGAGAGACGCCGTAGTGGAGGGCTCCGGAAATTTCGACCACCTGGGGTTCTTTAACGTGCACTGACATCGCACAGTACACGGGCCTCGAATTTCTCCTCCAAAGAAATTCAGCCGCCGCGGCCAGGATCGAACCCGCGTCTTTCGGGCCAGCAGCCGCGCACCATAGCCACTGAGCCACCGCGGCGAATAATAATAATAATCACCAAGACCTTCCGCGGAAGAAAGCTTTGTTTCCTAACATCCTTGCCTGTTTTAATAAAACGCATAACATTTTTAATCCTCTACCTCGAATTGAATAGGCTAGATTCTACCGCCTCCACCCTCCTGCCTTGTTTTTCTGCCTACGATGCTCCAGGTCGATGGGCACATCCGACATTTGCTTGCGGTGTTAGAGAAAACTAGTACATTAGTAAAACTGCTATAGATCATCCAGATTTTAAAGTAAAATTATACTTAGTAGAAGACCTTTATTCGGCCATAATTTATAGGCCGAGCATGTCGACCACCTTGGCGACCAGAAGTCAGTCGCTGTTCTTCCTCCCCTTCAGCGCCAAGCCAGTCGAGCCAGGTGGTGATGGATTGGGATAGGAAGGGTCCGATCGATAGCGATAGAGAAAGAGGCGAGACGGGGTGATGACTGTATTCAATTGGATGTGCCGGAGAAGGCGAGCCTCCGGCACCGTGAGTGATGGATGAGAGGGAGGGTAAAGACGTTTGTCGAGGTGGAGCTCGAGGTAGACCTCTTTTATGGTGCGGCGAAGGGTGAGTCTCCCACCGTCCTCCGAGGGCTTGGACCAGGGGATCAACGTTGCCCAGAAAAGTGAGTCGCGGGCGGGATGACGGGCCAGCTCATTGCCGTCAATCCCTGAATGCCCAGGGACCCAGCGGAGGAAAGCGATGGAAGGCTACAATGCGGACACCGCTCGTGCGACGTCCTATTGGAGAGAAGGGGTTGGGGTGTGTTTCTGTATGTGGTAGGTTTAGTTGCTTCCGATCAGCGTGGGGTGCTTGTTAAGCTCAATTGCCTTGCACTCGAGTGATGACCGACATTATCGCAAGGTGCGCCGCAAGTACACATGCATATCTCTTTACTTTCGAAGGCAGCGCTCACAACTGATAACGGCATCACTTCACATCACATACGATACCAAACGTTGTCAACACCTAAATGTCGTTTTCTTCGCGTACAGTGTATGGTCTCCGCCTTAAAAGCGCTGATACGTCACTTTTATCGATAGATAACTTTTCGCCATGAATAGTTTCAGCAAAAGAAGATTTTCTGAATGGGCCTTGAAATTGAGTTTCATCAGAAGAAGGCCGCTGGGGCTGGAAGCTACATCGTGATAGGGTGCTGAACAGCAAATACTGAGGCGGCCACTGAGCCACCATGGCGAATGCGCTCTTAAATGCTAGCGTTTCAAATGCCAGTCATAATTGCAGTGGTCCATCACTGACCTTTATTTCAGTGCTTTATGTTTAAGAACTTGCTGTTTGCTTCTACATTTCTGGGAGCATAAATAACTAAATACGCAATCAGTTGGCATCTAAGCCCTTTGGAAGGACTGTGCGGTTTGGGCGTGTGTGTTGGAAGGTTTTGAAGCACAGGGGTGGCGCACTTTACCACAAAAATCTTCTCATTGCTGGTGTGCAGCGTTAAAGAACTTCTTTGCACTTCAAAGCGTAGAATAAATGAATGCTGCAGCACTCACCTCCAGAAGCAAACCTTGAAACTGCCTTTCCTAGTCTCAGCATTAGCTGAGAGCTTCTAACCTGCTGGCTTAGGGAGTCGCGAAGCCCGTTGGCACTTACTGCCGTTAGAAAGGTGTCACACAGCACACTGCTGCACCGCCGATTGTGCATACACATTTGCAGGTTGGCGCCCTACATCTTGCATCGGGCCATATTACATGAAAGTACCGGACATTGCATGATGCAGGAACTCTTTTAAAGTCATCGAGATAAAGCTAAAACGAGTACACAAACGCACACACTCGAGACCACTCCAGATTTGACGATTTTCTTTTTATTCCGATTTAGGCATTCTTTGTCCCAGGTGCCAAGCGTATTAATTGACGGAGTCCCACATCCATACAAAGGAGCGGGGTGAGCATGATGTCCAAGGAAAAACAACGTCAGATGCAGCCTATCTAGGGCTGGCACCTCGAAGGAGTGGTTTCGATGATCCCCATCTTCGAGGATGTGATGCTTGATGTCCATTCCCGTTACCAGTAGGCTTGGATACAGGATCTACATAGCTGTGGAACAAGAGGCAGTTTGGACAGTAAGCACGTTCCAGCTATTATTATTCATCCACAATACCTTTCTCGAGATTGTTCTAGCGTGGTTTTAGAACGGTAGGTGTATTCAGAACGTTCTCTTGTCTAAATGGCGTCCGTTTGTCGTCGCATGTCATAACCAAAATTTCAGCGTCCTTTGCTGCCCCTTGTCATTATTTCCAGGTTCGCCTCAGCTATTAGATACGGGTAAGCCGCTTAGTATACATGCAGAACAGATGATTCATCTATTTGGGCCGCAAGTTGGGGTGGCGTGTTGTGAAGCTCTCCTTGCAACTCATTCGCTCTGGTGGCAAGGCGAAAATAATGAGAGGCTTTTACGAGGATGCTAGTTTTCACTGCTGCTTGTGATGCCTGGCTATTCGAGCGGATTCATATTTCCATCCCATCTGAGGGAGCAAGTGTTGTCCAATACATGAAGAAGAATCGTGTCGCCAGAGCCTTTTAGCAGAGCACTGGAAAAGCTTCTGAAGAGGACTAAAGAATAAGCCGTGGCCGACAAGCATGCCAAAAGTTTTTCAAGCCGCTCACGGCGCCACTTTTTCGACGTAAGCGTGGTCAGAGCGACGGTTTTAGTGGTGGTTGGGTTCCATACAAATATTTAGCAGAATTATAACCAGACAAACAAAGTAGTTATCATTACGGGAGGCATTTTGGTAGCCTATTAAGTAAAGAGATTGTAGCGATACAGAGTATTGAAGCGTCTTAGCAAGAATCGCATTAACCGCGACCTGCATATGAAGACAGTTCGACTCTACGCGAATACTCAATAAACATTGCGTACTGTACATTTTGAAGATTTTCTCTCAGCGGTGACATGTGGGGAGCTGCGAAGTGGGTTTCAGGTCATGGGCGATTTCATTCGGCGTGAGATCTCTGGGGACAAACGGCCAGGGTTGCCAGATTGGGCTATTAATAGCCAAATTGGGCTACTTTTTGTCCGAGTTGGCGTCAGAAATTTCGTTTTGGCTATGTGGCTACTTTTTGGCTACATCTTTTTTATGCGTGAAAAAAAAAGTTAAAGTAGTTATAATGTGCTCTGTTACAATAACGCAGGGACAGAAATAAAAGGCATGTTGGAATCAAAATCCAGGCTATTGCAGGCTAAAGAAATTAAGCGCGTCTGCTACAAAATGACAATTTGTAAACGCTGTGTTCGAGAAAACTTGTGTGTGTCAGGCGGCCAAGGATTATGGCCTTTCGATTTCTTTTATAAACAGTGGACACTACGTGAAAGTTGCCCCCAGGAAACACTTCACGGCCTATAGATTACACTTAATTCGCGAACTAACGCCACCCACGCCCGCGCGCCACCGAACATAGATAGTTTAGTTTAGTTTATTGGGGTTTAACGTCCCAAAGCGACTAAGGCTATGAGAGACGCCGTAGTGGAGGGCTCCGGAAATTTCGACCACCTGGGGTTCTTTAACGTGCACTGACATCGCACAGCACACGGGCCTCTAGAATTTCTCCTCCAAAAAAATTCTAGCCGCCGCGGCCGGGATCGAACCCGCGTCTTTCGGGTCAGCAGCCGAGCACCATAACCGCTGAGCCACCGCGGCGGCCCACCGAACATAGACTGTTGCCGTCTGCACACGTGAGCGTTCTCCCATTGACGGTGTACCACGGGTGCCCATGGTACCAGAATAGAGGTAAAACACAAAGAGAGCTTAAGAGGGCTCACCAGCTACAAGGCAACTCAGATTTGAACTTTTTCTGTCGATAGATGGCAGCACCTGAGTACCCCAAAAAGAAGGGAAGTTCTATTGCCCCTCCAGGTGTGTAAACTACACCGCGACCCTTGACCGCGACACGAAAGTATTCGTTCTTCCGCGTACAAAAAGTAGACCCAGAACTTTCTGTAGTTATGCGGCCAAGGTTGTGGGGACGGAAGCACAAAAAAGTTAGCCCATCTCAAGCCATTGAGCACAGAAGGATGTGGGGGTCATACAATGGACCATTTCCCAGTATCCCACCAATTTAGCGTTTCCGGTTTGGGTTGCCTAAGCTTCCTTGATTCTTTTCTGCGAAAATTCTTTTACAATGGTAGGGTGGGGTTACTGGTTTCGCCTGAGCAGACAGGTGCGGTCAGTTAAAATGGCGGAAGAGAGGCCTGGTGCATCCGCAGGACACTACCCGGAAAAGGTTCCATTGTGTTGAACACCTATGTAATCAGTCTCTAAATAAAAGGAAAGAAAGGAGCTCCTAGCACAAGGCCTTATGACTGGTTTTCTTCCCATTCCCGCGTAGCCTTCCTTACATAGCTACAGAAGCATGTCCTGGGTTGTAGTGACAGCCTGTAGCTTACTTTGCCTAGTCTCGTAGGAGGTTTCCCAGCGCCGAACACCCATCTTCCGCTTATTCTAAGCACCAACAATTAAGGCACCAAGCAAATCAAAGTTGGATGAAACTTAAAAGGACGAGAAGTGTGGTTTGCAAAAGCACCGAGAGCGTCCTGTAGCTATGCATGGTGACTGAACGCAAACTTTGGCATTGCATAAGCGAGTGCTTGCTTAGCTCTGTTTACATGAACCAGTAACGCCAGGTTGAGTCGGGGGTCGGGCTGAGAGAAGTCAACCCAACTCGACCGACGCGTATTTACATGAACTCGATTTTGGCTAGTCGAGACTGGTTCATAAGCAGTGACACCAAGCGTCGAGCACCGCATTGCGAGCGAGCAGTGGTAGCATCCAAGATTCAGTGTTGTCGGTAACGCGTTACTTTTTTCGGTAACTTAGTAGCGTACTAGTTACCATTTCGGAACTGTAAGGGGTCACGTACTTACGTTAACATTTTTCGGTAACGTGAGGTGCCGCGTTACTAGTTACTTTTTTATTTCAATTGTCCCCCTCCGCCCCTTTTTCAAAAAAAAAAACGCCGAAAGTGATGTTGCAAATAAACAAATTGTACCGGTGTTCTCGACGACCATTGTTGCGGCTCGCATGCACGTCAAAAAACACCTGCCCTTGACGACGCACTCAACTAAAAAAAAAAAGCACGAACACGCAGTCACACACTTGTCTTCACCTCCAAACCACTCACATCCACAACTCTCTAAAGAGTGGACGCATGCCGAGCCACCAATGGACCATTTGTTCAAAAATCTGTAAGTCAGTTTCTGCGTAAGCTTGTTTTCCAGCCAAAAGGTCTCGTTCCACGCGACACATTCGCATTCCCTCATCTGAGCAAACTCATGAATGTCGCCAGTTTACTTCAAGATGGCCCCAAGAGAGCCGTCGAAAGAGTACAATGGTACAGCACAGAAAAGGGGATTGCAGTCAACCTGCTGTTTCTGCAACTGCGGCTACGTTTCAGGTTATTGAGTTCCTAAGCGAGCGAAGCTGACCTTGAACACCTTGCCGTAAACACTCGCATTTTTGCGATAATTATGCAGGTTCAAGTAAAAAAGAAATTGTTTATGTGCGCTAATATATTTTTTCCGGAACTATGACATGTAAGCATTTCTTTATTGCTACACAATTTCCGCGTAAATTCGTAAGCAGAAGCACACCAAAATTACTGTAAATTTGTTGAGTTCAGCTGTTTTCTTTGTGAAGTTGGAATTAAATGAAGTGTGAGCTTTATAAAATTGTTCTTACAGCGATGACACTCAATAAAATTTATTGCCATGGAGTAACGGCAAAGTAACGTGCGATACTTCTTTTCGGTAACGGTAACGCGTTACCTTTTTGTGTGGGTAACGTAGGGCGGTAACGCGTTCTTTTTTTTTAGTGTAACGAGTAACGTATTTAGTTACTTTTTTTTCGGTAACGCCTACAACACTGCCAAGATTGAGGCACACCACCGCTGCTTCGAAGGTGCGACAGCGCAAGTGAAAAACAAGTTTGCATTTATCCTCTCCCCTCCTTTCCGCCCGGCAGCGTTTACAAGCACATCGGGGCAGGGTGGAGTTGAGTCAACCCCCGATCCCTCGGCGCGACTCGGCGCGTTTACGTGGACAAAGTAACCGGTTTTTGACCGGATAACTCGACTCACGTGTGCTTTGGTGCGAACAATGCCTTACTGTGTGTGCTGCGGGAGGGGTGGGTGGAGGTCAGGTGCTTTTGGGTGTGGCCTTGCATTCCGCTTCCTTTTCGCACCACAAGCTCAAGAAAAAAAAAGCAGAATCCTTCCGAAATACAGCTAAAGCAAGAAAAAAAGGAAAGAAAGAAATCAAGTTCGTCCAGGCTCTAAAAAAAAAGTGTGCGCCCGAACACAGACAAGCAAGAAGTTGGTGGTAGAATGTAGTAGCGGCAAAATAATTTGTCGCCAGGTGGAGCCACGTCGCACTAGTAAAATTTTAGCGCGAAATTCAAATCACCACAGAAAATACATACACAACTTTCAGAGCCTGTAAAATACAAACACTAGGTTAGATATGGATAAAAATTGCGGCTTAACAATCAAGAAAGAAAAAGGGAGGAAATGTTGCGGACGAAATTTTGATATTTGGCTTAGTTTTTTCCCAAGATGACATGAAAGTTCGACATATCTAAAAGCACCATTTTTCTGGAACTTTGCGTCTAATTGGTAAAAAAATGAAACTTAAACAATAAAATCTGTCCGCAACATTTCCTCTATTCACTAAAGACGAAAACGCTGCCACAAACCTCATGAAAATCGAGCCATGTTTAGACACGGTATAGCTTCTGAAAGTTCCCATGTATTTCCTATGGACACTGCCACTGGTGAACCCTCTTAAGTCCCTACGTGGTACGAATGCGTAAGCATTAAATGCTACTGTTTCGCTTCTGTTGCGTGGTTCCGTGATCCTCACGTATTAATCGTTAACCGTAGACGTGGCCTAGTGGTTTGGGGGTCCGCTTCGGCTGCGGTAGGTGGCTGGTTGGAAACCCACTGCCAGGCATGTTCTTTTCTTGTATTGTTTATTCTGGTTCTGCGAACACATTCTGCTCAAGATACGCATGAGGAAAGTTATTCTTACGCATTAATAAGGTATTCTTCTGTTTCTTCCTAATCTCGTAGTGGACACACCAAGCGCGCAACTCGCAAGAGCCTACGCTCTTTCTGCAGCCTCAAGCGGCACACGTGCAGCCCTCGATATTCATCGCGAACTACGCGAGAGCGCCGTGTCCGTTGCGTAATCCACGTGCACTCATGCGGTGCCATGGCGTCATCCTTTGGCGCGGCGCGGAACCCACTGTAAGAACGAGGACGGCGGAAGTTAGTGGCATGACATGGCATTAGATCCGTCGCTACGAGAACTTTAATCAGAATGGGCAAGTTGGCTATGTACATCCGGAACTACAAAAAGAAATGGAAAAAGTAGCCGGAATTCAAGGTTAAAATGTTTTTCTCATTATTGTGAACGTACTGTTAGACTGAAGATGAAATCGGCATAGATTATCATCTAATGGCACATATCCTTAATTTATTCTGAGCTCATGCATATCGTGGAATGTAGCTTCAAGAAGGCGCATGCTAGGTGCTGTGAGGTGACGCTCTCAGCGAGAACCTTTCTCTTAATGCATAAAATTGAAATGTGAGGCTGCGTAAGTATAGAGCAAGGTATTTTCACTGTCGATGTGTGTAATGTGCGCGCGATCATTTTAAAGGTGAAATATTTATAAACCAGAGCTGCGATTGCGTTATATAGCGCCGCCGTTCTTTTCCGCGTGCAGACTGGCTGTCGTAAACCGCCTCAGGTGATATGGCCTACTGCCGCACATGAAAAGTGGAACTGCGGCGGCCCCATCTTGAGGACCTGGTTAGCGCACCTGGTTAGTCGTAGTGGTTAGCGCGCATGAGGGATGCGAAATGTAACAACGGAAAGAACACACCGTGGGCACCACCTCAGACGGAAAAGAAATCTAATATGTAAATATTCTTGCCGAAAATTAATTTAATATGGTTAAGAAATGTCGTCCCAAAAACAAATATTTTTGGCTACTTTTGGGCTACGCAAAATTTTCGCTTTTGGCTACGTTTGGGCTACTACGCAGGCCAATTTGGCTACCAGAGGCCGGAACCATCTGGCAACCCTGCAAACGGCGAGTACTGGCGATATATGGAGAGGGTGTGCATTATGTTTCATTATCAATGTTTTTTTCTGTGCCACTAAGAAAACACCCATCATGCGGACTCTGTCGCTTGTAGGCAAGAGTAAAAGTCATGAAAATGTGCAATAGAAGGTATTTAGTCGATGTCATCAACGTGAAACGAAGAAGAGGACGCAGATGCATCGTTCCTAATTCTATCAACTTGCTATCATGGCTCGAATATTTCGGCCGCTGTAAGATTGCACATTCTGCGTTAGGGCAACATTTTAATAAAGGAGAGTAACTATAACCTAGTAGTCTATTGAAGTTTACAAAAGGTAAATTGCTTAGGAACGTATACTCTTATCAATCGCCTTAAATATACGATCAAAACCTCTCAATGGGTCGTTATAATTGTTTTTAGGGTCAGAGAACAAAAGGCAAAAAAAAAAAAATATGTTGAGAAAGCGCACCTGATTGTGGTTCAAAGTCTCGACCAGCTTCTCGGCTAGTTGTTGATCTCAGCTGTGCGGTAGAGGAATACTCTTAAGGCCACCACGCAATGATGGAGGAACCCTGCTTGCTCATTGCCGTCGGAGTCCTTGGCACGGGGAGGAGGTAGGGTGACCGGGTGGCCGCTGATGGGAGTGAGATGTCTCACAAGGGTACGGAAGACACAGTATCGTCTCGCACTTTTCTTTCTGAAGGGAAGAAGAAGTACGCTACCCACAGTGGGGCCACACTCGCTCTCAGGATGGGAAGATGACTCGCGACCAAAAACTGTCCCTCTTGCGGACGTCGGGTTCCCGTGAGGACGCGGGACCCTGTTGGCTATCACTGAATGCTGTTGGCACTCTGTTGCCGCTACTTTTTTGCGGGGATGCTTCTTTACTTGCACTGTCCTTCGTTCGGAACCGAAAAAATGGGCACTGCTGCTTGCCCTCGTTCCCGTCCGCACTGCCCGAGGGCCGATCTGTACCGCTGCTTTCACCATGCTCCCTAGAGCCGGCCCTTCGTGACGGACTGCGAGTAGCATCGTCTTCGCTTTTCCTTGGCCTGTTTACATATGGCAAGCTCCACGTGAAGCCAAAGAACGAAGACTTTCCGCTGGGGGCCGAATTCTTCTCGTCCTTTTCGCCTTGTAGGGAAGGCAGTTCCTCGCGGTCGCGACCGGTAGCTAGACTAGGCGCATTTTCCGTGACCGCTGCGGCGATGTCCGTGAGAAATGACGATAATGCACCAAGGGGTGTAGACAACGTATGCCTGTTGTCCACTTCCTTTGCATGAGGTAGATCAGGCTTGTTACTAGGCGCCTCAGGCGGGAATTCCTCTTGCTTTCCTTTCTTAGTGCTCGAGGACTCGAACCCGACATAACTGCAGTTCAATCGACTCTTGATGAACAAGCCAATCTGTAAGAGGAAACAAAAGTTCTGAAATTCACAAATTCTGCATTGAAAGATTAGGTCTTATGGGGGGTTAAAATCGCGCTGCACTATAATCAGCAAACTGTTTTACCGAAGCACGTTCTTCGGCTGCTTAACCAAGAATAGGGATTGGAAACCCTACGCATACACTGTTCTAACGTGCCTTTAATAGTTTACTCGCTAGGAATCCTCATTAATTTGCTGCTCATATTTATATACCGCTTCAAGGGAAGAATGACTGTTCTGCGTGTGTGGTTTTCGCTAAAAGTCGCGCAAACCTTCAGTCTTTCGTAAATCAGTGCTGTCACGTGCAGTAACCAAAAATTCTCTCCTATAAACATAATTCCTCATGTTGCTTCTAGCAGTTTATAAATATCCTACATTTTCTCTTGCGCTCCTTTGCAAACCTATTCAGTAGTCATCACACCAAGATGAGGTCTTCAAGGCAAAAATTTCGAAAAATGTAGTCGAATTGCCCGTCTTTTTTTCCGCGATCCACCATGTATTACAAGCTAGGGTGCCTCATGAAACAAGTCGGCCAGCACCACCACCTTAGGCTAGTACGTGCGAAAGAAAAAGGTTGGTCCGTGTTCTCGTTCGAGTTTTTTTCAAACAGAATGCGCACCTTAACACAATAAAATGAGAGAATGTACATTACTATAGCATTAGTTCGTATCTCGTCCGTAACTTCTACAACATATGCTATTGTGAGCTCTGCCTGACCACCGTATTTACTTTCAAATAGGTCAGTCCGTTTTATGGCCAATGCGATAACTTCAGGAACCGGGAAAACAATAGAGTCTGGTTTATAATGCTGTATAGGCCATCCAGCAAAAGGTATGGGAGGCTAACGTGCGATTAAGATGGTCGGCACAGCATATAGGGTATTGCTGATGCAGCGGCACGGTCAGAAACGCGTCCCTCGAGATAGTGCTGCATTTGCGCCCAGAGAAAAGGCGAAATTAGCGACGCGATATATGGAGTAAACGAAGGGGTACATAGCCATTAGAAACCGCAGAAGCATAGCCGTAAGCCTACGCAGGAAAGCTACTTCGCTTTCACATAAACTTCGTACCTTAAGCAAAATCACATATCACAAAACCACAGCCTGTCTGCGGCAATCGCTCCATATGCTTAGCTTATAAGGACGGACAGCAGACGACAGGGTGAGGGCGAATTGACAACGCCTCGAAGTGGAGCATTCTTATTGCGCTGTGTACTGAGGAATTGGACTTATTAGGTATATAAATAAGCGCGAACAAATAGGAACCCATCTTCTTTTCGTTTAATTGATAATGTTTTCCAGAGACCCTACATGTTATTGCTCTAAATGATATCATACATTAACGGCTGTAATCAATGGAACGACGAAGCTACGACATGCGAACCCGCTATTGACGAGGTAACGTACGGCACGCTGTTGCCCAATGCTGTCACCGTATCGGCTTTCTTTTGAAAGGGAGGGCATATGAAGGCTTTGTGCTGTACCAGCGCTAGTAAGTATTTTGAGAGCAAGAACTTTGAGGCATCCGTTAGGAAATGGTTTCCACAGTGACTGTGTTGTTCTATATTTTTTTTTGAATTTGTAGCCGGGTTTCCGCCTTACCGATGCGGTGATTCTTAAGTCAGGCAAAATTTTCTTTGGTTGCCAAAAATCGTATAATTTGCCTTCTAATTCTAAAGGTCTCATGCAAACTTGACAAGATTCCATTTTTCTTTTCCGCCTAATTTGGAACCGAAAATTCCGCGCAAGGGAAAAAAATTAACAAAACGAAACATTAATACGTAAGCCCCACCGTAAGACTACCCGTACCTCGTCTACGTCCAAAGTCGGCGAGGTGACAGCGGATAACCGCCTAATGGGCGACGATGACGGGGACAGGAGCATGCTGTCGTCAGCAGACTGCTCGCCCGCTGCCGCTGGCTCGGCTTCCGTGGCTCCACGTGAAGCCATGTCAACCAGGTAGCACTTGAGTGGGAATTCACCTACGTCCAGGTTGTCCTCGAAGACGTAGTCCGGCTTCAGCAGGTGCCTTCGGGTGGAAAGACAGAAGAAAAAAATGAAGTGCAGGGAAAAGACATGCCTGTTTATGCGTAACCACAGCCGGATGTTGTGGAAAAAAAAACGGTTGCGCGCAGGAAACAAGACCCCCACTCTGGGTATGTGCCACTCCAACATAGGGCAAGAACAAAAAGACTAAAGCTACGTTCACGTGATTTGTTTCGAGTTTTATTATTGGCTGTATGAGGATGTCGAGTGGTGCACGGTGGTCATCGTGTGTATGCCATGCGTAGAAAAACTGACTGGTCATGTCAGGTGTTTATCAGAAAATCAACAAGTGTCTCAACAAATTGGCGCCAGATCAATTCAGTAGCACCATGTGATCGAGGACTACGGGTAACGTGACTTTTGCTATGAGATAACGTGATATTATATGGACAACCATCTCGAGATAGTGACCAGATGCAGGGAAAGCAAGAGAACTTAGGGGAATAAAAGGCAGCGTAATTAATGAGACAATCATTCTGTTTGTGTACCTGGCTCGAGGAAAGCGTAAAATAAATGGGCATTTATACTTAATTATTTATTCACTTTCACAAGCTGGAAACTTCGTTTGGGATTGTTGCTGGAGGGGATAGTGCTGTTAAGAAGGTAACGCTCTATAATTAACCAGAATATTGAAATGGACCGCATGTTAACAAGCAACACTTAACTGGAAATACAACTAAACAGCCGCGTGAAGACGTAAGATATGAAATCGACGAGGCCATCGAGGTGCACAGCGGTGGAGCTGCCGATTCAGGAGCAGCATCTACGTTTTCGACCGAACTTCAAGGTAAGCCAAATAAGAAACCTCGGCTTCCCAGCGTTCCCGCTGTCAATGAAGTGCTCTTTAAGAACTTGCATAGACGGTGGCGCGACCTTTTTGTCGAAATAATATTGACATATTCTATGCATCGGATCCGAAGCTGCGAGTGACGCTCAAGTACAGTTACGATCCACTATACCACCACGTTACACACAGGAATTGTTTCAAGCATGCAATTTAGTACAGGAACAGTAAAAATTGAAGTCCTCCTAAAGGATTCCGCATCAACCATTAAACTCAGAGAAACCCGTATACAACGTAATGCTATAAATTCAACATATTTACCGAACGACAAAGCGCACCGCATAGCATACAGCTTTGGCTCAGTTTAAAAATTTTTCATGCTTATTTAGTGATTTGATGATTTTTAATATAGTGCTATAAATCGAACATCTCGACCAGACGACAGAGCGAAACTTCTGCGCTTCGCACACAACTTTCACTCAGTTTTAAGGATTTACGAAAGATAGCGTAAATAGAACGAAATTTTATACGTACATTTTTGTGCTCAGCTTTCTTCGCAGCAGACTGATTATAAAACAAGAGCTGAAACAGTCTGTTCTACCTATGGGCATTTCTATCTTCTGCATTTTAGTCTCTTAATGAGGAACCAAAGATAATTACATCAAAGTTAAAGCGTGTTCGATAATTGGTATCCTGTTTTACCAAATACGTAGAATTTGGGCCTTGCGGCATTGTTTGTAGGCCGTCAAAAACTTTTGTTGCTCCTCTCGACACCCTAGCGTGCAGAACAGATCGAGTTCCTGTCGCAGAATGCCGGAAATCGAGGTTAAAAAAAGTTTTCCCACCTGACGGAGCATCGTTCATTCGCGAGTGGACGCCGATTTCATTGGCTCCAAAGTCACCATCAAACTTCACGTATGCAACGAGGGCTGAATAAGACAGTGCAGCGGCTATACACCCTGGGAGATGATGTCTGAAATGGTCTATACTGACACCAATGTCGCTAAGGTGCCTAAAACAGTCACTGCAGAACAAAAAAAAAACTGAGACACGAATGATACTTGCCGCTACCCCCTTCTCGTTGGTGCTATACTCATGAAGTTGTTCATGAAACATGTTTATTTTGGCATAAATGCTCGGAGCTCACTTTCTCATTATTAGGTAGCCTTACACGAGAGAACGCCCTCTAGGTGTGCCTGTAGAAAGGAAAAGAAAGCGTTTTGTGAAAAGGCGACAGAAGAAATTTCTGATACTTATTTTCGAAATACTGATATTCTAAGAAAGCATTTGCTAGCTCTCATCATGAGTTTCCACTTTGCCAAAGAGAACAGTTACTTGAACTGATTACCTTCAGCACTTTGAGAAACAACCTCGACTTCATAGCTGCTGTCCTATCACTCGTACACATTGCTTTATCCATGCTTTGGTGCAGCCCAAAACCCGAAGACCCCATACGCGCTGATCGCTGACCGCCCCGAGACAGGCCGAGGCTGCTCTATGAAACGACATAGATTCGCTTAGGCGCCTTTCTCATGCTACAATGATAAATTCAAGAGCTTCTAATTGCCTTCGTCGGCTCGAATATAAAGAGATTGCTGAAGCCACGCTCGGTTTCGTAATTACTTGCGGAGAATTAGGTTTTGTGCCTCGGGCGTTCACGAAGTACGGCTCAAAAAACTGATGTATTTCTGTTTGAAGGAGTTAATCATGTTTTCATTAAAAATGATTTTTCTTTTTCTTCAGGAGGACTCTTCGATTCTATATCGCAATAATCATCTATTATTCCTTCAAACTGCTGAGGCTATGTAATATGAAAATGCGGTGGAACAAGAATAACCGAACTCTTCTGATATGTATTTGCTTCTCAGTTGGGGAGAATCTTTGATGAAGGGTGAAATCAGAATGAAAACTGTGTTCGCAGCTCGCAAGCGCTCTTTCTTTTACCAGGATATTATTGCACACTGAGAATCTTTCTTGTAAGCGTACATTGACTATGATTAAACTAGAAAAATCCACAACCGAGGGCTGGAGGGCCCTTCCTCTCAGCGGTCGCTCTGAAGTAATTTTGGAAAGAGGAGACAACTCATCTGACGCTCTATTGCGGGCCTTTCTAAAGAGACCAGAAATCCAAAACACACTTATGAAGCCAGAAATCCAGCTCTTCCCTTCATCGAACACGTAAATGTGTATGTGCTTTTGAAGACATTGAGTGGCTGCACTCATTGAGCGGTCTGGTAGACAACACCACCTGGTAAAAACAAAAACAAACAAAAACTAAGCACTGGTGAATTAGGTGCAGGGCAGTTAGTTTTTGTTGTGTCCCCCCCTTATTGCTTTTGTGTGTGTGCGCCCCCTCCTAACGACCACTCGCATTCCCCTCCTAACGACAGTTCGCATCCTCCTCCTAACGACCACTCAATCCTCCTCCTAACGACCGCTTGCCCTTCGTCGCACGCTGTCACCAGATGCCCCCCACGGTGCGCCCCCGCACCCTCCTCCTGTTCTGGGAAGCCACTCCCTCCCGTGGACGCTTCTCAGCTCCCTCCTTTCTTCGGGCGGCCAGTTCGGCTCCTGCCTCGGTCGACGCTGGTCGCACCCTCATCGGCTT
Source organism: Amblyomma mixtum (assembly GCF_055824585.1). NCBI lineage: Eukaryota > Metazoa > Arthropoda > Arachnida > Ixodida > Ixodidae > Amblyomma > Amblyomma mixtum. Next base: position 219,970,121 of record NC_143012.1, on the reverse strand, counting down.
TAAATAAACGAAGTCTTAAAGTACCGTGTGCGTCTTTCGCTGCATTCAACACAGCGACCGGACACGACAGTGGCGACGAGAAAGTCGATTCGACCCGCGCTACGCAACGCTATTGACAAGCCATGGCTACGCGAGGGTTTCCCAATCAGATACCAGAATTCAACGGCTCATCGTGGTCATCGTGGGTTGGACGCCTTCAGTTCTACTTTGAAGCTAACAACATCACAGACCCAGCCTTGAAGAGGGCCAACCTGCTGACGCTGTGCGGGGAGCAGACCTACGATACTGTCTGCGCCCTTATTCAGCCAAGCACACCAGCGGCAGTGTCTTACGACGACATCGTAAAAGCGCTGCAAAAGCACTACGACCCAAGGCCATCCGAGGTCTACAGCCGGGCTCGCTTCCAACGACGAGATCAACTGGGAGGAGAAACTGTGAGCGCCTACGTAGCCGCGCTCAAGAAGCTCGCTGCCGACTGCAATTTTGGAACGCTGTCGACAACAGCTACCGGGCAGGAGGGAGACGCAGCTTCTTCTGCTAACACCACCATGCTTCCCTTGGACGTGATGTTACGCGACAGATTTGTGTGCGGACTGAGTGACGAGTCACTGCAGCAGCGCCTGTTCGCTGAGAAGGACCTCACATTCAGCAAAGCTTACGACATCGCCGTTCGAGCGGAGAGCGCCGGTCACCAGCAGAGAGGGATTCGCCGGAACACCGAGCCGGTACACCAGACAAGCAACCAGGTGCGCAAGCCTTCTGTTGTTGTAAAATCGGTCAAAAAGGCACAACGCTGCTGGCGGTGTGACGACCAACACAACCCACAGGGATGTCGATTCCAGTCAGCCACGTGTAATTTTTGCCACAAGCGAGGGCATATCGAAAGAGCATGCATTACGAAACGGAGACTTGCCAAGATAAAGTCACCTTCCCAGCCTAATCACAGCGTCAACGCCTCAGAGAATACGCCGCTATCTGATCTCCATGGAGCAACATCAGCAACACCATCTGTGTTGTACGACCTGAACACCATGAATCTCGGCACGCGACCGAAGATTTTTACAGAAGTAAGCGTACATCACCAGCTGATTAAGTTCGAGGTGGACTCCGGCGCAGCCTGTACTCTGATCAGTGAGGACACGTTCCGAACTTCATGGCCATCTGACGCACCCGCCCTGCAACAAGACGACACGCACCTGCGAACGTGGTCAGGACAGAATCTGCCACTATTGGGCTCTGCCAACGTGCAGGTTAACTACAACGGCCAGACCCATACGCTACCTCTGCTTGTTGTGAAGGGCACAGGATCAAGCCTTCTAGGGAGAAACTGGTTTTCTCCACTAGGCATGATGATATGCGGCAAACATCAAAACGCCGATGCGCTAAGCCGTCTGCCACTAGACGCAACTGTTGACGAACCATTTCCACCAGGAGACGTTCTGATGTTCGAAGCACTGCCAGAACCTCCGCTTACAGCAGGCACAGTTGCAGCATCTACGCAGAAGTGCGCAGCTCTCCGGCTAGTTTACACAGCTGTTCAACAAGGCAACGTGCATAAACTAAAAGGGGACAACTTCGACGCTTACCGCAGGCGAGCTACAGAGTTGAGCACCCATCGTGGCTGCATCATATTTGGGTCCCGAGTTGTGATGCCGAGAGAACTACGCGCACAAGCTATGTCTCTCATCCACGCCGGACATCGGGGCATCGTTGCAATGAAAAAGTGTGCCAGAAGCTACATGTGGTGGCCTGGCATTGACAACGACATCGAAACAGTGGTGCGAGAATGCAAGCCTTGCCAGAGCAGCCGGAGCGCCCCGCCGAAAGCTCCTGTCCCAGAATGGGAAAAGCCAGACACACCATGGCACACACTGCACATTGATTTTGCAGGACCAATTGAGGGCTGCACTTTCCTTGTGGTCGTAGATGCCTACACAAAGTGGCTTGAGATAAGGCAAATGGGACAGACGACTTCGGCAGCAGTCATTGACAACCTCCGATCACTATTTGCAACGTTCGGCCTGCCGCGCAAGGTAGTGTCGGACAACGGAACACCGTTTGTGTCTGCGGAGATCCTCAAGTTTTATCGCGACAACGGGATCTCATCAGTTACATCGGCCCCCTACCACCCAGCGACAAACGGACAAGCCGAGCGCTACGTAGCCGAGCTAAAACGCGCCCTTGAAAGAGATCAGACAGGCTCACTGCAGCGCCGCCTTGCGCGCTTTCTCTTCAAGCAGCACACGACGGTTCAGAGCACAACAGGCCAGACCCCCTCGAAAATGATGTTCGAGCGTGAAATGCGAACCCAGCTCACAGCCATCATCCCCGAGCCAAAGGCAGAGACGTTCCGGGAAGAAAAAGCAATTCCGCGCTGCGGCACGCTTAATGAGGGGCAGCGCGTCCTCGCCCGACAGTTTCTGAAAAAGCCACGCTGGGAGGAAGCTACAATTGTCAGACGCATAGGCCTGCGCTCTTGGCTCGTCAACATACATGGCACAGTAGCACGCCGACATCTCAACCAGCTGCGTAGATTTACGACGCCGTCTGAGAGCTGTCCGCCAGCGGATAGAACACGTGCACCATTTTCCCACATAGCCTGGCACCCCTTCCCGGAAGAAGAGACTTCGCCCAGGACAGACCCAGGAGACACAGCGAACAACAGCCAGCCTACAAGTGTTTCTCCCCCGAGCGCACAAAGCCAGCGCGCCTCCACGCGTGAGCGCCGACCCCCTGCACGATACCAGGCAACTTTCTAAGGGGGAAGGAAGTGTTGTGTCCCCCCCTTATTGCTTTTGTGTGTGTGCGCCCCCTCCTAACGACCACTCGCATTCCCCTCCTAACGACAGTTCGCATCCTCCTCCTAACGACCACTCAATCCTCCTCCTAACGACCGCTTGCCCTTCGTCGCACGCTGTCACCAGATGCCCCCCACGGTGCGCCCCCGCACCCTCCTCCTGTTCTGGGAAGCCACTCCCTCCCGTGGACGCTTCTCAGCTCCCTCCTTTCTTCGGGCGGCCAGTTCGGCTCCTGCCTCGGTCGACGCTGGTCGCACCCTCATCGGCTTTAAATAAACGAAGTCTTAAAGTACCGTGTGCGTCTTTCGCTGCATTCAACACAGCGACCGGACACGACAGTTTTATCTGAAAAAGTGTGCGTAAAAACAGCATAAAGGGTAGGGATATTACATAAGGCCGGCTTAAAGGGTGGATACAGCGACGAGTGAATACTTTACGATTTTGAAGATCTCGTACACAGCTGCAGCGAATTACAGCTCGATTTTATCCCTTTTTGATGAAGGCACCGGTCAAAGACTCATTAACCGGTTTGGAATTTTTCGGCGTTTGATGGTTTTAAGAGATCCAAATTTAAGCGCAGTTACTCCTTTCCGCCTAGCTTGTAGCCATGTAAGACTGCTGCTTTAGAGCTGGGCGAGCTAACACGAATGCAGAACGCTAATGTTGCAAACTGCAGTGAATATGTCCCTGCTACCGTTTCTCGTTCACCAAAAGAGAGAGAGAGAGAGAGACTCTTTAATGAAGAGCAGAGAATTTAGCCGGCGCTTAAAAATCGCTGGCATGCTACTCTGCGTAGGGAGGGGAATTTGGGAGATAAAGACAGAAGGAGAGCAGAGTGGAAGAGGTAAAAAAAAACGAAGATAAAATGCGGCCATGAAATGGGTACTAAGGATGCAATGGCGAGAATTGATGTAACCTATGGAGTGATGGAGTGCATAGTCCGTCAAATGGGCTGACGAAGTTCACTGCATGAAGAATGCATGAAGGTGACGTGCAAGTGAGTTTAAAGCTTATCAAGATGTCCAATGTCTTTTAAATATGTGAATAGAAAAGTCATTGCAAGTCTCTGTTGCCTAAGGCCTAAGGGACCTAAAACTTTGTCCATTGTAAGGGGCACTGAGCAGAGCTTCTGCATGCAATGTTCATAGTACGCACGCTCGTTGGCATATGCAGGGCACTCAAGCAAGATATGCTCCACAGTTTCTATCGCGGCACAGTTGTCACAGTGCGGACTGTCCATTTGTCTAAAACGGTATCGTAAGCCGTTTGTATATGCAGCATTAAGACGAAGTCGATGATAAAGTGTTTCCAGATGTCGAGGAATTCTGGGTGAGAGTCTTGATCTAAGATGTGGGTCGATTGAGTGAAGAAATTGGTACTGATATGTCGGCAAACTCCAAAGCCGATACATTTCTTCGGAAGAAAAACTTTTGGCCACCTGGGACGCATCAGATTTCGTAAAAAAAGTTCTAATGTATCTCCGATGTTGGTGGCCCTTACGGGCCGCTTCATCTGCTTTTTCATTAGCCTGAATGCCACAGTGAGCAGGTACCCACTGAAATGTTATGCAGTGGCCTGCGGCAATAGCTAAATGATGTAGATATCCGATGTCCAGGGAAACTGGCTGGTGATTCGTTTTCTTCAGCAGGTTGGCCAGGATCTGCAGAAATGCTTTCGAATCAGTGAAGATAACCCAACGGCCGGCGGTTCGGCGCAGGATGTAAGAAACAGCTTCCTTAATGCCGTGAAGCTCAGCTGTCGTAGAGGATGTCCTCCGGTGCAGCCGGTAAGAAAGGGCATGGCCTGTTGAAGGCACATAAAGGCCACATGAAGAGGTTTCTTTAGTAGTTGAACCATCGGTGGAGATATGGGTGTGCTGCCTATATTCCTCCGTTAAGTAGGCGAGAGTAGTTTGCAGAAGAGCTGCCTGTGGCATGCGGCTCTTTGCATTCACACCTGGAACAAACTTCTTCACCTTTAGAGGAGAGAGTGTCCATAGAGGAAAGGTCAGAGGTAGTAGTTTCTGTGGCTGATTAATAGTAGGGATGGGCAGGAGCTGCACTGCCTGGCCAAAGCTAGAGTTGCTGTGAGTTAGGTGGACACGGTGCAGGAAGTGCTTCTTCCCTTGAAGAACATGGCGGAGATGGGTACGCATAGTTTCCTGGGCGGCAATCACCTCTAGTGGGAGACATCCTGCCTCCGCTACTGTTCCTGATGCAGAGGAACCCTTTGGGAGGCCAAGGCATATTCGCAGGCAGTTGTTCCGTGCGGCAACGAGAGACTTATTGCTTGACGTAGATAATCTTTGAAACACTGGTAGACAGTAGCGCAAGGTTTCTTCAACGTAGGCTTTTTCAAGCAGAAGCATTGATCGGCAGTTGCTACCCCACCTTGTTCCCGCCATGAACCTAAACACTTGCGATGCTGCAGTGATCCTCTCGCGGAGTTTTTTGATCTGAGGTGTCCATGACAGATTATAGTCGATTACAACACCCAGGAATCGCTGAGATTGTACATATGGTAGCGATCGTCCGCCTAGGAGCAGCGGATATCGGGTCATCGTTTTTCTTGTAAACGCCATTGCAACACTCTTTTCTGGCGAGAGACGAAGACCTCTGGAAGCCAGGTACATCGAAATGTGCAATAGCGCTCTCTGTAGACGTTGCTGGGTGATATAGCGCGAACGTGATGCGGTCCAGATGCGGATATCATCAGCATAAATTGTTATACGGACCCCTCGCGGAAGGTTTCTTCTTATGTGTATAAGGGCAATATTGAACAGGAGAGGGCTGAGCACCGCTCCCTGTGGTACGCCCCTCTCTACTGCGTGAAAGCGTGTTGGACCGTTTGGAGTGGTCGCAAGAAGCATATTGTATCCTGCAGAAAAATAAAATAGAGTAAAGAAAGGCCTATTAGGGAAACAATATTGAACCATGCCCATGTTTTCTGGAGAATCAAAGAAACTCAAAGGGCAGGGCGTTACTGTGCGTCCTGTTATTCAGCCAGTGAAAAAAAAAGAGAAAGCGAGAACGATGAAGAGAAAGCTTAATTTTCCTGCCCAGGTTGGTGTGAGCCTGGGGTGACACAACGTGAAAGCTGAACACGAATTTCCCTTTGCGAGCTTCGCTTTAAAAGCCCGTTTTTAAGTGAGACGTATAATAGTCATGCGGGGTGACCACAGCACGCAGCTCACCAGCGATAATGATTGTGTGTGGAATACGGTGTGGCATAAGTTACACGTGGTTTACTTATGTCCCTTCAGATTAGTACACTGGTAAAAAAAGATGCCGGGTTGATTATTGCACGCTAGGAAAAAAGTATACAGGACGATAAAAGTTATTATAACGATACCAAAGGAAGCTCTTATATGTTACAAATCCTTACAGCCTCTTGAATTCTCTTATACGTTGTGCCAGAAAACTCATTAAAGGTAGAAAAATAAACCAAGCGACGGGCAATATTTCAACGAGTAATTCAGCATCTAAATACGACGATGGTGTCTTCCAGTTCGGTTACAAAACACTATGCACCGCTTTGTCTTCAGGTAGACTCCGCAGTATTCCCTATCTCATCCACACCGAGCACGACAGAGACTGTGCTTACTTATCGCCTTATGATGATAGATTTCACTGTTATTTCATTCCATCACGCTCAGGATAGCTCAGGCTTGGTGTACATGCTCTACCACAGTGAAGGGAATTAAGTAAACAATGCACTATCACCTCACCTCCTGGCCACCTCGGTGATGTTGACCCTAGAAGGCTTCGATAGACTCTCGGTCTTGTTGGCAAGAGTGACTGTATTGCCGAAGAGGCAGTATCGTGGCATTGTCTTCCCAACCACTCCGGCCGTCGCGTAGCCAGTGTGCACACCAATACGCATCTGCATAAAGATTTGTGTCCTGTATGGAGTACAAACTTGATCCCACAGAGCGATAACACTAAATGGAGGAGTCTGCGCTACTTACGAAACTTCAACGACGTCGCAATTCATGGCACTAATTGGCAGCAGAAAAAAGTCGGTGCGTTTTTTGCGATCAGGATGACTAGGTAAAGTGCATACATGCTTAATAACTCAGCGCCGGATAACAAAGCAAGCACCACAATCATTTCTCTCAAAATTAAAAAAAAAATCCACTATACGCGCACTAGCAACAGCGCGAAGCTTAGCTCCGAGTTCAATAATCATTATGGGGGTTGCTTAAAAGACATTGGTAAATAACTGTGACACCGACAATCCCGTCTTTCTTATTTTAATACTGGCTGCTACTTCATATCAAGTGATTTTTCCCCGTAGCTTTTCTCAAGCGCTCAGGCTTCGAAAAGCGTCGATAGCCCCGAAGTACGGCAGTTTGACGCTGTTGGGTGTGTAGTTTCATGTCTAGCTAGGCTCATTAAGTTGGCATCTGAGAAATCTGAGAAAACTCCACTCCTAGAAGTTCCAGCTCCTTTTTGTAGCGCTTTCAGTTTCTAATGACGCCTATGAACTTTCGTTAAGGAAATAACGCTTAATGAATGAAACGAAACTTTACGACCTGTTCATCACTGCTGCTTTTAACTACAGCAGTGGTGCCTTCTTGCACAGTTTGAAGGAACTGCAACGAGGAAAGGCATCCTCAGCAATTCACAGAATGAAAGGCTGTAGAAAGATCGTCTAAACTCTACAGCACAGAGGTAAGCTGCTAAACCCATTACGGCGTACGCCGAACCGAAGAAGCGCGGTAAGAAAAATGTAGGAATTACCGCTTAAAGTTTCTGAAACCTTGCAGTAAAAGGGCCAATCTTAATAGGAGAAATTAAAGCGCTTTGAAGAATAAGAAGCCCATTTTCTTGTTAACTGACTCCACGGGGCTTTCGTTGTGCTTCCTCCTCAGATGGCACTAAAGAAAGAAAAGAAATGGCTCCTCGTCTTCAGTAGTGACACAAGTACTGAAAAGCTGGCGACTGCATAGTGTGCGTACGAGATTAGTGCTCTTTTTGCTGCGGGCCATTCCCTCCAGGCACTTGTGTAGATTAGGAGCATTCAACTTGTGACTGTTTCAAAATGACAGTGAATAGGACTTCGCAACACCAGTCCAGGGGTGAAACCTTCGAGCGTAAAAAGAAACATCAGAGAAACACTCTAGGTGTCTAAGCCGAACGGAATATAAAGAATCAGGCGTGGAAAAATATTTCACACATTACTAGTTATCAAATCTAGGAGATCCATTTATACTGCAGCGACAGTAACTTTCTTAATCCATATCTCTCAGTCAATTTTGCAACGCTCTCGACGATTTTACAGACATGCTGTTGCTTCTTCGACCTTCTACTTTGTTTCGGCGCTGCCGGGCCACACAAAGAAAATTTGCTGCAGCCTAACCATAACGATGCAAAAGTCTTGGCAAGAAAGGGCATATATCTTAATATTTTGCTCGAGTCTTTGTCCTTCCTAAACGGCTTTTGTACGAAGTAATTTTCTTCACAAAGTTACAGCCCGCTTCAGGAAATGAGAGAAAGCTGGTCAGCCTCCATTACAATGTGCCTCCATTTCAATTTTAAAATTCAACTTTCTCATAAAAAATGTATCTTTTGCTGCCGGTAAATACTCAACATACCCAGAAAAAGCGAAAGTTTTTTTTTTAAAGAGAACAGAAATTGAGAAGAGTTATCCTCAGTTTTCTTTGACATGTGTCGATCAGAAAAAGCAACAAAAACAGTGGACTGTCGAGTATCAGAGTAAGAGGTAACCGGTGAATTATCCTCGGCCTCAATGCGATGTTTGAATTATGTGTTACCTGAATCGGCTCTCCGATAACTGGGTTGATTACGCTCTTCGTGGCGGTGATCATGTCGAGTCCCATGACAACCAGGCGGTCAGCGTGGTCTTCCACGAAATCCGGCACACCGGCAACCACCACATATGCGTCACCGATGGTCTCCACCTATACGAGGGGTAGAAAGTTTAGTGCAGATTTCTTCCTAGCTCTCACCAGAGCAAAAAGTTACAGGTTTGCACTTAAGTCTAATGGCGGGAATGCGAAAGGCTGTCTTTCTCCTCTTTCTCCCTCCATTTTTCATTCTTTTAATTTTTGTTACTTTTTATATTTTAATTTTCATTTCTTGTTATTGTGTATTTTTGTCTTTCTGCTATATTTAATTGCTGTTTTCTCATTTTTGTCTTCTATTTATGTATTTTTATTTATTTTTATTTTTGGCTTATTACTTATATGCTGCTTATCAACTGTTTCTTCATCAACTTTTACATTTTGTTGTATTTACTGTACAGCTCATGTGGACAGCCTCCATCCACGAACTTCCGTCTACAACTTCCGTTCATGCCACTCATGAGCCAAGAAAGGCTTGCGCCTTAATATCCGTGCCTTCAGCCGTACTCACTGCAACGGTAAGACGAGCGTATACCCTAGGAATTGACGCTTCGGATATCACGGATAAGTCCGACGATGAATGCGAGTGACGAATGGCTACAGCGATTTAAGTGCTCGAAATCTCTAGGGCTTCAATAAATCTTGGCGAGCGTTTCTGCGCAGGTGAATCTCTCTCTCTTACTCAAAAGCGCTTTCAGTTTATACTGAAAGACATGAACAAAGCAGAAGATAGGACTTGTTTTGGTTTCTTTGGTCTTATTACATGCGTGTACAGGTTCCAGGACACGTTCCGTGCATTTTTCTTTTCTTTGATTTTCCTTGCCATATTCTCTCTGTCTCTTGCTGGTGCTCGAATTGTACGAGAAAAAGTGTATACGAGAAAAAAAATTGGCAGAGGCTTAGCTTGGTTAAGGCCGGAAGGTTGCGAAAGCAAATTACGAGCAACTTTAGCGACTAAAGTAGTGAAAGGTGAAAGCCTGAGTGCTGCACGGAACGCCGGAATTAGATTAAAGTGCTATTGAGGTGTCCACTAAACCACAGAGTTGGTAAGGCGCCTTTCCTTTCCTCCAAATCAACGCAGTCTACAACGCTGTCTATGTCAGAAGGCATCAATGAACGCCGAAATTAGCTTAAGTTTTATTGAGGTGTCCACTATACCACAGAGTTGGTAAGACGCCTTTCCTTTCCTCGAAATGAATGCAGTCCCCTCTCTTACTGCCTATGATCTGCGGTGCTCCGTGGCTACCGCTGGGACCGCGCCGACGAACCGACTTGGTAGCTCAGATTTCCCCTCGGTATGACGTCACAGACGCGAGCGCCTCCACGCGTCATCAAACTGGAGGCCGTCTCAAGGTCAAACGTGACTACCGCCGGGACCACGCTGAAGGCTCAAAACTTAGCGTAGTATTGCTTTCGCAATAAAAGCTGAGAGAATGTTGAGAGCGAGGGAGCAAGGATTATGGCGCTTCACCTTGTAGACGCCGTGCACGTTGGACAGGTTGTCGAACTGCAGGTAAAGCTTGTTGAGCAAGCGAACAATGTCCATGGGCGCACAGCTGCCGCACATGTTGGTGAAGCCCACGATGTCCGAGAAGAGGCAGGACACAGTCTCGAACTTCTCCGCCTCCACGGGAAGGTTCTGGCAGAGGCGCTTGGCGACCTGCGGTCGATGGAGGCAAGATTAAACTGCGCGTTGGCTTAAGTATCTTGAGTCTAAAGGCGGATATTGTTGGTGTATTGAGTTGACAGTAACAAATTACCATCTAAGAGAGCAGATGAGATTTTCATGTTTATTAACTGCGCTGACAGTTAAAGTGAAATGTTTACTTTTCTTGTAGTAAGACACGTCATTTTATAGTGCATAAGGTTTGAAAGCAACGATAGTAAATTCTTGAAGTCGTCTTTTAATTATTAAAATGATCATGCGCTCGCAGATATAAATCATCTTACGGATAAATTAATAATTTGTATGCATCAAATATAAGTGCGAAAAAAAAAACAGTCAATAAGATATGAACATGAATCATAGATTGAACACTTAGTAGCTTTTGTGACTACTCGAAAAGTAGCCATGTTGGTCTCAGAAAAATCAGCTCTTAAAGCATTAATTTAAAATTAGCCTTCGTGTGGCCGACTGTTCTAGTAATGGTTGCAAAATGGCTGTGCCAATTATTGTGAGCCTAAGATTAAGTGCGCATAATAATGTTTTGAAATTGTCGTGCAAGCTGCTCAAAGTTCTTGGATATTCTTAACGGTTCTATATATGCCCAAGAGCATGCTACGGAAACTTATAATGGTATGCTCATTACCGGGTAACGGATTTATCTTGCACGTTATGAACGCTGGTTTCTACAGTGAGCACGCGAGTAATAAACTTGATTAATCCGGATGAACCGCATTTGCACAGTACGTGGCCCTCTCTCTAAAGAACGCTTAACTTAAATACAAACTAGAGCAGTATGTTTTATCTTAGCGCCCTACCACGTTACATATAAATGCATATTCCATTTGCAAGAGGGGCTATTTATTTTTAGGACAAAAAAAAATGGCACGTTCATTTTCATCGGGTTTAGTCATGCCTGCAGGGCACAGAATTCCTGCCAGGAAAGCTGGTCTGAATTTTAAATTGCGCTACTACTGCGTGAACAGCGCGAAAAGAAGACAAAGGAATGAGCCAGATCGACGGTGGTAGTGGTGAACGGGGAAAAGTGATTTACAACATGAATACAAAAGGGAGATTCAACCAGTCATTTTTATTTTGTCGCCTTTTCATTTTGTAACACTACTTCGGGCTGTCCGTTTTTCGCTGCGCAACGGGAAAGAGTGCAAAGAGGCGGTCAGACCAACGACAAGGCACACTCTAATCGCCGTTTTTTCCAAGCATGAATATGTTTTAGTAGACTGTGCTTTCCATGACGTGACCACATCGATGCCGACATGCAACGGCCTTGCACGCAGTTGGTTGCTGAAAAACTATTAAAGGACGCACAGTGGCCCGAGAATGTGGTGATCATTCGTTTACAAAGTAATTTTCTCCTCTTGAGCAATTAGCGCGAGCAATTCCGCCGCTTTCAGCAATCCAAAGACTACCTTTTGGGAGAAAAATATTGATGATGAATTTTTATTGCTCGAGGCCATCTGTGGCCAAAGAGCGCAATGGCACAAGGTTGTTTCTTCTACTCAAGATGGGGTCAATGACACTTTTCCCAAGCATTTCACCCTGAATAAGCAGAGCACCAGGTAGGGGAAAGCTTGTACCCGTTGTATCAGCGGTAGGTGCCCGGCGGCACTGGGGGATCGAACCCCACGCTGGGGATCGAACCCAGCACCTCCTGCATGGAGGCAGATGCTCAAACGACTAGGCCCCCGGTGCGGTATGTAGAAAAATAGCAAAAATAGCAATTGTATTTGTCAATATGACGGACGTTCCTGCTGGAAAATTGCATTAGGCACCAGTTTTTAATGACCGATTGGGGGGGGGGGGGAAATTACCGTGTTGCCTCTTTATCGTTTGCGGCTCCAACCTGTGACGCCAAAGCATAACCAGTAGGTTCTCTCATTCGCCAGCTCTGCTATTAAAACGAGGTTGATCAATAGCAAAGAGGCAAAAGGAGGGAGCAGGTCAAGAATAATTAGAAAATATAGCCGCTGCATAACTGTATGGTTAGTGATTTGCTTCTTCCCGATGCAACTGACATTTGCGGGTAGGTCCTTCGAAGCCCGGTAGTAATTGTAATGGGCTCATAGATACACAATGATGGCTTTTGCAGCGCATTAATAGAAGCGGTAGCTGACCTCAGTAAACCGGTGGATATCGTTAACTGGGCAGCTTGTTATCCATATTTTAAAAGCCATCTTTTTTTAACATCTCCATTTGGTACTTGGTTGGAGTGAAAAATTTGTACATTACCGCTAGATGCAGCCATTATCAGTTTTCTAATTTCGGAATTCTGCTGACGCTGTGTGCTAAAGCGCAAAAAAAAAAAATTGGCAAGCCAGAGCATCATTTGGTAACTGCCCGTATCTGGAGAGCCTATAGTCGAACCTACCAGTTTAAGTCAATAAGCGGTACACATGTCACGTAACCTTTATTGTTCCGCTCGGGATGCTGTCGTCCTTCGGTCGAGAGTATAGCACTTGTTAACTAACATCTGCTTTTCCTTAATTCGGAGCGACAATCGCATTGTCGTGGAATCCGCGCAACCAAAGGATGTCAGTGCAAAACGCTTCGCCGGCAGTGAGCAAAATGTAGAATTTTTGTGGGCCACGACATTTTTAAACACTTTTCACTTTCGTTTTTCTGCCACTGCAAAGGTAACACTAGAGAGCCGCCGCGGTTTCCCAGTGGTTATGATGCTCGGCTGCTGGCCCGAAAGACGCGGGTTCGATCCTGGCCGCGGCGGCTGAATTCCTATGGAGGCAAGATTCTAGAGGCCCATGTACTGTGCGATGTCAGTGCACGTTAAAGAACCCCAGGTGGTCGAAATCTCCGGAGCCCTTCACTACGGCGTCTCTCATAGCCTGAGTCGCATTGGGACGCTAAACCCCCATAAACGAAACGAAACCAAGATAACACTAAAAGCAAGACAACACGGGCTCACTTGCTATTAAGGAAGGCTGCTGCTGGTTTATTAAAGAAAAAAAACCTCAGTAACGTGAGCCACGGGAAGGGTCCTGTTGTCTGAGCGAAAGTATCTTGAAGGAGTTGCAGGAAGGCCTGTCATCTTAACCCCCCATCACTGACTTCTTGCACCATCACAAGTGCTACCTATAGAACATCATAAGAAAATGCAGCTAATCAAATTTTTTTCTTTTCAACTTTTGCCGCTGGTTACCGTTTCTTCTGTGTTTTATAATTTCCTTCATTTTAGTATCTTTCGCCTATTTTCCCTGAGATTGGGAGGCCGCGGGCAAACGCCTTCATTATTGCGTTTATTTGCGGCCAGGCTCAAGCGGCTTACGTAGGTTTCACTGACCGCCAAAGGCTTCTGCCTTCACGTCGTGCTTTTCTAGAGAGCGAAACGCCAGTCGACATCGCCGCTTTTCTGCCCCACAGGACATAATGGGCAGCTAGGCTCTCATACCGAACGCAGACTTTCTGCCAATCTCGCCACAGCAAATTGTGTCCGCAGAAAAGTATAATCTTTTCATAAAAGCACAGTGAACCTGTGCACCTGAAAAACTTAGCGTTTGTTGATCTTTCTTGCAACCAAACAGCAGATTTTCTTGCTTCAACAAGATGTGGATGACAGGGCAGGCCCAGCGCACATTACTCACCACGACAGCACCGGGTTTCTAAGTTCAGGGGTAAAAATGCGTAAGAAAATAAGATTTAAAAACATTTCCGTTTAAAAACATGTGTGTATTCCTTTTTTTTCGTTCCTTTTCTCACGTATTTATAATTCGCATTTATGTTAACATAAGTCACGAAAAATAACTTGACACTGTTGCGTGCTGTCTGCCAACATGCTGTCTGTTTCCTCTTTGGGGAATGAATCGTAATGCAGCATGTGTTGTCTGCGTTTTTTAAACTTGTAATTTAAACCGCGACACATGCGTAAGCACCCCATCCGTCCTCGTTCATGACTGTGAAATATCGTATCTTGACCATCATGACTGTTTTTGACATCTTATGAGTGTTGTTGGGGTAGATCATGCGTGCTCCTGGTTGTTAGGAGAGTATATTTTTTTTGTGTTTCTTGCAATAAACCTTCAGTTAGTGCCGGTAGTTTGGGAGGTGCGAAGCCTCTTTCTGTTTTAATTCTTTCCCCCCCTAGGGCACCTGTGCAATGCATCGATTGAGTCGAGGATGGCAATTACGTGTTCGGCCAAGCCGGACATTCCGCCAGGAGCCGTAGCTGCAAGTCTTTCCAGAGCGCACGATTTGGGGAGAGTGGGAAGGGTGGGGGCTTGGCACAAGACCCATTCCCACATCTTCCCTCGGGACCTACTTTTTTTGGTTAACTTGGTCGAACTAGACAAACTGAAGGGTACGTGCACTTTGCCAGCCGAAGTTTGTGTCTTGCTTCTGTTAGTCGGATTACCGCAGTCTGATCTCTCAGGCCTGTGTGTAGGCGTTCCTCCCACCCCTGCTTCCCTGGTCGAGAGCAAATCGTTCCCCATTAAGACTCCTCCGTGACGAAGCTTTCCCTCGCGTTCGGCTCAGGGGTACAGACAGAGCCATTTATAAACATTTACCCATTCTTCCAGCCGACACGATTGATAGTACTTCGGTTCTTTGTGTAGGACTACAGAAAATGACCCATATCCATCAGTAGGGTGCTTAACTGCGCTGGTTTCGCCAGAGCAGTTAAGAAGCTCATCATCATCATCATCATCAGCCTGACTACACCCACTGCAGGGAAAAGGCCTCTCCCATGTCTCTCCAATTAACCCTGTCCTTTGTCAGTTGCCGCCACTGTATCCCCGCAAACTTCTTAATCTCATCCGCACACCTAACTTTCTGCCGTCCCCTGCTATGCTCGCCTTCTCTTGGAATCCACTCCGTTAAACCTTAAGGACCAGCGGTTATCTTGCCTTCGCATTACATGCCCTGCCCAAGCCCATTTATTCCTCTTGATTTCAACTAAGATGTCATTAACCCGCGTTTTTTCTCTCACCCACTCCGCCCTCTTCCGATCTCTTCACGTTTCTGTTTTTCCTGTGTCTGGGATAACAATAATTTTGCTCTGTGAAGAAACAGCAGAATATGGCGGTTAACAACTGCATGTTTTCGAACAATGCATGAGTTATTCAATAGTTGTGTAATAACTCACAGCTTAGTTTATTATACAGTCATACAGGTGTGGTAAGCGCTACTACACTAGAGGAGAGAAGGTAGAGGAAACAAACTCCGCTACTTAGTAGTTAAAGCTCATTGGAGAGGAATAATTGCTGTACATTTTTAAACCAAAAAGGTATAGTTTAAAGCTAGTCTATTGCAAAATGAAATGTGAAGGAAGGAAGGAAGGGAAAACTTTATTTACACTCATGGTTTTTCCTGCGGTTTGGGGGCATCTTCAGAGACGTCTTGGTTCTACCCCCAGGAGCCTTCTCTGTCGAAGTCGTCCGCCTCTAATCAGTGGTCGGTTGCCCTCAGTCCAGGGCTCCGCTGGCCACTGCCGCCCGTTGAGCTCGCTGTACCAGACCTTGTTGGTCTTCGCAGCGGTCGCTGGGCAGCAGAGTCTCCCACTGCTCCGCACTCGGGTTTTGTATTTTGGGGACCACGTCTATGTTTTGGCAGGCCCATGTGATGTGGTATAGTGTAGGTTTTTCGTCGCACCAGGGACATTTGTTCGTGTATATTGTAGGGTGCATTTTGTTTAGTATATGTAGGTTTGGGAAAGAGCCTGTTTGTAATTGTCTCCAAGTGACAGCTTCCTCTCTGCTGAGGGATTTGTGCGGTGGGGGATATCGCATTCTTCTGCCTCTATAGTTTTGTAGTATGGCCGAGTATTCCCTGGGTGCTGGCGCGAGTTCCGCGGTCTCGTCGGAAGCTCGGAAAGTAATGTATCCTCGAGCTATCCTGTCGGCCTCTCGGTTCCCTGCCACCCCCGTGTGCCCCGGTACCCACACAATTTTGTGTCGGATCTTGTCGTTTTGTTCTTCCCGGTTTTTAATTCTGTCACTCGCTGCGAGGAGTATACGGTGCGCGTAACGACCTATCCTGCCATTCATGTAATTTCGGCAGGCTGTTTGAGAGTCCGTAAGTATTGTTAGTGACCGCCCGGTTCGATAGCCCTCCGCCACCGCTAGAGCAACGGCTACTTCCTCAGACTCTGCAGCTGTGCAGCCTCGGAGAGACGCGCTGGTCATTTCGCGTAAAGACGAATCGACCACCGCCGCTACAGCGATTTTGGTATCTCCTCCTCTCCAAGACGCGTCTGTATACACGGTCGTGGCTTGAGGAGCCTATGTTTTCTTGATGAATTCGCCCCTCGCTTCTCTTCTGCCTCGATGGAGGTTGGGATCCATGTTTTTTGGTATTGGCGCTACCTTGAGGGTCTTGCGAAGCTCGTCGGGGATTGTTGCCGTCCTCGACATTTCTCGCATCTGCTCGCGGTATCCGAGCCTCTGCAGGAGCGCTCTTCCTGCTGTTGTTTGCAACAGCCTGAGTTTTTGCGACTCAAGCTGCGCCTCTCGTAGCTCCTCAGAGGTGTTTTGTAATCCCAGGGCCATGAGTTTTTCTGTAGACGTGTTGCGTGGTAGTCGGAGCGCTGTCTTATACGCTTTGCGTAGCAGGGCATCCGCTTGTTGTATTTCATTTTTGTTGAGGCACTGGTAGGGTAGACTGTACGTAATTCGACTAACTACTAGGCTTCTGACTAGTTTTAGTGTGTCTTCTTCACGCATGCCATGTCGCCTGTTGGTGATGCGGGTGATCATGCGTGCGACTTGTAGCGTTGTTGCTTTCAGTAGGGTAAAAGTGTGAGTACTGCGCCGGTTGGATTGAACCCACATGCCCAAAATTCTTATTGTTGTCTTTTCGGGTATGGGCGTCCCTTCTATGTAGACGTTGAGTTTCAGGTCCTCGTTTGTTGGGACGGTCCGGTTTTGCTTGCCTCTCCAGACTCACAGCAGTTCCGATTTCTCGGTCGAGCATGAGAGTCCTCTTTCTGCGAGGTATTGCTCTACACAAGAGGCCGCTTGCTGTAGCCTTTCTTCCTTCTCTCCGAGACAGCCCGTGTTTGTCCAGACTGTTATATCGTCAGCATACATTGCGTGCCTGATGCCTTCGATGTTCTCTAGTTTTCGAGCTAGGCCTATCATAGCTATGTTGAAGAGTAGGGGTGAGATAACTGGCCCTTGGGGTGTTCCTTTGTTTGGAGTGCGAATTTTTTCCGATCGAAGGTCTCCTATGCCGATGGTGGCAGTTCTATCGGACAGGAAGGCTTTGACGAAGCCGTGGATTCTGCGTCCGCAATCCAGGTTGTCTAGGCCCGTAAGGATCGCTTCGTGGCTGACTTTATCGAATGCCCCCTTGATGTCCAGGGCCATTATGACATTTTCTCCCGTCCGAGGTACGTTTCGCAGGACATCTTCTTGTATTTGGAGGAGAACGTCTTGCGTCGAGAGCTTCGCTCTGAAGCCGAACATGGTATGTGGTACACAGTCGTTGTCTTCCATATAATTTTGCAGTCTGAAAGTCACAACCCGTTCGTAAAGCTTGCCAAGGCACGACGGGAGTGATATAGGCCTGAGGTTTTCAATTTGTAGCTTTTTGCCAGGTTTAGGTATCATTATTACTTCGGCGTGTTTCCAATCTTCGGGAACCGTCTCCGCCTCCCAATGTTTGTTAAGAAAGGTGACGAGCTCTTGTATGAGGTCGTCGCTCAGGTTGCGGATTAGGGCGTTGTCGATTCTGTCCGCTCCGGCTGCCGTGTTTCTGGTGGTGTTTCTTATGGCCGCGTAAACCTCTTCCACAGTTATGGGGCGGTCGAGTTTCTCGTTTTCGGCTCCTCGATACGTTCCTTGGTATCGCGGGGGGTTGTGGTCGCCGAAACATTTTTCTCGTGCCTTCTCCAGTAGGGTGATGTCTGATCCCTCGAAGGAGTGGATGAACCGGTGGATGGCTTTATTGTTTTCTGATTTTATTTTGGTCGGATCGATTAGTGCTCTTAAGAGATTCCAGGTTCTGGCCGTGCCTAGAGTTCCCCTAAGTGAGTCGCTGAGTTGTTCCCAATTTTGTTTCGCGAGTTGCATCGCGTATTATTCCGCCTTTGCCGTAATTTCTGCTATCTTTAGTTTTAGTTTCCTGTTGTGTTTTTGCTTCCGCCATCTTTTGGTGAGACTGCGTCTCGCTTCCCATAGTCTGAGGAGGTGGGCGTCTACTTCAGGCGTTGCTGTCGTTCTCCTTAGACTTTTTGTGCATCGTTGTCGCGTTTCTCTCAGCATGCCGCTCCATTCCTCCAGTGATTGGATACCGCCTTCAGATTTGTTGCAAGCCCCGCGAAACGCGTTCCAGTCAGTGATTTTCGCCTGTCCAATCTGGCGTCTTATGGTGTCGGATGCTATTCGTGTCCGGAGGATAAAGTGATCGCTGCCTAGATTTTCCATCATGTTTTCCCACTGTGACTCCCTGCTGTTCCTTACGAAGGTGAGGTCCGGGCATGTGTCCGTGCTCACGCTATTCCCGATTCTCGTGGGGGTCGCAGGATCTGTGATTAGACTGCAGCCAAAGTATTCCGCTACTTCCACTAATGTTCTTCCCTTGATGTCTTGTTTCTGGTATCCCCAACTCCTGTCTATGGCGTTGAAATCTCCTACGATGATGAGTGCATTTTCTTTGGCCAGCTTGTGCGCTCCTTAAAACAGTTCGAAGAGTTTGGCTTTTCTTTGTCTCGGCGGGCTGTACACGTTCAGTAAGAACGTGCTGCGTCCCTTTCGCTTTTTCGGAATAAGTTCAACAAGCGCGTGTTCAACGTCGGTGTCGGCGATGGTATCGTGCCTGATGGCGGTAATGGTTTTGCTGACTAGGACGGCCGCTTTACCTTCGTTTTGACTCTCGTAAACCTCGTACCCTTGTAAGGTCGGCTTGATTCCGGTCTCTTGGAGCGCAATTACATCAGGAGGAGTGAGTTGTGTGTTTATATATTGTTTTAAGAGGGCCTGCTTTTTGCGGTAGCCTCTGCAGTTCCATTGCCAAATATCTAAGTATTCTTGTTCTTGCCGATACGTATTGATCATGTTTACGCGTTACTGCTGTTGCCTTGTTCGCTTGCGAAAGCTGTTAGCGCTGGACGGTTGTACGCCCTTTCCCTAATGTTTTCGGTATGTTTTTGTTTTCTAAAAGCGCTTCTGATCTCTGAGATTTGCCCTTGGAATTGTACTTGCATCTGTTGAATTTGCGATTGGATTTGCTGCATCATATCCTGCATCATCTGCTGCATCATCTGTTGCATTCGTGTTTCAAGGTCTCCTTCGTTCGATGCCTGTGGTTGTCGTTTTGGAAGGGCTCTAGTCGTGTCGAGTTCCCGCTGTTGTTCCTTTAGTGTTTTTGTGAGTTCCTCAACTTTGCGTTCGAGCTCGTTTTGTTTGATTCGAGCCAGTTCTAGCTCGCGTCTGAGCACATCGCTGTTCGCGTCCTTCGGTTCTGTGACACGACTGTCTTTGTTGTTTGTGTTGTTTATGTCACTACCCTTTCCTACCGAGTGCGAAGCAGTGGTAGAAGCCCAGCTCACCTTGCCGCCGCTTGTCTGGGAAAGCTTCTTCTTTTTCTTTTTCTCTTGCTTCTCCCCCTCCTGTGGGCCGGCTGGTGGTAGAGGCGGGAAGGAGTTGGACCTCGATCGGCTCCTCGATGTCTCTCCCTCAGAGCTGAGCCATCGCTTGGGCGGTCGCCCGCGTTGGTCGCTCCGTCCTCTGTCTCCTGTGGGTTTTGGTCTTGCTTTTTTCAATCTCTCTCGGCACTCCTTGGATCCGGTCCGGTGTGCCTCGCCACAGATTATGCACTTGGGCGCGCACTCGTGGTCGTCGGGTGGGTTTGAAACTCCGCACAGTCCGCACACAATAATGTTCGGTGTGGGGCAGACGTCGGAGCGGTGTCCTTGCTGGAAGCAGACGTAACACACTTGCCTAGTGGGGCGGTACTGGTAGCATGGTACTTCTCCTCCGTAATATATGACGAATTTCGGCAAGACCGGGCCGTCGAACGTGAGCACTGCCGTCTTGGATTTTCCGAGCATCCTTGCCTGAAGTATGGCCACTCCTTGAGTTCTGACTCGTAAGTGTGCTTTGAGTTCTTCAGGAGGGGTACCTGGGTCTACACCGTGGATCACGCCGCGCAGGACGTCTTCCGGTGCTGCCACGTAAGCGTTTACATCATAAGTCTTTCCGTCAAATTTGAGACGGGTAATGTGCCGCACTAGCTGTGAACGAATTATGCAAACGCCGCAGATGCGCGTCTTTTTGAGTCCGTCTTTTTTTTTTTTTCACTGTTCTTTAAATTTGCGCGGAATAACTTGTGGATATTCAAATGCTATAATCACGAGTTGTCATTTTTGCTATTCAAATTATTTTGGAAAACAGGGCTGCTGTCAACCGAAAAGGAAAGGGAAAGGAGAAACTGGCGATGAGCATACCGACTGATTCCCCGTTGGCAGTGCGAAGGGACCGGCAAGCCAAGCCTCAGAATGCGCAACACTGCTCAAGAAGATAAACAGATCAGGTAAACTGTAGATGACTAATGAGTACACTGAAGATCGAGACCAGGCAGAGGTAAGTGATTACACGATGTGATTGAACGTTGAGAATGATACCATAATCCTTCGCAAATTTTGCTAATCACACTTAAGTAAACTTCAGCGCAAGTATATGATATTTACGACTGATAACACTGAAGTGCCCGTGTAATTACTGCTGCTACGGAGTTTCCTTCACTTGTGTATACAAGTTCAATAAAGAGAGAGCTTGCTTCATATCACAGACTTTTAAGGCGGAAGCCTTTAATGTCTCATCGTTGTAAGCAGCAGTTGTCGACCGAAAATGTCACGCTTTTCAGTTGGTGGAAACGGTCGTGACGTCACAGTGCGCGAATTTCAAACGGGGCGAATTGTACTTTGCCTAGTAACCATGCAACCAATTGAAGGGATCGTATAGTGATGCTCCAGTTAAGTGGGACTGAGCTTAGTTAATTGCTTAATTACCCAATTAGCCTAATTAGCTGTACTAGTCAGGCCATATAAATAAATAAAACCGATTAAGAAATTGGTCGAGCTCAGGAATCGAACCCCGGTCTTCGGCGTGAGAGACGAGCATGCTATCCACTCGGCCATGCCAGCTCGATGGTTTGGAATGAACAAAGGCGCGTCTAGTGAATACGGTGTCTTCACTCACTCTCATCCTCCTCCATTCTCTTCCCGCGAGGTTTAGGTGTCCACCGACAAATGAGACACAGATACATTTCCTTTCCTCAAAAACCAATTTACTGACGAGCGAGGCGTAGAACCGAATGGGCGATGGCGTTCTATGGACTCCTTGGCAGCGTTGCAAAACGCTGCCAAGGAGTCCATAGAGTCCATCAAGTCAAGGAGTCCATAGTTCTACTCTTAGGGGTATCAGTGACCACACTTTAGATCAAAAAAGTGCCCCTCTGAATTTTGTGAGACAGTTACTGCGTAATTTCCTTTCCTCAAATACAATTTTCATTTTCTTCATTACGGCTCCTCTTTATCTATCTTCTTTCACTCCCACTTCCTCCCTTCCTCTACGGTGCGGTTCAGGTGTCCACCGAGATGACAGAGAATTACTGCGCCATTTCCTTTCCTCAAAAAGCGTTGCGTTCAAAGGGCAAGGCATCGCGCTGAACGGGTGGTGTTCCGTGGACTCCCTGGCAGCGCTACAACGCGCTGTCACGTTCCACTCCTAAAGGCGAAGCTTAAGCGTAATTAATTTAGCAGTTAATTAGTATTCAGGCATTAATCAGTAATTAATCATTAATTAGTGATTTGTCATCACTTAGTAATTAGTACTCAATTATATGTGACGCCACCGGTGTCACAGAAACAGCGGTGGTGCGGAAAACGCTTCCGCCTCTACCCACTTTAGACAGTCAAAGTGCCCCCCTGAATTTTTACTTTGTGCCGGTTGTTACTGCATTTAGAATGAACTATCGCTATAAGGTGAACAAATTACTTTAATTTGAACATTACCTCACCAAAGCGAGACACAGCATGCGCTGCTTTTTTAGCATGAATTAATAATTTACGTGTCAATATAATGTACAGCTTCGACCGTTAAACGCCCGCAAGTTTATTTTCCAGGTTACCTTCAAACGTTATAGATACTTCTATAGCATGTGCTGTTTAGTAGTTCCGAACTTTGGTGTGCACGTTGTTGAGCAAGTGGGTAGAATTCTGGCGGCTAGAATTTACAGCAATACATGTTAGTGTCCGATTGAAAATAGCCTCACTTTTGATGCATGGTCTCATCTGTATCAGGCCCCCAAGTGCTTGCGCTGCGCCCTCAGAAAAGAAATCTGAGCGCAGCCGTTCTAACAGTACGCACCGCGAAGCAGATAACAGTACTTGGTCGCCCTAGGGATGCATCAAACAAAGAAGAAAAATGTGTCAAAAATCGAGGTAGCCGAGTCGGCTTTTTTGAATAAATCAGGAGCACATGCATGAGGCAGAAATGACGGCGGGAGCAAATGGCGAGGGGTTTGATGGGATCTCTGCATGCGACTTTCAGAATACTACTAGCACACCACACCGAGGGTAACGTGAAATGGAAATATCGACCTCATTGAATTGTCCGCTCAGTCTAGTGTCATCGAGGGTGACATTGAATTTGTTGTCGCGGTATTGTTTGCACAGCGCTGCTATTAAAAATGAGAAATCGTGGCACATTTCCTTTCGCTGTTTGCGTTGCAGAGCTACCTTTTCGTTACCATGTGACAGCCCGCAACACGACGCCTTAAGCACAGCTCTCCTGCAAACTCCGATGCAAACTCTGCAGTTTACAAATCCGGGGCGGGTGGGAACGATACTTTGCAAGACCATGCGAGAAGTTTTTACTCAAAGGAAGAGGTTCAAGCTTTAGCGAAAAAAAAAAAAAAAATCATCTTTCCTAAGCCTTCTAAAAAGAGCCGCCCTCCAGACCTCTCTGCTGCTGTCACCGAAGACAGGGTCGAAAAAGGTGGGAGCGCGGTGTACTTTCATGTTCACTCTCGTGCTCGAAACCGGGTACGATTTAGAAAAGAAGCATTCGAGCGCCGCATACGAAATTTCGCGCCCCGTTTCCGAGTCGTCATTAATTATGAAAGGGCTTTTTTTTTTGGTTCGCGCGCTCGAAAAGAAAGTGAAGAGATCTCAGGCAAGGACATAGACTTGAGAAGAGAAAAAGGACAGATTCCTTGAAGCACGCGAGTGCTCGATCGATTTCAACTGTAGCGCTTTAATTCTTGTACCCACGGCAGTGGCCTTCCTTTTTTGTGACTCTCTTGCGCTGCTTCCTGCTATTTTCCGTCGGTGGTTTCATCATCCGCCGCTGCTCTGGTCGTTAGTGCCATGGAGCAGAACCTAACGTGGGAATCCGTCACTAAGTTATTTAAGAGCGCCAGTGGTTTGAGAAATTGAAATCGGAGAATGAGGGTTAGTCGAGAGAATAAATTGCGGAGGGCACTTAAGACTGCGTACGTGCTCTGAACTCGAAAGGATTGTCCCATCTTGAGCTCTGTTACGAGGTTCATTAGAGCGCCCCTTCCTTTTTAATGACACGCCTACTGATTAGGATAATGTCGTAAGGAAACGCATACACGATGCTCACCTTCATTCGCCAAGAAGCAACGCGGTTGTGTGACCCATGTGTTGCCTGCTCGCCTCGCAATCTGAAGCTCCTTAGTTCAATTCCCCGCACCTTCTGAAGAACTTTTATTTACTTTTATTTGCTACATACATCCCTAGCTTACAGTGTACTGCTGACGTTATGCGAGAGCATGGTGACGTCACTGAGGAATTTTGTGCCATAAACGGAGACGGATGCGGCCTTTTGTGCCAATGGGACATATAATTATTTCGCATTATAAATGAATTTTATGACGCAGGTGCACCCCCCGTCAAAAGTATACAACCCAATGTGTTTGCTTGTGAAGCCTGCAGCAGCCTCGTTATGCATGCTCAGCGACCGTAATCTCTCGAAAGTGGAAGGGCTTTGCGTCCTCAATCCTCCCGAGGTATGGACTGCTTGATATGCAAGGGAGCAACGCTAAACAGCTTAAAAGCAAACCTCTTGGGCTGTATAGTTTTGACGGGGTTGCACCTCACAGCTGTAGAAGAGAAAGAAGGGAGGTGCGCAAGAGTCGAGAGAAATAGGCGCAGATCAGCAACGGTTCTTCTGGCACGACAGTTTCCTTGACCTAACTTTAGAATCGAACGTATGACGAGAATTGGTAGGAACCTCCCGCCTTACCGTGGTCACAATGTTGTTAGTGATTAAGGCCGTAATCAATACCTTTTCCTACCCGAGATTTTGTAGCTTAGGTGCTGTGCGCCTTGCTGGCGTGCATACACGTACACTACTAATGCTGCCATGCAAATCTTGGTTAACAGAACAGTTAACCAACCGGCACCACTCACTCTATTCTGCAATCATTACCTTTCATTTTCATACTTTTCCTATTCCTGTTTTTTCACCTTTACCTATTCTCTGGTGTGGAGTAGCACGTGGGGCGCGTGTCACGCCATCCGACCTCGCAGTCTTTCCATTCACTGATGTTTCTCCTGCCCTGTCCTGCTTAATCTCGTGAGTCAGTCCGTGGAGCTGCCAAGACGTGTCCACGATGGGCGTGAAATCGTGTCAGAAAAACGTAAAACTAGAGACCACGTGAACGGGAGCCAAACGGAAAACGAAGCTCACCTTAGCGGGCAGGATGGCGTGTAGCAGCTCCTCGGTGCGCTTCTTGTCTTCGTCCAGTTTGGACTGGAGCATGCGCAGTCGGTTGGTGGCCTCATCCAGCTTCCCGATGAGCTCTCGCTCACCGCGGTGGTGGTGCGAGCGCAGGATGAGCTCCCTCGCCGGGTCGTGGATGGCCAGGTCGCTGAAGAAGAGCCCCATGCGGCGCATGTCGTCGATGTCCTTGACGCGCGGCGAGCACAGGAACAGGATGCTATGCGTCTCCTCCACCGACACCATCTGGCCCTTGAGCCGCAACACCGGCGGAGGCATGGGGATGTTGAGCGCGTCAACCTCCGCCCCTACGGGGGTAACGGCTCGGGGCTTGAGCACGCCTTCCTTTGTCTGCACGACGAACACCTAGGGTGAAAAATAGTCAAGTTTTTTCGTTTAGTATTTTCGTATAGGCGACACTTACAGAATTGTAGCAGACGTGTACCGCAAAAAAATATGGCTGTATTAAGGCGAAAGCCTTTAAATGGCTCATACTGTCGTCCGTTAGCAGAGGGTGTCGCACCTTTGGCAGCAATTAACACGTTCACTCGGAAACTCGGGATAGCAGAAAACGAATGGTCGCTTCAGATGGAGGAGGAAAAATGAACCTAAAAGCTGCGTTTGATGACTGTACAGTAATCAGTTAATTAATTATAGTAAAAAATGCCAAAATTGCTTCGAAATAACGCAGACGTCGATATAGCCACAGGAATGGTGTGACGTCACATCCACCGAAAGTCGTCACGGCATAGTGAAAATTGTCACAGAATGGTCGGAAAAACGCCGGGTTTGTGCCAAATTAGATGGGAAAATGTGTAATTAAGCGTAATTAACTCTCAAGATCGCCGAAAGATGTATAATTTGGGTATGAATATAGGCACAAGAAAGGTGTGACGTTACATCCACCGGAAGTCGTCATGGAAGTTTCGCCTCCCCACACTTTAGTTGTAAAAGTGACCTCGCAATTTTTGCTTGCTATCGATGGCTGTATATATTGGAATATGAGAGAAATAATGTCAACAGGAATTATGTACTCTCCCTTCTATTTTGTCCTCTAGATTTTTTATACTTAGAAAGAAGTGCTCGCTTCTCCATTCCACTCCTTTTGCACGCTGCTATGAAAGCGGTTGCAGTATAACACTCCCAGCAAGAAGGACATTCAGTGGTGTTTGATTCGAAAAAAGCGCTTTACTGAGGCGCCGCGGCGTACTAATGCGCCGAATGACCGTCATGTTCGAATGAATTTAAAAACGTCCTGTAATGGGGGTTGAGCCAGTAGCTAAGGGGATTTGTTCCTTAAATAAAATGGCGCCCTCTATTGTTCGCACTCCGAATATCTCTTCTGCTTCTTATTTTAGTGAGAACAATATTGATGCCTCTTCTCGTACAGTCGACAGAGGGCTTTTTGGCGACGTAAGGTTGCAACTCCAAGCGTTCTAGAGCGGGACTACACTTCTTATCGTTTTATATTGATTCTTCTCTTAGCTTTTTTCCATCATCTTTTCGTGTGTTCCTTAAGGAGTCGTGCTAATTTGATTATTTATGTTTTATTTGAAAAGCCACATTGTGGTTGTTTGCTATGATATTCTTTAGTAGTTTGTTTGCAGTCCTGTGGTACTGGAACATGTTAAAAAAATCCACATAACGTAGATTTTAGCAATGAATGCATTTACATCTAATTAAAGGAGGTACCTTATTCGCAGCTTAACGCACTACGAAATATACAAAAACGAGGGGTTGCGGAGCCAGAAACTGAACTAAACAGCAGAGTATGAGCTGCAGAAAGCGAAGCGTTCAGTTAAAATCAGCTCTGCACGTTTGCCTCCTATAATCACGAACGAATCGCACAAAACTGCAATATGAAATTAAAATCTGTGCATACTGCACTACGCGATTGAAGCACGCTTCAGCAATGTAGCCTCTGTTACTGCCATTATAAGTTTTGGTTTGGTTTTGTGGGGTTTAACGTCCCAAAGCGACTAAGGCTATGAGAGACGCCGTAGTGGAGGGCTCCGGAAATTTCGACCACCTGGGGTTCTTTAACGTGCGCTGACATCGCACAGTACACGGGCCTCTAGAATTTCTCCTCCAAAGAAATTCTAGCCGCCGCGGCCGGGATCGAACCCGCGTCTTTTGGGTCAGCAGCCGAGCACCATAGCAACTGAGCCACCGCGGCGGCATTATAAGTTTTGGGAACTTAGAATGAAGAAAGAAGTTTTTTTTTTTCAACTTCTAGGAAAAATACGTTCATCATAAAGCTCGCTGCCAAGTTGCGGATAAGTCCGAGAACGAGTGCCGAAATTTTATAGGCATCAGGCGCAATAAACATCCCTGAGAACAGGAAAAAAATTGACAGACTATCTCTTCGTCGAGAGTAGATGCAAGTAGGGAATGCACTGCAGGAAAGACGCTCTGTAATTTATGATGGCTGATAGGTAAATACTTGGTTGTCAGGTAATAAAGGCGCGGTAAAAGTCACCACTCGGTGGACACCTCAACCGCGCCGCAAGCGAAGGGAGTAAGGTGGACTGAAAGAGGAAAGAGAGAGAGGTGCCATAGTGGAGGTCTCCGGAATAATTTTGACCACTTCGGGATCTTTTTTTTTTTGTGCGGGGTGGGGGGATCTTTGGGGGGCTCGCCGCGTTCCAAAGAAGATGGGATGGTGCCATCACGTGCTACACAGAACGCTGCGATCACTGCGTCTTGACGCCGCCGTTCCCGCCTCCGCCGAACGCGTGAATTAAGTAGTGACGGCACCACACGGGGCGCTACTGCCTAGTTTATCAAGTGGAATCAGGACTGCGCTTGTGCCTCTCGGGCTGTAGAGCAGAGCATAGGCTCCTTCTCGCCATGCTACAGCTTTGCCCACCACAGCACCTCGAACACGCTACGCTGACGCATTCGCTGCTCTGGTGGCAGCGCCACACTTAGCAGCACGCGAACTGAAAGCATCAGCAAAGTTCGTATACCTTCGCCTCCGTGTTGTCTTCAGTTCTGGTGCCAACGCCACCCGCAGCGCGCCGACAACAGGAGCTAAAAGCAATTAATTCTTACAAAACCTTCAGGACCGATCGCGCCCCCTGGAGCCGCAAATTGAATTATTCTCCTGAAAGTTACTGCACATTAGTTTGTAACTAGTGATGCAAAACTATCAGAAATTTAACTATCGATAGTATCGATAGGTTTTTTGAAACTGTCGATAGTGTAAAAAAAAACTACCGATAGTGTTACTATCGATAGACTATCGATAGTATTATCAATACTAATAATATCGATTATACCATCGATTGTATTACTATCAATAGTAGAATCATTACTGCTAGCTATAATACCGCTATCAATAGCAAGACTATCGATGGTGAAGCTGTCGATGGTAAGACTATCGACAGGAACAGTGCTGATATTATGCATTTGTTGGCCAGCGATGTAACCAAACAATTGCGGTTCCTGATTGGTTTTACTGCCTCATGCGGCTTAACGTCCCAAAGAGACTCAAGCTATGAGGGATGCCGTAGTGGTGGTCTCCGGGTAAATTTAGGCCAGCTGTGGTTCTTTAACGTGCACTACGACAGTCCGGAATAATGCCTGGAACTGCATCCGATGAAAGAACAAACAGCACAAGTTGTGCTGGCTTACACGACGCTATAGTGCACTGCAGGCGCAGAAATGCTTTTCGCACACATGCTTCGCAACTAGGACATACGGACACTAACATTTTATCCAGAAAGTTTACGTAGGGAACGTCTGCAGAGCTCGGTGACATGTAGGCCACGAAAATCGGCGAGTACTGTCAGTTACTCATACCATTACCTCAATACCGCACACTCGGGAAACTAAGTTTAGTATGCAGTGGGTTCGCGTGATTGTTTTATAGGATCGATAGTACTACATATATAACAAGTAGTATCGATACGGCTATCGATAGTACTATCAATAGAACTATCGAAAGTGCTATGGATAGTACTATCGGTACTAATATCGAACGCACTAACTATCGATAGTACTATCGATAGCGCT
This sequence comes from Amblyomma mixtum, assembly GCF_055824585.1. NCBI lineage: Eukaryota > Metazoa > Arthropoda > Arachnida > Ixodida > Ixodidae > Amblyomma > Amblyomma mixtum. The sequence continues at coordinate 219,941,060 of NC_143012.1, read as the reverse complement.
ACCGATAGTACCATCGATAATCTTTTTTACCATCGATATTCCGACACTGACTCAACTATCGATAGTATCGATAGTACTATCAATAGTATTGCATTTCTAACTCAGCCGCCTGCAGCGGCCTCTGCGAGCGGCGGCGCCGCCCCTTCAGTGGCTCGTAGGGAACCCGAGGGTTAAAATCGATATCGCTGTAGAAGCAGAGAAAAGAAATGGGAGAGGGGTAGCGAGGTAGAACGAGCATCGAGTCCTCGTCTGGCAAAAACAAACACTGAGCAAATGAGAAGTACCTTCGTACAGACCTTAATCTGTGCTCACCATGTAGCTACAAGTCTTACACTCGGGCCCATCGACATTTCTAAGAGCGCGTTCCAAAGATAAGAAATGAGAAGAAGGAAAAGGGCTGCGAGAAAATACAAACGAACAAAGAACAAGGAAGCAAAGCAAAGGAAGCGAAGGACTGCTGAGAACAAAAAACCCCCCCAAAAATAGACGCAGCTATCTTTGACCAGGATTCTGCAGGTGCCGTCTATTTCTTTAGTGTTATTTTACTTCGTGCCGAGTGAACTGGTCTTCTCTTCGGGAAATAGTCGCTTACAGGGAAAGAAAGACAAAGAAATTCGCTCTGCCCATTTGGCGGAAGAAGTGTGGTGTCGCAGAAAGGGAGCGAACAGATAGGCTTCCTCTGGTGCCGACCAGAGATGATTCGGTGTGGACGCCGTTGCGGAAACGACACGAGGCTGACTGCAAGCAAGGAAGAAACGTCGCGAAAACAGCTTCGTGGCCAAGGGGAAAAATGCGGGAAGGTGGGAAAAGCGGAACGTTGGAGGAACGATACACGTGGATATTCGAAATGAGAGCACGGAGGAAAGAAACCTCGGACAGTAAAACTCGGTGACAGTAGCAAACAACGCGAGTGCGCAAGACAAGGGCTCACGTTGGAGGGCGCAGCGAACGCTGATGTAATTAGAATCATTTCGACGTAATATGAATGTACGCGATGGTGTACAGTGGTAAACTTTGCTAGCACGAAGCTGCATGTTTATGTTTTGTTTTTGCTATGCACAGGTCTGCCGGTTCCCTTCGGGAGGCCATGACCCTTTGTACTGGTATTATACATGACTCCAGAATATCTAGCTTCATGGCCACCTTGCCTTAGCGTTATTTCTTCATCATACGCTAGCAAAGCGATTTCAAAACGAACTATTTATTTGCACGGAGTCAATGCTTGCTACCAGGAAATAAGTCAGAGGTATATTTGCTGCTTTTCTTTTTGGCCCTGTTATAGGCACAGAGGGGGAAGTAAAAATATTTCCGAAGTAACGAAGTCTCAAGATTCTTAATGGTTGTGCCTCTGAATGCGCATTTGACGTGTTCTGGAGTCTGCTGAAATCTATTACGAGCTTGTGGTGTTCCCAATTTAGTCAGTAGCTGAGGACAGCACGCTTTGCAGGGCGCTGTTTTTGCTCCGGGCAAATTTTCATCGTGTCAAGCGAAAACAGACGGTGCACTCCTTTATCGCTGCTGCAGCCACCGCGGTGGCTATGTGGTTATGCTGCTCGGCTGCTGAACCTTGAGATTCATGTTCGATCCCGGCGCCGCGGCGGTCTCATTTCGATGGAGGCGAAATGCTACCGACAAGTGTACTATGCGATGTCAGTGCACGTTAACGAATCCCATACGGTCAAAACTATGCGGAGGCTTCGACCACGGCGTGCTTCATAGAGAGTCGTTTCGGGACGCGACACTCCTTAAAAAAACAAAACAACTTTATCGCTGCAGACACCTTTCACATGTGAGATTATTCCTCGTTCTCAGTGATACTCAGCTGCTTTCTTGCATTGCGAAATACTGGCAGTAGTGCCTAGGTTTTCCTTGAATGGTGTGTGCATACCCAAGGCCGTATCCACCAAGAAAATTAACTAAAATGACGGTGACCATCGTTTAATGCGAGATTGAGTGGCAGATGTATTAGGTGGTCACCGTAACTTTATTCGTTGTTACTTTCCTTCTTCTTTGCTACCGTGCGCGTGACGTAACCATGCTGCCGCTCATAACTTAACTCCATTCGCTCCCGCAACGACGACATGTGTGACGTCATTGTATGCAAACCAATCAGCGAGTTCCGCCGTGCTTTGCACTGGCACATTTAAGTGACATTAAGCATAATGTGACTAGGCGGTGATCAATAAGGGCGCCGTGGTTTTCCACCGACGCCGCTATCTGGGAAACGAGCCCTTAACAGCTGTCGCAGTAAAAAATTGTATAACCAAGAAACATGAATGTCAAGCATATGTTACATATAGAGTATTTCAAAAATGGAGTTTCCAATGACCGAGGGCTGAAGTAGGATAAAGAGTTCAAAAAAGTACATTAAATAATGTCTGACTTCTAAGATAACGGAGCAAAAGGCAGATGGGAAATTTAAAGTGCAATTCTGTACGAAAACGAACGCCACGATATGGACCACCAAAAAAAGTAAGGGTTAAAAATAAATATGAATGGAACCTTAAAGGTAACTCATGGGTGCTTATATAAAAAAGATGGTAGTGATAAAGTTAGCCTATAAACGAAAGTAAGAAAGCAATACAAAGGCTGGGTGCATGACTGAATCACCGAGAGCTCAGTTTCACAAAGTATGCATAGGAAGCAAAAAAGAATACGACTTCGTTGCAGTCGAAGCATTGGTTTTTCTTTGGCTAGAAAGATAAAACGACAAGGACAACTAATATGGACCAATGTCTAATATGTTAAGAGAAAAAAAAATAAATTAAATCGAAGGACGGGAATTTTCGCTTTGTGCTGCACTCTATAGCAAGATGCCACTCGGGAGGCCTTACAATTACCAAAGTATTTCTAATTCAAGAAATAGAAAATAAATTGTCGAGCCTCCAAAAACGTATTACAGCACCGTTTACGCCTACGACTTAAACCAAAAGCATTTCAGCCTGCGAGTTCTAGGTGACGGAGTACAGATCTTCGCAACCTGGGAATCACCGTTCTGTTCGCTCAAATATGTTTTGCATCTCTCAGTACCATGTTCTCCCTGAACGCCACGTTTTAGCTTTTTGGAATTCTGTGTGTACCTGGCGTAGGGAAGGTGGAAGTGGCAGTAGTCAACCCAACAATATGGCAGAGCCCAGATTTAAAGGTCATTAATGTGGTAAAGACGTTGTACTTTCTTCCCTGCCACAACTTCACTGCCACGCCCTTCTTGTTACTCAGCGCCACAAAAACCGACATTTTGTTCTTGTCAGTCTGAATAAAATGAGTCATTCTCCATTTGCTTTGGCTATGAGAGTTCTTGGTTTAAGAAACTAGTTTGTTTTTACAGGCTGCTTGTTCCTTTTCATTCCGATGTTTACTCTTTGGGAGGGCAAAAAAAATAAATATATTAAGCCATTTTAACACTTCAGTGGCTGAGAGCCACCATCATGATCTCGCTTAAGCCCATATTCTACCGATTCTAACTGAAAAGATGTCGTAGTGTACTCGGACACATCTGCGCAACAGAGGCACGCTTACTTCGTTAAGAACTTCTTATACCTTGTGAAAAAGAGGCCTTAGTTGGGCCGCCGTAAGTTTCCGACGGGACTTCTCGTGGTTTCTTTAGTGTACTTCGCGCGTTTGCAGTAAAAACGCTGTTTACCGCTTCAAAAACTGCTGCTGGAGAAATGATTCCCGACCTATCTTACTGTTCTAACGCCAAGGGGTGCTTCACTATGTGCAACATAAAGCAAGAGTATGCCTGTACCTATTTATTCCTTCATCAAGGACTGAACTCGAGAAGGCTGCTTTAAGCGATTCGGAAGTGTGGGATATCGTATACGAACGAATGGTTCCCAAAATCTTTTTTTTTTGTGGGCGTCATACAGCGTTCAAACACAAACATTTTTGCCTCTTGAAAGTGCGGTGACATGAAGGTGGAACAGAACATGCATAAGAGCAGTATTCGTGGAAAGCAGTCGTTGGCGATACGATGTGTCTTTTAACGTAAACCGATCGCTGCATGGAAATTGATAGCTACAAGTGGGCTGAAAACTTTGAAATTTAAAACAGCCACATAACCATCAGAATAATTTGGACCACTGGAGACACAACTGTTTAACAAAATATTCATAAGTTTAAAAGAAGTTTGTTTTTAGTGCAAAAACATGGGATGATATTCGAAAACTTGGCGCCTGAACGTAATAGATTATTATCATCGAAATGCTGCTATCATTGCAGCTCATCGCATGACACTCTACTGACTACTCGCATGACTACTGCTCATCGCATGACAATCTAAAAATAAAGACAGCTGGTGAAGGCAAGGTAACCGATTGTCCTTAAGGGTGACGGAGTGGATTCCAAGAGAAGCCAAACGTAGCAGGAGGCGGCAGGAAGTTAGGTGGGCGGATGAAGTTAAGAAGTTTGCGGGGATAGGGTGGACGCAGCTGGCAAAGGACAGGGTTAATGGGAGAGACATGGGAGAGGCCTTTGCCCTGCAGTGGGCGTAGTAGGGCTGATGATGATGATGATGGCGTTGTTTAGAAAAAAGACAAAGTCTAGTTTCACAACGGTAATGAAACCAAAGAAGGCAAGCCCGGCACTGAATCTGACCTGGTTGCAATAGCTGCGTATGGACTCGAAGGTGCAGTCGATGACGGGTCGAGTGATCTCGAAGATTTCGTCGAACTTGAGGCGGCGACCCCGGCTTTCCTTCCAGCGGTGTCCTGCCAGACGCAGCAGACCGTTGCCCGCCTGCTGTATGCCGAAGTCGCGGCCGAACAGGACGTGGAACGGGAACGCCGCGCACATAGTGCGCACGCCAATGGGCAGGTCTTCGGGCCGGTTACTCAGCGTATCGGACGCGTTGCTGCCGAGGAAAGATACGAAATACGGACATGTACCATAGCAGAGCTGACCATCTTTGCACATAAAGTACCTGCATTCAAACTTCGCGAAGTTTAAAAGCACAATTATCAACGGGCATTTTAATACGAATTAAGGGAGTTCCTGGTTCCTAGATTTGTTGGCCGGTTTTCACACGTTCATGAGTCGCAGGCTCGAAGGAGAACATTACACAGCAAATGCGGTTTAACTTCCTGATTTTGGTTTTATTAGAGTTTAACGTCCCGAAGCGACTCAGGCTATGAGGGACGCCGTAGTGAAGAGTTCCGGAAATTTCGACCACCTGGGGTTCTTTAACGTGCACTGACATCGCACAGTACACGGACCTCTCGCATTCCACCTCCATCGAAATTCGGTCCCCGCGGCCGGGATCGAACCCGTGTCTTTCGAGTCAGCAGCCGAGCGCCGTAACCACTGAGTCACCACGGCGGGGCGTTTAACTTCCTGAAGCTGCAGGTGTGCTATGGGTGTCGACCTAAATGGAGTGTTCGGGATTTATATCCGTCAGCTGGGGGCCTGTTCCACGAGCTGACATCACACAGCACACCGGTGTTTCCGCATATGACTGCCATCATAATGTAGCCTCCGCCGCCAGGATTCGACCCCATGACCTTGGGTGGGTTTCTTAGCTTGAGCTGAAAGCGATATCCATTCAGCTGCATCAGAAAAGTTGGCACAAATGCCTACGAGTGATATGTGATTAAAAATTGTCATCACAATCATCAGGCATGTCATGCCTAGTGCAGGTCAAACGCCATGCAAGGCGTGAAGATATGATTGTTGAAGAGCATTAAAAATTATTTTTGTTTCAGTTCTTGCCTCCACACCAAAAGCCACTCAACACAGCATTGTAAAAATGGTTCTTTGCAGGTACTGACATGGACAAGTACAGGTTTCTTGGACAACAGTTTTAACTTTCACGCAGCTGCAAAGTACTGTTTTCGAAATATCGAACATAGTGGTTCCTTCTTCCGGTGCGTATCAATGCCTTTCGTTTAATGTTTTGGCATCGTCCACATCGAGTGGTTAAAACTGCCGTAGAAAACCAACGGGAAACGATTCCGACAATACGAAAACGTTAAATCCCCCTCAAAACAGGTCAAGCCAGCCGTAAGGAGATTTGCAAATATATTGAATGTTATAGTGAAATTTTACGATATATAAAAACTGCATACGTAAACAACTTCCTCTCACAGAATGCACTTGCAAGGAATTTACGGCATGGTGCTACTATTAAGCAAAAAATGTACATATTATGCAAACAGAATGTCCAAGCCAGAAACTTCTTTCTAAACCAATTCCTTTTTCCGACATTTAGTTCGATGGAAGTGGGCCCAGTGTTTTGTATGTGTCGTAATGCTTTCGTATCAAGCAATGCTTTCGTATCAAAAGCAAGTAATATCTTTTTGGTTGTCATAGGCAAATCAAAGAAAGTTCAGCAGTGTGAAAATACCCCTTAATAAAGAAGTGGCAAAAGCTGCAAACGAGTACATTAAGAGGCATTTCCCCTCATTCCGGGATTTGACGCGACGTTTTAAAGAAACAACTTTTGCTGATATTTTGACTTAAATTTGAAAATAATTGCGTTCAGCAACATCTTAACATATTTCTTCCGTGTGCATTTATCTGAGTTTTATCACAGTTTTATCTACAAGAAATAGGAACGCATGTTTTCGCTAAAACCCTGAAGATGTGCTTCAGTTAGGAGTGGAAGGTAGAAAATTGAATGTGTTGAGCAAAATATTGAGCTATAACGCGTTGAGGTCCAAATATTACGACATCCACTTTATCTCTATTTACTCAAAAATGGACTTCTTGTGGGATGTAATTTCTCTGAACTATGACTAAAAGAATAGATAAAAATAGACTACTATTATTTTTCCCCGAAAAGGAAGAAAAACCTACCCGCAATAGCTAAACTTTAGGCAGTTGTGAAGGAAATATGTCTCTTCTACGTTTTATGTCGTCTACACGTAAATTGAAACGTGAATTTCTATTTATTTACCAGCTATGACTCATTTCTACTTTCTTGTGCTTCAACTTCGGCACGCGTGCATTATTAAGTGACATTTCGCCCCTGGAAATCACACGCAGGCGTGCAGTCACGAAGAGTCACCGTCGCGGCATCGACAGCGCCAGAGCTGACTCCATAGCAACCCTCCTTCGATTGGAAACGCACAACACGCTACGGCTGCCAATGCCAGGCACGGTGCTTGCGGTGCCGGCGCGCATTGTCTCGCACAACAGTGCGAGTCGAAAGCACAGCAATCGAAATAAAAAAAATTAAACAGTCCGAATAAGCATGCGAGCCGACAGCAGCGAGTGTTCATGAGAATGCGAAATGCGCCACAGCCTGTGAGGGGCTGCGATGGGTTTTTGAGCATAAAATGATATAGCTACTAACCCCAGCAAAGTTAGATGAACGTCGCCCCAGGCGTGAAGTTAAGCTTCCTTGAAATTTTCTCGCCGAATGGTACTCCACGAAAAAGTTTTTCTAACCATATCCCTGGGCGAGGGTTGATTCCGCACCCGAGGGTATGGTTCAGAAAATGTTTTTCGTGGGGCGCCATTTGGACTTCAATTCCGCCACTATCTACAACATAGTTTGGGTCTGTCAACATGACGAAGAAATATGCCAATTCCCCACCCTGGAGGTCTGGCGACGAGAAATGGTACAAGCGCTCAGCGGGCGACAACAAATGGGCCCTGAATGAAGCATTTCATGCGCGCCTCTCAACTTCAATATTTTTATTGAATAAAGCTTTCCTTCCCTACCACCCTCCTCCTGCAAAACAGCTGGGCAGGATTCAAACCCGCGCCAGTGCGAATAGCGTAGCCTCCTATTCCTCTCCTCCGAAACAAGCATTCATCACCTGGACAGCGCGTAAAATTGAGCATCAGCGTATGCAGCTATGTTGCTATTTGCCTTACAAAAGATGTCACATAACGGGTATCGGCTAAGAAACAGGAGGTTGTTTTAACGGCCCTTAGAGCACTTGGCAATAGCTACACTCTCGTATTCATCTTTCATTTGTTTGTTCGGCGCTTACGAATGGTGGATGGTAAGAAAACTGCTGTTTCTGACAAAAAAGGCTGTACGAAACGCTGGCTAGGCTCTCTGTTGCGTTTATTCAAAAAGAGGTTAAAGGTTCACCCGATGTGTGTTTTCGGGCAAGCAAACTAGGCAGAGGGAGTCGTCTCGGCACGCTTTCCTAAGTGTCCACTCGGGAAGAACCTGTTTAGCCTAAAAGTAAACACGAAAAGTTGGGCGTAGAACTTTGGTAATGCAGGGTTGGTTCTACGGTTCTATGTTATAATTTTAGTCGAACTTTTGCGAACTTATGAAGCATGTGCGGATCCTTGTTTATCCCATTGTCTGAAAAAAAAAAATTTTCCCTATCCCTAAACTTTTTATTTCTTTTGTCTTTTTACCTGTAAAAAGAAATTATACATGCCCATTATTATTTTACTGGTCCTTATCGATCCCTCCCTTGCTTACTTGTACGTTGCTCATAACGCAAACAATTTTTAATTTAACTGGTGGAATTTACTCTCTTAATTTATTTGCGCTATTTACACCCCCATCAACCATTAAGCTTGAGAACAAAGTCCAACATGCACAACAGGCGTCAAGAGTAAAAGGGGAAGGGCAAGTCGGTATCGGTGATCCACGGTATTGGGGTAGCGCGAAACAAAGACTACGGACAAAGAACAGGAACACACACACACCACGAAGGAACCATCGAATTTCGAAAGACGAGGCTTAGAGTGGGCTGTAGAGTACGCTCTGGAAATACGAGCACAATGACGGGCCAACTTTTGAAAAGCGTGAAGAATGTTGTGCTCAGATTTAGCGTCTCAGCGCTCTAATGTACCAATGTACCAATTTTTTTTTGTACCGCAGAAGCTAGTGCGACTTCATTACGCGACTATGTTTTTGTTTTGCGCGCAACTTCAACGTAGGTATTTTACTCCCTAGGCTCACACTAAACATTCTACCTAAATAATACCGACTAACGAACGTTACTTAGTCTAAGTGTTACATGCTAAATCCTATTTATAAAAGCAACTTTCACAACTTCGGAGCGTACCTCGGCAGCAGGCAACTCTTGCCTTCCCGGTTCTTCTCAGTAACTTCCATGGTCACGTGAGCTTTGTCTCCAAACTCCGACACGACGGAGATGTTTGCACGGACCTCGGTGTTGAAGAATTCTCTGCCGACCACCTTGACGATGCCGAGCACAATTGGGTGGAGACCTGCATGCACAATAGTCGATGAAGACAGTAAAATTTCGCCCAGCAAGTTAACTCGGAGAATCCCAAGATACTCGCTGGCTAGGTTGCTTGCTAACTAACGCATCAAATCTCTTAATAATTGCACAGTTATCGCTCGGCTGTCACTCACACAGTAATTCATTAGGTGGATTTGTATTTCAGTTATTCCTTCTCTTAAGTTTTAGTCCATTCACTGGCTATAACATGGTAGCAAAGCAGAAGTTCTTGCTAATTGGTGAAAATTCATGGTGCAAAATAGCGCAGCAGTCTAGCTTGCGCTGTTTTTCAGCACTAGTGCCATATGATGCCATATGACACCAGAAAGCCCAGCCATTTGAAGACGCTAGAGACATCAAAAGCTGCCCTTCCGTACTATTCTACGTCTTGGTACCTCGATTAGGTTGCTGATATGCTCTCTTTCCGTATCATATCGTTCTAAGAGACCACTGGAAGTTCGGGCTTCTTTGTGTGAATGCTTTTCTCGTCCAGGTCTTTTTGTAACAGCCCGCAGTTAGCAAGGGTGTACTACCAATTCGCCCCATTTTAGAAATGTTGAGAAGGTATGGCCCTAAAGATATCGTAGTTGAGGGTAGCGTGATGCCCTGGTTGGCGATCCCTTCACCGAGTGGTTGCTTACTTAATCACCATTATTTACGTTACTTTTTATCAGGTGTTTATTCTTGAAGATCTCGGCGTCTAGTTAGCATGTTATATAGCATAAAGAGAAATAATTGCCCATTACATTTTAAACACAATCACATTTCACTCATCTGGGAGCAGCGGATTCAAGTAAATTTGTCTCCCAAGTTTTTTTCCCAGTGTCGGCTGCTGCGCCTCATGATAAATAGAAATGATATTGCCGATTGCGGCAATGGAGTTGGTGAGGCAGTGCGACCCCTATTCACAAAAAAAAACCTTCTTCCTACTTATTCTACTATGCGGCTCAAAGTGTGCATCTTGCACTTCCTTCTCATGATGAAAAATCATAATTATTTTGGCCTTTTGTTTTAGGCTTCAAGCCTCTCATTCACAATCTCCAGCTACAAAAAGTCTGCGCTCATTTTATTTCGCGTCATCCGCGATCAGCCCTTCAAACGTCATTTGATGAAGAGGAAGCTGCATGTTTTTGCATAAGTATGATGAGAGAAGAATGTTTTATAAGATTTCTTGGCAAATCCTTATTAGGAATGAGGAGTGGAATGAATATTTGGCGCACGCCTTAAAAAATTGATATAAGTTATGTTTGAGTACCGAGCTTAACCGTCCTGATCTGAAACGCTTGACAAATATTAATTCCTACTGAGCACGATGGAATCTAGGACAAACTGTTCGTGGTCAAGGGGCTTCCCAAAGACGAAAATGAAAATGAGACTGAGAAGACACCAGCGCTTAGTCGCAACTGCTGAGTATGTTTTTGGATATTCATCATGGCCAGGTAGTCACAAAAGGACAAAGACAAATAAAGAAACAATCCGAGTTGCCAGTAGGGCCTTTGTCTTTGCCGTCCTTTCTTTATTCTGGTGATTATTTTTTACGAAAAGTGTCAGAAGCTCTCAAAAACAGTTTAAACTGTCTACTTTGATCGATAGGGAGGAGGGCGGGGGGGGGGGGGGGGTAATAGACAGGCACTACCTTTCCGGTCGCTGTAGTAGTGCAGCAGAATTTGACCACTGGGTCCCGGCGTGACGCGGAAGGATGGGGCCCGCATTCCGGGGTACGTGGAAGCCAGGTGGTCGTGCAGGTTGTCCAGATTGGTCAGGAAGTCGGCCATGTTGGAACCCAGCACACGCAGTATGTGGTCGTAGCCATGCTGCTGGCAGAAGTACAGGAAGTGCTCGCCGAATGCTTCCAGGCAAGTGTCCAGGTCTAGACCTGTGTAGGCAAGTGTGACTTTCAAATATCCGCGTGGAAGACGGGTGTAGTTTATTATTACACTAATGGGGTAAAGCGCCCACTGGCGAGACAAGCCCGAAAATGAGTGAAGTGCGAAAAACTGATCACGGACCGATCAATGACAACGTCGAGCGCTGAACTACCAAGAGCTTTGTTGGGAGTGGCACGCAGGTATGTGTTTACACGTATCCTGTCCGAAGCAAAGGAATCATTCACATATGCACACACACAAAGGCCAGCCATTTATCAACCAGGGCAATAGAAACCGTGTGGACGCTGTGCTTTCCGCGTCTAGCGGTCCGTTCCGATTGGATAGTTCCCGCGTGCATGGAGAAGGCTCAAAATAGAGTCATTGGATATCGATAAATTGTCCTGGTCCCTATTCCGTCCGCCGTCATCTTTTGTTTCCCACTGCTGTCACTTTCTAGGCCTCATACTTTCAAGCGTATACTGTCTTGTATGTAAAAAACACATCACGCGGGCTTGTTCAGGAGACAGTGCGAAGGCGCTGCTGTTCGCAGTCACTGTGGACGAGTCTGGAAGTATCCGTTATAAGAAAACATTTAAATAAATGCACAGGATCATCGAACACTCTCCACATGGCTAGATGAGTATGAATTTCTCTACTGCGCCTTCCATGAGCGGACTGTAGGAAACAACAGATTAGTTGGGTATTGAGCGCGAGGTGGAGTCAAAGACGTCAGTTTTTTCAGCTTGGTGTAAAGGGGACTTTATTATCTTTGGAGAAGAATTAACTAGCAGTCGCATGATAATGGCGACATAAACTGATTGAAAGGCCTCACAATAGCTATCTTTACTTCTGCTTCTTTAGAGATGTAAACTGAGAAAAATCAACTTTTTGTATGAAAATGAATGCTTTAACAGATGCATTACATTTTCTACACAATTTTGTTGATGTCGCACTGTGTTTTTATTAAAACTGTTGACTGTAAATGTGTTAGCAATGATTTCACTAATACCGTATTTTTTCTACCGTCTTCGCACCCCAGAATATTTTGACTACTCAAGTAAACATAGATGTTTACAGAAATTTAGAGCATTACCTTTTATGGAAAGCAAAACGCTACAGTGTTTCCGCATAAGAGTGTTTTGATAAGTAGCAGTGCACTACTGGGGGGAAGACTTGTAGCCGATAGCAATTTTCCGCTGTTTTACATTAAGCGGCTCGAACAGAAAAGACGAATTACAGAAATTCACCGAGGTATTTGCCCACGAATCTACTCAACTCTGTGTGTGCGGACGGCGACGTCGAACGTTGAAAAGAACATTAAAACGCCAAATTTTACTTCTTGCTTTTGTCTATAAGAATGCAGCGGTGGAGAAATAATAAATAGCCAGTGCAATGTAAATAACAACCAGTGACCGTTCTGGGTGCATATAGCGTACATAGTTTGCAGTTGGCGCTCCTTGTGGCAAATTAACGGCGAAAACTGAAAAAATATCAGACGCTTTTAAGGCTTACACCAAGGACATAAATCTAAATGCTTCAATCGAGGACATAGCTCTCCAAAATTGCTTGTGCTTCTGCGCCCTCAGCCAACCAGACGGTTAATTTATTACTCTGGGCAGGATAAGAATGCGTGTAGACCTACAGGGGTTGACGCTACAGGGCTTGAAAAAAACAGGAAAATGTGAGCAAAAACGACTTTCATGCATAATTCCCCCATTCTGTTATGCCTACTATAGCAAGAGTATACCTGTATTCAGTAGAAATACAAGGAACATGTTGCAAAGTATCTGTTTAGCTCACAGGAGTTCAATTCATTAATGCCAGGTTTATATGTAATACCGCATCAGTTTTGTGTACCTATGAGCTTCAGCAGTGGTGCCACATTACGTAAAGAACGCGTTATTATATTTCCGAATTACTAAAGAAAATTTTCGCGATTCTACACATACTCATATAACACGCTGAAAAAGGCAGAAACCGACTTCTCACCAAATTGTAGAGCAATGGCGTAGACTTATTGCGAATTCAGTCGATAGGTCAATGGACTCAATATTTGCGCAGCGCGTTCATAACCTCTTGTTTTCTTCTGCAGGCGGAATATTTTGTTCACAAGCTTATCGTGGAGTTGTACAACGCAGTTAAAGTGAAACGCTGGAAACCACTCAGGCTCGGAGGAAATTTTGATTGTCGTTACGATTACAGTCTTTTTTTAACCCTGTTCCGCACAACCTTACACAAGTGCGCAGAAGGTGCGCCATTACAGTGCACAGTAAACGAAAGCCGTGAGATCTTCTTGAAGTGCTGTTCTCAAAAAAAGAAAAAGATGGCAGCCAACTCACCGAGTACCTCGCAGGCGGCGCCCACCAGTTTGAGCGTCATTTCGTCCGTGTACACCTTGTGCATCAAGAAGGAGGCCCCGTGCATCGTGATCCCGGACTTCTCCCTGCATAGGAGACACCACCACCACAGGAATAACAAAATGAGAACAAAGCACTAATCCATCCAATTTTCGTTCTTGTCAAAAATCGATTCCCTGGATCTCTCTGGCTATGTTATTGTCTGTAGATCTGCAAAAGACGCAGTTTATGATGAAAAAATTGGCATCCAAAATTTTCCCACCGCTGAATCAAACCTCTTGACGTCCACATCGAAAAATACTCCATGATCGCTGTTTTTGAAGCAACGGGTAGTGTAGCCAAGCCTCTGGGATACACGCAGAAAACACTGTGTCGACGCAGAGCATGTTACTTTCGAATGCAGTCGGTGAAGCCGACACCTTTATTTGATGCTTTGGATTCTTCTAGCTTGTATATGCTATGATCTCATGAATGCAGCCTTTTTTTTAGAATACCTTATGCAAGTACAAAGGCGAACTTCAATTGTTCATCAGCGTTTGCTTCAAATGTGGCTGCTGTTTGTTCTTGATACCCATGACAAAATTTATAAATCTTATCAACAAACTAACATAGCAGTTCGTGGTCATCATAATCGTAGAAAAAACTACGGCTAACACCGCTGCATGATGAAAGCTTCTCCATTATTCTGCAGTAGCACCTAATCTAGAAATTAATGGCAGTGACTAGCGGGAAAGGGGCGGAGGCAGGGCGGCCACACGTACTCCAACAGAGCCAAATCCCTTCCTACACATTCACACCTAATCGCGTACCGTCACTTTATTCTCTGCCATCCCTTCTTACATTTATTTTCTTGTGACCCACTCCAGAATGTTCCTGGGCAATAGGTTATCTTTTCTCTTTCTTGCATGACGCGGCTAAGTAGCTTTTGTCGCCCTGATTTCAGCAAGGCTATCATTCACGAGCGCTTGTTCTAAACCACTCTGCTCTCTCGTACCTTCTAACGCTACTCCGATCAGTTTACTTTCTTAAGGTCGCTGCGCACCCCTCAATTCAAGTATTTTCGTTAGATACAACTTTTGCGTAGTGGTAAGAGCTGGAGAGATACTATTAATAAAATTATCTTGAGTAAAATTAATAAGCTGGCATTCAAGACGCTGCAGTTGTACTGTGCGCTAGATAAGTGTTTTTACTAGATGCAGAACACGACAAAGACGCATAGAGACTGATGGAAGAAAAGCACTCCTTTTCGTCTTTAGTTTCTTTGCATGGCAGTTACCTCGGGCCTTTAGCTTCCAGCCCTCGCGCATTGTACAGGCTTTGCTCGCGAAAACTGTCATTATATTGAAGTAAAGACGGCACCGACTTCCTTCACATATTTTTTTGTTAAATGGCTTAACGAGAGCAGGAAGTGATGGTAACAATGACTTGTTGGTTTTAGCGGCGCATGGTAAGCTTTGCCGAAAGATCAATTTTTTGATGAACAAGGGTTAAGGTAGCGACTTACAGCAATTCTTTCCATGTTTCTGCTCCAAACTTCTTTGTCACAAGGTCTTCGAGAGCGCAGTGGATGAAGCCGTACTGCACAGAAACAAAAGGGATGATTCCAGTTATTTTCTATCACTCCCGAATTCACATAGAAAAAATTAAGGCACAGGAACAAATTGACTCTGCTGTTCATCTTCAACTTACAGGAAAAACGGAACGTGCGCTATTTGTGCCATACTTTGGTTAGGGATAGCTAGAAACCACCTATACTTCATCCTTTCAGTGACAAACTTCGTGGTACGCTACGAATCACGGCGGCCAGGAAGAACCGCTCCATGATACCACCGCGTTCCGCCGCGTGACATCAGGCACCAAAACAACCTGTGATGGTTGTCTCCATCCTGTGACGTAGGCCACAAATTCACCTCCAAATTGAACTTTACTGCCTTGATGCATCCATTTTTAAGATGAAATCGTTGAGGAGTCATTGAGGTTCATCGGCCAAAGGACCTGGGTGACATTTTCGTTAGATAATGTAAAAAGGTTTGCGTAGTTTATACGTGTTTTATACTTTGTAAATGAATCTATACCCTTTTCATTAGGCGGCCGCGGTGGCTCAGTGGTTACGGTGCTCGGCTGCTGACTCGAAAGGCACGGTTTCGATCCCGGCCGCCGCGGTCGCATTTTGATGTAGGCGAAATGCTAGTGGCCCGTTTACTGTGCGATGTCAGTGCGCGTTAAAGAACCACAGGTAGTGAAAATTTCTCGAGCCCTTCACAACGTCGTCCCCCATAGCCTGAGTAGCTTTGGGACGTAAAACTGTCTTAAAACTGTAAACCTTTTCATTTCTTTGGGCATATAGAACCGGACCTGTTGTCAAACATCTGATTTCTGTCCCTGCCATGGACCGTGGACATGTCTGAAAAGCAGCTCATTATCGAGCTAGCACACGTGAAAAAGTGAGGCAACAGGAAATATTATACTGGCATGTTCATATAATTACGAAACGATCGCACGACGAAGAGGAAGCAAATGCAGTGTGGGGAAGTGCCCACAATTCCTGACATTCGAGTTTATTTCAAGTTTAGGTGACCTTGTCATTCGCTAGCTAACCTTCGTTCTACAGTGCCTCGTGTAAAATAATGTATCGCTGTTTTGGTCCTCACCTTTTCGTTTATCACAAGTTTTTTATTTTTCTCCACATGAGTTTCGTTTGCAGGGGAGTCAGACAAATTCTAAGCGTGCACTGCCAAGTTTCGAGCCAAAATTGCAGCAACACGCTCAGAGGCCCGCACTGCTCTTTTTCATTTGCGTGTATATCCGTACTGGTAGTTGAACACAGGTTTTTTTACTCCACCTGACGTGAAGTCCATTGGATTATTCCAGCTGACAGAAACATTTGTAGAAAAACGCTGTCATGTTAAGTTCTAGTGTCTTCGCTTGAATTAAGTAGTACAGATTATCTAAGCGATAGTGATTGCGTATGCATCGTACATATAGTAAAACAAAAAACTGTGAGTAGGAAAATGCTGCAAGATAAGTTACACGTTCGACTTTCCTTCCTACAGAAACAAAAAGACTGCAAAATTTAAATTCTCTCCGTAATCCGGAGTTCCGTATACAACAATCAGCTCTAAGAAACGGGAGAACGGATGTGCTTCAAAGTTTCGATTTGCTTACAAAGCGCAGTTATACAGAAATTGGCACTGGCTCAGCTTGGCTATGTAAGGATATACGTAGCGAAAGCTAAGGCGAGCGCAACGACGAGGCAAGCGGTGTGACGTCATACCAAACCGCGGCGAGGCGCGCGGTGTGACGTAATGCGAGATGGCGCGGCGAGCGCGCGTCGTCTGCCAGCTGCGGCAGTTGCTAGGCAACGGCTCAAGGTCGGTCTCTGTGCCTCCTCGGAGCACCGCCACCGCGAAATCGCAAGTTCGTGGCCAATGTAGCTTTCGCTACCAAAATGACTGGTGACCCTGTCATACCTCGCGCGTGATACTCGTTCGTGTGAGGCAGTAGCTGACCCATGACACTAAATGAAGCCTGCAATTTTGGACTGCTTTGATGATTATGTTGATTTAACCAATAGTCTGCGCTGTTCACTAAGCAAATATCGCCATGCCGAACCTATATAGAATACTGGTTTAAATGAATACAATTCGAAGCAGGGTGTTGCGATTTTCACAGTGACGTTGCGAAGGTTACCATCAAGCATGTGCACAGTGCAAGAAACGGATACTGTCGCTCATAAGTGGAGTTTTACAGCGCACCTTCGATTGGCTCGTTTGCCGGTTGGAAGGCGTTGGTGCTGTAGCATATCACGTGAATACTCACAGATCGTGTGACCCCGGACCAAGCTCATGACTGATATAACGCTTCAAATAATGTATCAAATTCCTGACATCATCCCCCTCGAGACTTCTTCGGTGCCTCTGGCGTGTTCTAGGTAAATTTTGAATGAGAAAAAAAAAATCTACAAGAAAATATTTCGCATGTCTTTTCGGCTAGCTTAACAGATACACAATAATTATATCACAGAAATAATCCACAACAGTTGCCCTCTAATGACGTATTTTACAATCTTCATAATCGTCCTGAGGGTTTTTCTTCCTAGTGAAGGAAATTTTCTGAAGACAATCAAGTTTTCTTGGGTTGATTGGTCCACTTGAGTTGCGCCTACCGAATAAGTTTCATGAAGTCAAAAGAAAAACAAAACAGTGATAAGAACACTACTCACTTTTTGTTACCCGATGACATCACAATAGGCCTTTCGCTTTTTTCACGTTTAGTCATCTATGTCGAGGGTTATTCGCTTCGATTCATGGCTTCATGAGTTAAGTTAGATGCCTAAATATCATAGACAAATGTTTTCTTCCTTTCTATTTTTCTTCGTTGATTTTAGCCTGAAAATAACGACTATAATGACAAGGTCATAAGAAGAAAGAACAGAACACATTTTCGCACTTGTGCAGAACCTTAAGTGACGGCCTGAGCGCCGCTGGCCGAGGAGAGATAGCGGCCAGAGGGAGCCTAAGGATATATGGCTCCTGCGTCAGTGGACGCATATCCGAAGCCAATATCCTGAGCAGTTTCGAGCCTGGCATCGCCTTTCTATGCAACGCAACGACACGTTGATAGCGTCGGCTCCACCTCAGCGTCTATTTCATCGAGGCCCAATTTCTTCGCCAGAATGATGGAGCCAGGGACCATTACATCCGGGGCTCAGGCTGCGTAAAAGCTCCCTCACGGTGTTCATGACCGTCTTTCCTGTCGTTTCGTTCTAAAAAAGACGCCCTCACCACAAAACGGCAGAGTGTCATCAGCGCAAACTACTTTAAGGTGCTGCAGTTTTTCATAGGGTTCTTGCAGATTGGGTAGGTCGGCTTTTTCTTTTTTTTTTATTTTTCTCTTGCAGAGCTGGCTGTTTGCTTTCGTCCCCGCGACAACAGCGCGGCCTTTGCGCGCCTGCGTCGCTTCTTGTCTCCGTCTGCGCCACTTTGTCGTAGGGGCGTTGATAGATGAAGATCGATGCTTGCCCAAGTGGTATTTCGAAGCGCACCTTACATACGAAGGTCGCCCATCAGTCACCAGCATGGGGTTTATCGCTTTGGATTGAGCGGTCTCTTGACTCCTTAAGAGCGCTTGTTTGCTCGAAAGCGTCTTTTTCTTTTAAATATAACGCATCCCCGAGGTCTACGAAGATCATGCTGGCCGCGTTCAAAGTCTCATTCCTTGCCATGGTCATTAAGCAAGGTGACTTTCGAAAGGTTCAATTAGGCCTTCTGTGAAAATAGCCAGTAATCTTACGGGAAACACCGACCCTCGCTGGAAAAAAACTGAAATCGTGCAAAATTTCTTGATATCGTGCAAAATGTCCTTATAAACAGACATGCTCGTAAATAAAAATACAATTCCTAAATTTTTCTTTGCCCTCTTCGTGTTTATTTCTTTTTGGCGTGTTTTGTACGGCCATCTCGGTTTAGGCTTTTGTGATATTAACAACTTTATTTGACAAGCTAACATAAAAGCAATCATGTCTGTCTTAGGTGACCGCTCGGGTAGTTTCGTTCCAGCCACCTGCACCCGTTATTTTAAGTTACTAACCTAAGTGAGCTTTGATACCCAGTACTTATTTGACACTTACGAGTGCTCTACAGGTAGACAGATTTGTAAACTTTCTTTCGCTACGAGGTCCTGGTGCAAGGCGCTTTATAGTTTTGGGTGGCAGTAAATCTCCTCCAACTTTATTTTCACCTCGTGGCAGTGAGACTGCCCGAGAATATTCTGCCACTCAAGCTTTGTGCGCATCATGAAACAACGAATAGCATGCTTCTGTTGCGTTAGGATGCGAAAGACGAGGACAGAAGACGCGCTAAGGCGCCAGCAACGTAGATGTAAGAAAACAGAATCCGGCACTTGACCTTGAGCAAACTCGTACTCTTTGTTCGCCTTTCTTATGCAGCCAGATAGATGGCATTGCACTTTCATTTCTTTTTCAGTGCTGTCCAGCAGTATGTCAACAATTATAAGATGACTGTTCGCTTGCTGTCCACTTGCTGCATGGGACGTCCCCATGAGTCGATCATTGGATGGTGAAGCTTATTCACTTCTGATTGTGTGATGGTCTGATGTTTCAGTGACGCCCATCAAATCTTTGTACAGGAAAGCACACAGCTTATTCTGCATTAAAAATAAGTGTCGATACACCTCAAGTTTAAGATGCCGGCTGATGCAATCGTTTTCTGGTACTATGGTTTTTGTAAACTGTAAAATGTCAACAAAAAGGCAACGTACTGCAGTACATTACCTGTACCATATTTAGAAGAGCCCGCACATTATTGGCGATTTTAGCATAATCGATACTGTGCTTCGGTGGCGCCGCGAACTGTTCCCAGAAAGTTTGGCGCGTGCAAGACCATGTCGTTTGCTCCGTTGCATGTCGGACACCTGCGCATCCAGGCGCTGTTTGTCAGTTGTTGTTCTGACTGACGGAAGAATGGAAAGGATATTGCGTGGGCCTTCCCACTGGCTCGAGCTGAGCCACTGTCGCTGCCACGTGAAGACAGAGGAGAGTTGAAAGAGACGACAGAGGAAAGATTGAAAGAGGAGATGGGCTTCGCAAAACCACGTCCGCCGAAGCGACGACACCGCTTTTAAGAACAATCATACCTCACTACCCCCACAGTTGTGCACAAGAATATATTTTAGGAGTGCTGTTGCACGGACGTTTGCACGTGAATGGCGCAGAGAGCATAGTAACAGTAGGTTCCCGAACGGTAGCCGTACATTTCCTGGACGACTGCGCACAGCTTACCAAACAATCAGCCTTCAAAATATAATTTGCCGGCACTAGAGTGGCCGGAGTAACACGAAGCCGTGATTGTCACGAAACACCGCGGAGTGTGCACGAGCAATGATCACATTTGGAACCACAAAAACATTGTGAATGACTGTCTCCGTAACTGGAAGCCTCATGCTTTGTTATTCATAGAAAAGCGATAAGGGGTGATATAATGGTTTCATTAGAACTTCATTTCGCTATGAATATTTTTGCACTACCGTTGGCCCAGGAACCCGCTGTCGCCGCAGTTTAGCAGACGGACAGACAGTAAGGACCGAATGGAACAAAACGTAAGCATTTATATTATAGGAGTCTTGCATTCAATACATGTCTTTCATGGACTGATTACAGAGAAACTACAAGCACAAGGTGCAGTTAAGTATTCAGATAAAACAGCGACGCAGAAAAGTCCAATCTCAATGATTTTGTCTTCCACCTGTGCACACAAGCAAACAAACGTTCGTATTTGGTTTATGCAATTTGACCGCATGACAATCGCATTAGGGCACAGCTTTACCACTTCGAACTCAAGCGACAGTAACCGGTAAACTACCCCTAACACGAGACTGCCATCGCCAAAAAGCGAGCGCCAGTTTATCTTTTAAATTTAATTCAAGTGGGATGTATGCCAAGGCTCATTCCGTAAGCAGTTCTTAGTAACGCCCCCATGTTGGTTAAATTGTAGCGCAGCATCTAGTTCCTGAAAAATGCCAATGCGTCAAAAGAGAAAATATTAAAAAGGACCTCTGTTTTGTTTTATTTACATTTTGTCCATATAACTCATGTCCTGTCAGATATTGTGGATTTCAAGCCCCTTCACTGCATATAGAATTGTGTAGCAATATTTGAGAGTTGTGAAAATTCTGATGGCAAGAGAACAGATGCTTGCTATCTAGTAAACTTTTTATGACAGTCGGTGCTGCAAAACCTCGTTAATTCAGACCCCCTTAAATTGTAAACGGAGATGATTCAGACTTCCCGCGAAGTTCAGGCCAACAACCATACCTGTCTTAGGAGCGGGTACTCATTAATTCAGTCGTTACTTACTCCACACTTTTTAATTAGGACGGGCTTCCGGTAGGGAGCTGTGTCCCGCTGTACTGGGCACAACGACCGATATCCAGATCACCTTTCTCGAACCTTAATTACGTGAAATCAGACATCTTCATCATCAGCCTTACCACACCCACTGCAGGGCAAAGGCCTCTCCCATGACTCTCCAAATATCCCTGTGCTTTGTCAGGTGCGGCTACCGCATGCCCACAAAACTTAACGTAACGGTGGACGTTACGTTGTTAGGAAGGTCCCGTGATCAAAAACTAATGTGGCCGATTATTGTCGGTTTCACCTTTCAGTTGGTTTGCTCTCAGACGCGGCGAAAGTGACCCAACCGGGCATCGGCCAGCCGAGTGTAGTTTTCGTCACTTAAAGGCGCTTGTTGGCATGCCGTTAGTTCTTTCTTTGTCTCAACGGCAGACGCCTCGCCATTATAGCGCTTCCGCATGTTTCCCTTGCTTCTACACCAGTTCGTCTTTGTAGAGTATTAGCTCTACTGGTCGTGTTTCGATCCTCCGAGTTATGCTGATTCCACGTCTTTACGAATCTTCATATGAACATTGCGGCTGAACCTCTTGTCGCGGAATGCTCGGGGTGGTGGCATACGATGTCGCGAAACTTGCAAGTTAAGTTAGAGTCTAGGTGACGGCAGGGATTCGAACAGGCCACCTATGTTAGGTGTGTTAACGCTCGATATTCGATCACTGCCTCAGCGTCGGCTCATTTTTTTCCTGTGCTACGAAAGCTACGCGCTCGTCACTCGCTGTTCACAGTTTGTGCGATGGAACCTGTTCAGATGCAGTGACATCACTTCTAAGCAGGCTCCAGTGCTAGCGCGGCGCACCGCAAACTATGTCGTGCAGTCCTTTTACATTTTGGACTAGTTCTCTGTTGGCATCCGCGGCAGTGTGCATGCAGTAAATACTTGACGTAGCTGCCAAAAAGTGAGCGTTCCCGCTCAGATTTTATCCGAAGAGCAGATGACCACCACCCACATTTTAGCCAAATATATCTGCTATGAAGCGAACTGTTTGTCAAAGTTTTAGAGAGGCCATTTGTGTATTCGTACATCCGGATACTTAGACTTTTTTTACGTACCCTTGAGGTCCAAATTTACGAAGTTATACTGTTTCTATAGACACTCCAGTCTTGTCTGCATAAATTTTCCTTGCTGACATTGCCTTCAGCATAAAGTGCCAGCCTTTCTATTGTAGTGATAAGTGAAAACTTTGCTCGTTGTCAATAAATTGACAGCAATCTCAAACAAAAATTAGAATGCAATTCTTTGACTGTACAGGCATGAATTAAGTTCCTATCTTAAGATCAAAAGCTTCAAATTTGAGTGCGACTGCGAATAATATGGGATCACCTGCGGTTACTGCGGATAAGGTAAATCCAAACAATGGCCACCAGTTTAGCATGTCAGTAAAGCAGCAAAAGAACACGAAATATTCTCCAGTGTTCACTGTTGCTCATAAGCCCAATTTGCAATGTTACGTTGTTGGTACTTTACTCGGCAACAGTATATTTGCGAACGAATAGAGAGGGAAAAAGTCGTAGGGTCTGTAACTCTGCCTTTACGCCAATAGTTAAGCCGCAGTATGGCCGCCCTTCACGTTGCTCGCTGCGCGGTGGCTTCGCCCTTATGATAGTGCAGCTGGCGCCGCCTATGAAAGCGGCGTGTTACCGGACGTACTCAGAAAATTGTTAACAAAAGGAGTGTTTTTGCCGTGACTATGTTGAAAATGTTCAGTTATCGAGAGATATGCCATAAATAGTGAGTTATCATTGTTGTATATTTTTTTGAGCGGAAAGTATTAACTGGAACTGTGGACTACATTTGGCTGCGTTGAATGAAAAGGCGTGTTTGGTCTCTGCAGCCTTCGGTCCACTGCCAGGGTAAACTGTCGCGGAGTACAGTTTATTTTACTATCAAAAAGCTCACAAACAGCGATGATAGTTATCACTGTCATTCTGGCGTCCCCACCATCCACATCTTTGGCTATAAGATCAGCAGAAGGAACAATCGTCTACCTGATAATGTCTGCAGGCACTACCGTACTGGCTTATATGTTTCCTGTTCATCTAGGAACAAAACTTGCATTCAGAAAATGACTCTGCTTTTCAACACAGTTTCGTATATATCTTTATGCTGTTCTGAACCTGAAGGCCCAAAAATATAGCATTCCAGAGAGCGTGCGGAGCCACATAAACAGTAAAACTCAATAATGTGAATGAGAGTTTCGACCTGATGACGAGCAGGAGTGCCACTAACGAGCAAGTCGGCGATAAGATCCATAAAAGAGTTGGAGCCCGTGTAAGCTGCAGTCAATGATTTATGATAAGAAGTCGGTCGGTCGTAGGAAACGATACCATTGCTGTGTCTTATGAGGACTGGAGTAACAAGGTGCGGTTGCCAGGGACCAGTCAAACAGACTTAGAGACACGATTGCCAAGTTGAGGAAGCAAACCTCGTTATCGAGCAGCGCCCCTCTGGAAACGATATATCATCGTCGCCTTTTTCCTTTACTTTGCCAGCATCCGACTCCACCGAGTCGATGCTCGCACGCGGCGCTGTGGTTTGGTGGTGAGAGCCCACAGAAGATATAAGGGAAAGAAATGCCAGCGCACATATGATTTATTGCTTTTTCATGCAGGCCCTCTGACTTGAGTTGGCAGCCTTGTTAGTTGTGGACGGAACTTGTAGCTTTCTTCTCCTTTGACTTTTTGCTATAGGCGGCCGTGCACATGTCTCACTCCTACAAGCCCTATAAACAGATTCTTCTGTGTACATTATGAAATCGCGATGAGGGCTTTTTCGCTGTCTCGATGCGAATTTTTCTGGCAGATATTCGCATTATCACAAATTGTTACGCGCACGTGCCTCGTCACATTCTAGAGCGTAAGCGCAATCCGTACCCGCTAATTATGAAAGAGCGCATTCTTTCAAAGGGAAGTTATTTATGAGCACATATTTTTCGCATATCATGATTCCACTATTAAAATCACAATATCAGCAGATTGCTTCTCGTAGCACTTCTAGTTTTCTCCGCATCTGTTAATCAGGTGGCAAACGCTCGGTAACATTAGTCTAGTGTACGGTTCAGAAAGCAGCAGCTTATAGTTTTTTTTAAGGAGGGGAGGTGGCGTCGCAAGGAACTGCACAAAGAATCTAACAAGATTTAATCACTTGGCAAAGCGTGAAGATGCGTTCCGAAAATCGTTTTCCTCCTGGGTACGATACGAGAGCCTTTCGACAAATACAAGCTCTTCTGTATAGCGTGCTCTGCCGCAGTAAGAGTATTACTGCAAACAAGCCAGCTTTACGGTCTATTAGTGAAAACACCGTTGAAACGCTCGTTGGGGCCAACTTGGCAGGATGGAGATTCATTCCAAGTCTGAGAAGGGCCTCCATCAAATACGAGTCCAATATTTTGATGTCTGTAACGCTGTAGCGGAAATAGCTGCAGGCTGAGACAATTAGATGCCACGGCTTTATAGCCGTTTTTGCAGGATTTGTGGTTTTTAATGCCGCGATAGCCCGTCATATGCTGCGCTCGATTAGGCAACATAAAATAATTTTAATTGCGGTTCCAGACACTTGTGATTTCTGTGTTTGCAAAATCTCTTTCACTCATCTGGGCTTTGAATTATGATAAAAGTTTTTTGTTAGGCGTACGACATACAACTTTAACTTCAGTTACTTTTTCAGAATCTGCTAGAAATATAGACCGGACTAGGCATTATTCTATGCAGATTCTGGCTGTTATGCTATGCAGATTCAGTCTATCAATGTTCCGAAGCTGTGGCGAAGTGTACACCGAAACTGACGGTGTTCAATAGGCTAGATATCTACCCAAATTTTAATCCCGAGAAACAAAGAAGGAAGCTTCCTAGTGCTTAGAGCTAGGTTCGAAAAACGCTGGCGAAAAATTCACAGCTCCTTCGTGACACCCTAAACCACTAAGTGAGCGCCGTAACGGCCCGTGCAGTGTATTGCAGATAGGACGGCGGCACTTCCTCAGCTTCAGGAGGGTCTGTTTCTCCCTATGAAATTTAATGTTTTAATAAAAGATCTTCGGTGACGCAAACGATGACGTCGCACCTTAGTTTCGGCTTCTCTGCGTAGAATGTTTTCACACCATCTTCTGCACTGCCTTTCCCTTCTTTAGGTGGGGCCTGTTATTCGAGGAAGATTGGTGACAGCCACAGCAGTTGTCGCACTTTAGGGCAGTTGCTTGGCAAGTGTCATCGCTGTCAGAAATTAGGCTGTCAATTAAAAGTTTGTTGAAAGGTTGTTTTATGCACCTGACTGCCTAATTAAGTGCTCATGAAGTACAATGGATGGGGCATGCGCTAGTGTAGACAGAAACCATGAATATGCCGGAGTGGTGATACATGGGATGCAGTAGCAATCGACGCCCGAAGCAGTACCCACGGTAGCAGACTGGATTTGGCAAGACCAAGTGATGACTTCTGGGCTCGAACATGGGATGACCAAAAATATGACCTAATGTTCATACTTCGCATAAATAACGGAGTGGAGCGTGGAAGCGCTGCACAACAGAAGCAAATGAAATTCTTGCAGTCAGCACGCACATCACGTCGCATAACTTTCACCACACTACGATCACGGGTGTCGTCTCTTCTTTAGATGCACAAAATTTGTTCTTGAACTCCTCCTTGATTTTATTTGTTTAGGTCCCTGAACATCCCGCTGTTACTGCATTGCCACAGTACTTGACTGCGTTCACAAGGCCTTCGCTAAATGTATTTGTATGTTCTCCAGTATATGGTTTCTTCAGTATAACCTCATGCCGTATTCGGTTATGCTCCTGTGCCAGAGTAATTCAGATTTATTGTGGCCTTCAAAATAGTTATATCATCTGAAATGCTGCATTTGGGAATGCCACGAAAAAAATTTTTGATAGCCATCAACAGTGAGGGCCGCTTTCATTGCCTGCATTGCTTACGAATTGAAGCTAATATATATCACAGTTATTCCCCTAAAAGAAAGCAGCCTCGTGATGGCCGCAAGAATCAACAAGTTGCTATTGCTCGGAATCTGAATTCCGCATGTTTCGCCAAGCCTTTGTAAATCTGAAGAAAAATTTAAAGATTAAAAACATGCACTGTCGTGACCTGGACAGAACCTTATAGGATCCCTGGTGTCCGAACGTATTCTCTACAGCAACACCTAATCATGGTTAATGCACTTAAAGAAAAAAAAATTGTGGCACTCCAGCAGCGATGAAGAAAGGTCGTTCAATCAAAATATGAGCGACCAACTTGATGGCTGGAAAGTGGTGCATATATTTCAGGTTCTTAAATAAATACAAAGCATATGCTTCAGGAGACAACATTAGTTTAAATTTGGAAAACATATTTATTGCCAGTTGGCGAAAACATGACAGGACGGCTTATATTATCTAATCCACGCGATGGACTATTTGATAATCTGGAACTATGAAATGACGTAGTTTGTGTGAGGTTCACATAGTACAGCAACTGAGCACTCAGTTTTATGATTTTCTTAGCGCAGCTGACACTTCATGAATCACAAAACAGCTTTCGTGGAAAAACTGTTGCACGACATGCAGTTTAGCGTGTTAATCGCTTACATCACTGAGAAAATTGAGAACGGCATTTGGGAATTTTTAATTGCGCAAGCGTTGGGAGACGGACAATTTTACCACTGAATACTGATAGGTAGAAGTTAGCTTTAACTGAAATAATATTATTTCATGAAGCCTGCCTTTTTCAGAAACAGTTGGGAACGCTATATTCGAGCGGTGGCTGTTCGTAAATTTCTATATATCATTTTGTTCGCGCGCATTGAAAGAAGTAAATGACGGTCTACAAAAGATTCAGGATTCTTGAGCACTGCAATTTTCGGCTACTTGGTTATGTTCCCAGTTTTCAGATTAATGTGCAATGTTGCAACCGTTTTGGGCTAAAAGAACCACCACAAAGAACCACAGTTTTGGGCTAAAAGATATAGAACGCAGCTTAAAACTCACATCTACTCTGATCTTGCGCATGAGCTTCGTTCATGAAGAGCTCAGTACTGAAGCAGGACTTTTTAGCTGGAAGGAAGCATAACAATTGGCTGTGAACAAGATAATTCACCATCTTGTTGTTGTCTTGAAGCAGTTACCTGACAACCTAAACGAACAAATGAACAAAGTATCAATACCATCACCTTGCCTAGTATGCGTTCGGTTACCTTAGAGTATTCTAGAAGCCGCTTGCGTTTGTAATTTCTTTATTGAATCACCATTCTTCTTCATTCGTGTGTTCCTTGTAACAAACTATTTTAGCGCCGAGTGGCTGCATTTGTTTCTCCAGCTCACGTGCAATGCAGACTCACTGTTAATGATTACGTAAGCAACCCTAATACTGTAGCCATTTTTGCCCAGTACCGACTGCAGGCAGTCTTCGCGTCCTTGTGGTGCTTTCGCGCTCATTTGTTTGACGGCAAATTGATCCACTATTCTGTAATTTGTCATGATTTCATTGCGGCAGCACCACTCACCACTGGTACACCGCAGCTCTAGCAGCCTTACAGCGTGGTAAGTAACAGGCTTGCTCTCGGTGGCAGCTTTTTATGCATTAATGGCGTTCGACACTGGCACTGCTGGCGCAGTCGTTTTTTTATTTATTTTATTTCCAAATACTGTTAGCCCTTGCGGGCTGTTACAGGGTGGGAATGGTATAGTCATTCAGTACAACACAGTTCCAGCTCTTTTACAAAAGTTTCAAGTGAACAAGTTTTGTTGAATACGTGTTGGTCAGGGTTATTCCATTCTATAATTGTTTTAGGCAGAAACGAAAACTTATACCGATCAACTCTCGGCATGTATGACTTAACTGCGAAGGGATGGTTAGTACGCGATGAAAGTCTTCCGGGTGGGCGCAAGTACAAGGTGGAATCCAGATTGAACATATTGTGATAAAGCTGATAAAAAAACTTTAGCCTAGCAATTTTTCTGCGAATAGCCAATGTTGGTAACTGTGCTCGTAATAGAAGTTCTGATACGGACTGCGTTCTTCGGTAAGACGAAAATATAAACCTTGCTGCCAATCTTTGAACACGTTCAACCTTATCTACAAGATATTTCTGATTCGGATCCCAAACTATGCTTGCGTATTCCAGAGTTGGTCTTACTATAGATTTATATGCTTGTAGTTTGACATCCGATGGTGCATCTTTTAGCTTCCGCCTTAGGAATCCAAGTTTTCGTTGAGCTGCTCCACAAATGTTTTGCACATGATCACTCCAGTTTAAGTCATGGCTAATCGTGATACCTAAATATTTTAATTTACTAGAACGCTTTAGTTCTCTGTTATTAATTATGTATGGGAACACTAATGAAGTCTTTTTGTTCGACACAATCATAGACGTTGACTTATCATAATTAATGCTCATGTCCCATTTCACACGCCAATCATACACAACCTTCAAGGAGTCATTCAATAGAACCTGGTCTTGCAGGCATTTTACGCGACAAAATAACACAATATCATCAGCAAACAAGCGCGCTTCGACGAGAGGGTGTATGTCATTCGCAATATAATTAATATATAATAAAAACAATATAGGACCCAGAACGGACCCTTGCGGAACACCAGAGGATATCGATGAAGTCGATGAGCGTTCTTCATCTATTAGTACAAATTGTTCTCTGTTATTTAAGTAAGCCTGAATCCAAATAATTATTTGTACATCGATACCCACCTCATGCAATTTGTGTAAAAGTTTGCCATGACACACTCTGTCGAATGCTTTGGAGAGATCTATTGCAATGACATCTATTTGCTCTTTTGAGTTTTTTTTTCCGCCTTCGTTGTGCTCCATTTAGAAGTCCGAGAAAGTAAAATCGTTTTACCTGCCTTTGACCTTTGATTCCCTTCTACGATCTGAACTTTATGGGAGTTGCTTCTTAAATTTATCTGTCCGCAGAGCTGCGCGAACTTTCCAGGGCTTGCATCATGTATTCTATGCGATCTGGGTGTTTGGCGGGCTCTCGACGACACGGAAATACTTGATGGGTTAAATATAAAAGGCTAGTTTTGCTTGATAATACCGTCAGTAGCTGCAGCTTGCTCCGCGCATTTAAAGGTCATGCTTCCCTTGCTGCATTAGATGTAGGGCCGTCTATCAATCTGCTACAAGCTTGAATAGAACATGACAGATATTCCAAATTGTCATCGAATACCGAGAATTAACTGGGGCAAGGGCCAACCCCTAGCTCTTAATAGAAGGTTGTTCGTTGCATAGAGTATCCTGTATAAAGATGCCTTGAAAAGGAACTGCGTCTGGGGCGGGAATAAGCAGGCTTTCTGATTGCGTGACATTTCATGGGCAGTCCCATTTTTTTATCACGAGGGCCAGATAGGTCATCCCTTGGTCGTGATGGGGCAGTAAAATGTGCCAATTTCAAACCTGGTGGAGCTCAAGAGAGTTATGCAGAGCAATGCATTGTTTTCAGCCCAAGGGAGCTAAAACACTGCACATAAAACTAGATCAGCGATCATACTTTTGAGAGCTGCGGCGAGAATGACTATGTATTGCGTAACATGCCTACTACACAATTTTTCTGAATTAAAAAACTTCCAAGATAAAATATATTCCTCATCGCAGAACACAGCTACTGTCCTCGTGAAAATTTATTTTTATTTATAGTTGAAGCCTTGGTTTTGTTTGTGAATTTAATCTTGATTACACTGTCAATGCAGACAAGATTTAATTCCCCCCCCCGCCTCCCCCCCCCCCCCCCCCCCGTTGCGCTCAATATTACACAACTTAACTGTAGCTTACACTAATTCTAGCTTCGGCGATTTTAACTCAACTAACTGTGTTAAACAAACCATACCTATCTCGCTTTTACCCTTGAAGATCGGGATATGGTGGTAATAGAAACATAGCACGAAAGAAAGCGCGCTTTGTACGCGCAAAACAACATTTGCAGCTTGATCAAGCAAGTCTATTTTACCTCAAGAGACAATCTCTTCTCGCCTGGTGGCTGACCCCTTGTGCCTTTAAATCACCTTTTCACTTTTATGCGGGCACACTTCAAGCCTCCTCTTTTCCGTCCTTCCCTTTCAGAGATTCACGAAATATTTGAAAGCGTCCATATTTAATCTCGTTCGCACGCGAAAATTGCGTTCCCACCTTTTGGAACGAGAGGTGAAGATGGCGAAGAGGTGTACTTTCAACGAAAAGACCAAGCTTTGGGGACTGTTTTACGCTGCTTCCTTTATTTTCTATAAAAAAAAGGAAAGTCTCGTTGCCCACGTCACTAGACTTCGCCGCTCGGGCGACGGAATTGAAATCGACCCGATGAACGCTTTCAAGGTGAGCGAGAAATTGATTTTCTCTTGGGTTTCACTCTGGCCGTGAAGCTGAAATGCTATTATTTAGTGTTTCCAAAGTTTCTGCGGAATAGATAGAATAAAATATCAACAAAAGTGTACTAATATATTATGAGGCAGCTGCTGTTTCATGTTTTCTTTAAAAAGGCTTCTTGTTTTAATTTTTGTACTTGTATTTCTACCCTTACGAATTTTTCTATGGCTGCAAGGCGGGAATTTAGACTCTCACATCATCTGCAGTCAGCCAGATGAAACAGAACTGCAGGAGTTGCAAAAGGACCACCGCTATCTTAAATTCTAAAGGCAGAGTTTGGATGGTTGAAAGACACTCATCATTTATTTATATACTCCTGCTGGCCCCAAACACCCTCTGCACGAGGGGAATAGATGAGGGTGCATGAGCATAATTACATGTAGTATAAAACTGAACAAAGAATGCAAGCAAAATAAAAAAGGACTTATGTATAGGAAGCCACATCAAATAGAATAGAAGGACTAAGATACAAACGTTTTAAAGGACGAGGTCGGAAAGGCGTAGTAAAAAGCGAATGCGAAGATATTAAGCATAAACATTATTATCAAATCTGAATATACTAGTAAAGTACAAAAACAAGGGAAGGTACACATAAAAAAGGAAATGTGAACATGCAGTCCGGCACCAAAGGGAATCAGCATGCGTAAGCAAGATATAGCGCGAGCCAAAAAAAAAAAGAAGCGCGCTGCAAAGCGAAACGTGACCTGTTCATACCAATAACAACATCAAAAATATAATGGAATTGACAGTGTCTGAGCCGTTAATGTTTTAGATTTATCTGGCTTCGTGTTCTTTTGCGATACGTGATAAGTCGTTCCTCTGTGACAGTGCTCGGTATGAATGATCTTGAAAATTGATATGTGCGACAGATGACGCATTAAACTGAGGACGGGTGGTCGGGAAGCGGGGAGATCACTGGCGGGGGTTGAATGTAGTCGTGAATAAAGAAATGGTGAGGCAGTTTGTGAAAAATAGCTAAACGCGGCAGTTTCCAACGGGTGCGCAAAGTCGTCAACTAACCACGATGCTTTAGTACTGTAACGTTTGAGTCAATAATGGCTGATCAAAATTTTAGTTTGGAATGAATTAGATTAATGCGTCCAGCTTATGTTCCGCTGAGGAGAGGTTGTTTTATAGGGCGGTTAAAACAATCCAGGAAGCGGTTAGTAAAAGCTAAAATTAGATTACTGTGATCATTCCATGCTAGGTTTCATTGAAGGTGAACGTCAAGGTTTTATGCGTGGTCGTAAGTTCTGCGGTACTGTTTTTAGAAATAAGTGCTTAGTTTGCGAACATGGCAGATAAAGGACGCAAACAATGATTTAGTATATATTGGATATAAAAATCATTAAAAAATCATTAAAAAATCAAGAAGTTACTCGATCGAGGCACGACTACAAAGGTTGGCTGTCCATGTGTGAAGTTATGATGAAAAAATGTTTTTGCTTGCCTGTACTTATGTCTGGTATAGGCAAGCAAAAACTGCTTGCTTTCTTGCATTTTTTTATGGGGAATAAGCAGTTTGTCACAAATAGCCTAGCACTGGCGGCAGGCACTGGTTTAACCTCCTTGCTCGAGGAGTCCACTATAAAAAAGATGGCAGACATAGCATATCCACCGTTGCCATAACTCTGCAGGCACATTTGCTGGCATCATTTTTTTTTCCGCCAGGAAAACACGTGAGAATCTATTTCAGCTAGAACATTTTTCGCTATGAACACTACTGTGAAACGCCTCAAATGAAGAAACTGGGCTGGCATTCGCCGTTTTATCAGCTTAAAACAGCTTACTTAAGAAAAACCAGCCAAAAAGACGGGGACAAAGGAGAGACGAGGCACACACAACGACTGGACTCGAAGCCAGTCATGTAGGAGTCTCACCTGTCTCAGCTCTAGTTTAGAGTGACTATGACCCAAGCCTTCAACATGATCGCCATCATTACATCAGCAGAAATCGTTTCATGCAGCATTGTTAATCACATCTGCACATATTGACCGCACAGAAGGAGGCTAGAATAGTATTGCTCCACTGTTTTCCGGCGGTAGCCAATCTGTTTGAAACCACGCCGTCTGAAATCGACCCAATGATGTCTCATATCGACCACGTTGTCCGGTTACGTTCAAGCGGGACAAAAACTTCCAGTGGCTCGAAACAGCTGTCCACCTTCTGAATAGTTCTGATCCTTGTTTTTCCAGGCGTGGATTATAAATAAATGTACATAGAGTGCAGGAAGAAGCTTGGCCTGCGTGGATGGAGTACCGCGTTCTAATCACAAACACAATAGACTCACAGAAAATTGAGCTTACACGATTTCAGGTGTCGCCACTACCGACCGATTTCACAAGCAAAATGTATGTGTCGCCAGCGGTTTTTGGACGCGGATTTCTGAGGCAGCGCTTCGCCGCCATTGACTACAAAACTGTGGCTACCCGTCCTTTACATTAAGGACACCATGAGCTTCAACCCACTCTTAGAATGATGATTAAATGAAATTTTTGCTCGGTGGATGCGTCTTTTGCTGTTGTACAAATGTGAACGTCGACCAAAATAGCCAGATAACCGATTTTTACTGAGAACCATAATTGGACGGCTTTGTTCTGAGTGTCCCATTAATTCCGAGTGTTGGTTTCTAAGTTTGCGCAGAAACAAAGCAGATTGT
The DNA here is from genome assembly GCF_055824585.1 of Amblyomma mixtum. Lineage (NCBI taxonomy): Eukaryota > Metazoa > Arthropoda > Arachnida > Ixodida > Ixodidae > Amblyomma > Amblyomma mixtum. Next base: position 219,907,727 of record NC_143012.1, on the reverse strand, counting down.
GGGAGGGAGAGACATATGTAAAGTAGGCATGGTGCATTGTGTGCGCCACGTAGATGCAGTACTTAAAAAAAAAGGCGGTGCAATCCAATTTTCGGAAAAGCGACGCGTTGTGCTCTACATGGTGTGAAGAAGTGGAACATGGGAAACTTGTTAATTAGCGGAATCATTCCGGAGAATTTAACAACGTCATTTTGTAAAATAATACGGTAGATCCAATACACTGTAGCGCAGCAAAAGACGAGGACACAAGAGACGAGAGACGAACACCACGTCTCGTCTTTTGTGTCCTCGTCTTTTGCTGCGCTACAGTGTATTGGAACTATGTACCAACAAGCCCAAAAAGCCACGCTACTGAATACGGTAGAGGCGCTTAGGACTGCTTGCGTGTATGAATGCGAAATCAATATTGTCCCGTGGTTGAAATGTTTTAGCGGTGTACTGCTGTCGACTGCGTACAAGCCTCCTGTTCGCGCCTTTGTCGCATTGCGTCCGCTTTACTATGTCGCAACTCTAGATTGTTTTCACGATGCCCCGGAGTTGCCTTCCCGTCTCGATGTCGCAACTCGGGATCGTTTTCACGACGCCACCGAATTCCCCCAGCTTCACGTTTTCGCAACTCGACGTCGGCCGCACACTTCTGCCGTTTCATGTCCGCTTCTCGCTTTCGGAGTTCAACGTCTCTTTGATGCCTCAACCGTTTGAGACTAGCTTGCCGTGCTTGTAACGTAGCGGTGGTCGTTGATGGTGCTGCCGCGCGTCTGCAGCCGTCGAGCAGTATTCCTCTGCTGCCTTCCCTCTGTGGTTAGTGTACTTTCGTGGGCGTTCTTTTCGTCCTGTTGATGTAGACGCGGACGGCGCTCAGGCCGCTGCTGTTGATGTCGACACTGTTTCATCGCGCTCTATCGCACAAACACCGTCGACGTCGAAGTTTGAAACAACGACACGCGGGCGGTCGCGACCGTTCCCAGAGACACTTAAGACAGCTATATCGTGAGCGCTGGTGCGACTGAGAGAAGCGGCAAGTGGTCTCATGTAGGCACCTGCTCCCTCCGACATCCCGCCCCCTTCCGGCACTTTTCTGCCCGGCGCATGCTGTCCCCTAACTGTCTTTCTGTTCCGACGCGAACTGCAGTCCTATTTCTCTGTAGTCCTTTAACGCCCTCTTCACTCTGAAGTCCTCTCTGGCTATGCTTCCTCACTCGGAAGCTGCTGCGATAACTTCCCTCACCATTTCTTGTCATCTCCATTGCTCTCCTATTTTTTGTAGCACAACACCGACAGCTACGAGTTTTGTCGTAATGGGACATATAAGGCTTTCTCCGTAACAGCCTTTCTGGATTTGTCCTTTCGCAGAGTTTGAAAACTGCACCTTGGGGGAGCTTCTTCAACATAGGGCAAAAATATGAAATTGCGGCCACCGCCTACCAATGTGGGGGCCTTGTGATAAAGCATACGCCTCACATCTGGGAGGTGGTGTGCTCAGTCATAGGTGTCGACGGGTACCCATTACTTTTCTATTGATTGGCGAATTTTTCCGGGCCTGGTGTTCATTTTCTGAGAGGCGAAATACTGGAGGTAATGATCTTTGACTTACCTACACTCGATATATCTTTGACGCGTCAAGGCTTGAATTGCGGCTTGTGCGGTAAAGCCCATCGATGGTATTCAAGCCAAATTGAGTGTTCACGGGTGTTCTATTTTCACTTCAGGCGCAGCCATTAAGAACTCGCAATTTTCATGTACGTATCCATACCCTGCGGTGGCCTTACTGTATCAAAAGCCCGCCGAAGACTATATGTTCACGGACATGTATACATATGCGATAACAAACCGCAAGGGATGCATTAAACATGTTGTCGTTTTGTTATAGAATAAGCACTACTTAGTTTCGGTTTATGAACATATCTCTAGATTCATTGGCATAACAATCGTAATGAAGTTCACAGCACATATCTCCCGGCATGCACATCTGTAAAATTTGTGCAAGGCTTATCAAAGCCTTGCATAATTACCCTTAGCTTATCAGAGCGTTGTACAGCGGGCGCGGTGGAAATGTACCAGTTCTGGGCTCCTTCGATTGTGACGCGCCCCCGACTCTATGAAATTGATACTGTATGATACTATGTGAAATTGATATAATCATTAGATATTGCAGGATCCTAGGCATGGTATGCTATTGACATGTGCACCATAAGGTCCCGATGCCTCGATTGGAATACGCGCATGCCCTGATAGAGGCGTGGGGTTAAATTTTAAACTATCTGGATTCTTTCTGGCCTCGTAAATCAAACTTCATGGTCACAGATTTCGAATGAAATATTTGCTTCTAAAATAATGTAAGTGATAAATTTGACATCGGCTTTTCTGAGCATAGATCGTAGTTACATGTATTTTCACAAAAAGCATTGCACTGAGGTAGCCGAACAGTAGTCATGGTAATTCTACAGCTATAGTGCTGTTACACCAGAAACTGGTAATGTTAATTTTTTTTTGCAGTCGGGCTTTCGGCTTTCTGGTAGCCATATTTTTAATCCTAGTGTTCTGCTGGTGCCAGGTGACGAGAACAACCAGGTCATAGGTGCGTCTACAGCGTACACTTTTCAACACAGCAGCGGAAATAATGAAAGCACCCGAAGGTTTCTCACTCTTAATTTCGCTTATCACGATTGTCAGGTGGTAAATGGGTTTCAGGGTTACATGACAGTTTGTACACTTTCGAGCTTTCGTAAGAATTGAAGCTCACTGAAACGAGAAAAAATATGCCATTGTTTGCAAATGCTTCCGCTGGCTTCTCACACATTTTATACCTTATCTACTCTATAGTATCTGTGAATATTCTGCATGTTTTGAGCGAACACCAGACCAGTTCTTTAACACTGCCACATTAGTGCCGAACAAACGGCAGGTCGAAAAAAACTTTTCAACAAACGTCTTGTAACGAAGCCAGGCTACGAAACAAGCGGGAATAGTCAAGCGAGCCATATGAGTGTGCCGTTTACAGTCTGTTTTGCCGCTCTGCTACACAGCGATGCACACTCTACAGCATGCAGTTATGCATGAGTGTCACAAAGTGATGATGATAATGATGATGATGATGTCCTCGGGCTGAATGGCACATACCCATGGCGGGGGATTGGCCAAAGTGCGCGCATGCTTTATTTTTCTTCTTTCTTCCCCGGCCAAAGTGGCCACGGCTGGCCATGGCGCCGGTTGTATGCGGGCATGTCGCGACGCAGCGGCGATGATTTTGCCTCCCCCACCGTGGGCGGTTGACCCCTCGCGACGCTGGGTGGGGTCAAGGCTACGCAGCCCCTCCTCAGGGTTATCGCCGGGAAGCGAGTGCTTTCACGAGGTACAGACGGGAAGCGGCCGGTTGAAGGCCCCAGCACCGTTGCCGACCTTGGCACGTTAGCACCGCTCCTCATTAGGACCGTACCTTTTCCCTCGCGTCCCCTTCAGTTTCTTCTTGTCTCTTCTCCCCCCTTCTCAACATCTGTAAATCGTTGGTGCACGGGGCCGAGAGGATTCGTTTGCGTTTGTTTGTTTTTTTGTTGTTTTTTTACGGGAACGCGGTGGCGGGAAAACGGCGAGCCGGGGAGTTGGCTTGGAGATTTCGGTGCGTGCGGACGTGTGTGAGGTCAGCCAGGGAAGTGGTCGGCAAGCGAGCCTAGGCGGGTGTCTGACGCGTAGAGCGCGGCGACGGCGGCCCCGAAAGACGCGTGGAAGACGCGTGACCCGTGGCCCAAGTACGCCCGTATCCGCAACCCCCCATCAGCACCGCGCGCCCCCGCAGCCCGACGCTCCCTGCGACCGGACCTTGCCACTACGCAGCTAAGCCACCGTTTCTCACCACTCGCTCTGCTCTTTTCTTTGCTCTGTCGCTGTTCTCGTCCTATTCTTTGTACATTGCTTTAATCGTGTAGCGTTGCTGTATAGCTCTCACTCTGATGTTTTCCTCTTCTTGTTAATAGTTGTTTGTGTTGCTTTCTCATTCTGTGTTTGTAATTTGCGTCGCGCTTGTGTATTTTCGCAATATTGCTTTGTTTGTTTTGTAGCCGTTTGTTCTTGTTCTTACCCAAGTAAAAGGGTTGCTAAAGAAACTTGCCTATACGCCTCATGCCTCCCGTCAACAGCTAATCAGGCGTGGCCCCTATCGCCGGTCAGCAGTCGATCCTCGTCTTCCGCACGCGGGGTGGAGAGGTTTGTCGCTCCTCCCCCTCCGAACTTACGGAAAGTGCGGTAGTGGGCAGGTTGGCCCGAATAATCATAATTTCGGCGCCAACCAAACATCAAGCCGCCCACGATATCTTGACAATGAGACGCGCTGGTTTGCGCCGGTTTGTAAGTTAGGCATAGGCCTCTGTAAGCACTCCGTAGAAACCACACTTTTGCTTGTAAGAAAAACTTCTCGAACGTTTTACTTTCTTACAGCTTCTTCCAGCTTTTTACTGGCTCTGAAATTCTTTTGGCCCAGAACAAGAATATGCTATATAAATTAGAAGGAGGCATTTTTGGCCTTTTAAACATAGGAACATGTAAACAATATTACGCTACACAGTGCCTAAAGACAAGGAGTAAATACGGTTGCATCCTCGCATATGTACACGTTTTCTGCTCAAAACAAGTTGATGTAGAAGGGTTTATAGCGCAAACAAAGACAAGGATAAGAGAGGCGACACACACACACACACTTTCCTGTCCTTGTCTTCGTGCTATATACTCCTCTATATTAAGATGAAATACCAACTCGCCCAGCTAATCGTTACCAACAGCTAATCGTTACTAGAACATGTCTTCCAGCTGTCTGCAGAGCGTATGGTCGGCTGATCGAGCGAACAATTTCTTTTCTCGATTTCACAGCCGGCGCCGGCGATTCGGCTTCACATAAGCTGGAGCTATTTCTTTTCCTCAAAAATGCTACTACCGATCGGTTGCCTCTTCTATGTCTCTTGCTGTCGTTTTCCCACTCTGTTGAGCAGAAGAGGCTCTCTTGCCCAAAGGCGCGCTGAACTAATGGCTTCTTTTCCTGCGCTTAGCACCTTACTTCCGCTCTGTACACATCACTTCCAAGCAAACATGGCTCTCATCTTTCCCGATGCCGTCGTTTATCACACTCTTTGCTTTCGGTTGTGGGAACGAAAATGTACACGATATTCCGCAAAAATAGCCACTTACTTTTTGTTTCCGGCATCATAGGCATGATCCGCTGTGCTAGAAACCCCACTGATTACAGCTGAATTTGAACGAAATGGTAAGTTTCCATCTAAGTCCCGTCTTTGCGCTAGCTGTTGGCGCATACTGACCACAGCACTGCGCACTGGTGTGCCTATGAATGCTTATGAGTGGTACGCCCATGAAAGAACTTTGTTGAACATCATTCTCTGCTTTTTGATTCATCTTCGCTGTTCAAAAGAAAATTTTCAGTGTTTCCGGCGGATTCACTTTGTTGCCTTCTTAATTTGCAACCAAATTTTTTTTTTACAGGCCAATGCGTAAGTGAGCTGTGGTCCGTTCATTCCGAATGAATTGCTGCAGCTCTTTCTCAAACTGGCATGACGTACCTTCCTCGTATTTTTGCGCAAGCAACGCCCCAGTGCCGGCAGCTTGACTTACGAGTGATCGGGTGCTTTTCGGCTTAATTGGAAGGTATAAATCTAGCTGAACACAAATGAACAAAAACGGAAAAATTAGAGGTCACCTTTCACAGCACTGTTGGCTGGTATTAGTCAGCGTGCTGCTTTACAGCAACCCATTGTGAAGCAATTTAGTCGGGATACATTAACCTACTGAACCTTTATTGACAACTCGTGGGCAACAAACTTTGAGGCAGAGATTAAGCAAGCAAACTCGGCTTTAGTTTCACATTCTAGTATCTGCTATTGTACGAATTGATTGCGTATGCCTCACATGCGCTCCCATAACGCTCGAAGAGCTCTGGCAGCTTCATCGGCAGATTTTATCTCTAATGCTTAGAAATTATGATATGGAGCGCGAGCGCTCCTACCGACTTTTAGTGGGCCACCTCGTGAGCATCCTCTACGCATATTGGGAGGAACCGAAAATGCTCCGACCCATTAGATCTGGCCGCCCAGCAAAGAAGCTCCCGAAAGGCGACAGGCTCAAACAGGCTCCAGCCCGCACCTACGCATCCTGTATTTCTTCTCCATCTGGTTTTCCGGCGCACTGTCCTTCACGCGGGGCAATTCTCTTTGATTTAGCTAAAATTGTCTTCAAGACCATCATAGCACTTCTGGTCCGGGCGCCCTTTTTTTTCACTTCGCTGTTTATAGTAACTTGAAATGATCATTTGAAATGACGGTCTACCATGTCTTTTGGGAACTGCTTTGCCCCCTTTTGGCCTCTATTATATCGCATCGCAGTGCCGCCTCAAGGTAGCCACGGTCGGCTAACTCTTTGTTTCGGCAGCAGCTCTGGCTGCTCCAGAGTCGACGGATATGGTCTCCGCTAGTGCGTTTCTAGATCACGACCCCACGCAGATATCGGGCAGACTTATCCTGCATTGTGCCTGTTTAAATTGTTTAAAATCAGTCCATAAATGAATCCCGTTTCTGACACTGTGCCTGAAGGTCAAGCGAAGCGTTAGCTTCGCTTCTTTTGTGTTGATGTCTGAAAAAAAAAGTACACTTTAAGTACTCCTCACTACACGAAAGTCGTAGTACGTTAGTACGGTCTTTCTATCCCTGGATTTTGAGAGTGCAATCCAGATGTTTCGATTATCGTATCGATTTTGCTCCAGGCTGTAATTAATTTGAGCGTCCCTACAGTGGCTCTAATGAGAACTAATGACATGCGGGAAATTAGTTTTTATGCTCATGTCAGCGGGCGAGCGAGGCGGATTATAAATATGCGTCACTGAGTGCCAAAGGAATTAGTCCGTGCAGCAGTGTCTAATACTCTCTTGTCTTGAATCGCTCCAATGCGTCCGCTCGACGACTGTGCACATTTTTAACGAACGTGCTCAGCTCATTTGCCCAGGTCCAAGTCAGGTCATGTCTTCCGTAAAAAAGAAACAAAGCTCGAAGTACAGCCGGCGTAAATATTTTTAGATGAATGAATGCCGTAAGCTTGGGAAAAAGCGAAGAACCTGTTTCCCGTACAGCATTTACAACGCATGTACCCCGCCGTGGCCGCTTTGTGAGTACAGTGTCTGGGTCCTAGGCACGATGTCGCTTGTTTAGAATCTGCCGCGTCGGCGGCATTTTAATCGACACAAAATGCAATAATGCCCGCTGACAAAAATTTCAGTGCTTGCCAATTAACTTCATAGGTGTAAATTAACCCTGAGCCTCCAACTACGATGTCGATTCAAGCTTACAGGGTTGTATTTGAACGTTACCATCCATAAAATATTAGGCGTTAAGTTCAAGAGAAGTACAGGGCACCTAAAAAAAATTTGGGGGATTACTCAAATGCTGTCAGGTTTGACATTTACCCAAGCCACGAGACTCTGTTTGCAATCATTGTTGCCAAGACTTTTCACAAAGCAAATAAGAGCGTCCTTAAGATCTAGGCAATCAAGATTACTAGAATTAAAACAGTAGCCTAGTGCCGTAGCCTAACGCGAGGTAATGATTTCTAGGCTACGTATGTCATGCGGCCTGAGAGCAGTTGTAAAGCACTGGTCATTCTTGTGTTAGCATCGCTTTTATCGCAATAAATGCCAAAGCAGAGCATGTCATGGGGTGGGGCGCGGGGTGTGGAGCTATTCAACACGTAAGATGAATTGCGCACCTATGCGTCTGTTCGCGTAATGAAAGCACTTGCATAATGGACGCTTCTTCTACTTTACCTCTCAAAACCTAGTTGTTTTTTTTTTTTCGTAATCGATGCATCCCTTCCGTTTGCCGCGAAATCTGCCGCGAAAAGTAATGAATGCTCGCAGGCACTCTTTTTCGAACGCTGAATACAGCTATACGAAATAATATAAAGCGCGCCATCTGTCGAATACAAAGACTGTCTACTTCACTCCACGGGACGAAGAACCATTAGGAATGTTCTGCGAGAAATCTGAGAAGCAACAAAAACCACGCCTGGACAAAAACAAATCCTCTGATTGATCTGTTATTTTAAGGACCGTAGCAGCTTGTTGCGTTTCGGCTTCGCGCTTAAAGGTATTGGTAGTGTGACCGGGCACTCTAGTTGTAGTCTCTGTGAACAGAATGAAGGGCGCTACGTGAGTCCGACGAATGGTTTTAACATAGTTGAAAGATGACTTTTTTTTCGCACGAAAATTATGCTGAAGTGTGCGATTAGTTTTTCTTAAAAAATGAGCTACACTGGCTGATTTTTTCGTTCCACAAGCCTGCTTTTTGCCCCGACTGTACAGCTTGAAAACGTTTTCTAAGCAACTTATACCCCCCCCCCCCCCCCCCGGTCTCCAAGCTGTAAATGTTTTTGAAAAAACAAGTTCGTTCATAATGTGCGGTAAAACGATATAACCATCTAGCTTAAGAGCATATGCACTCGGGGACTGAACGCGGAAGTCGACTTTATTTGAATCGTATATATGAGCCCCTTCAGTGACGGATTGTGTCATAGATCAGGACATTCTCGGAGAAAAACCTTCGAAATTTGATATTCTGATAGGAACAAAGGCCAGGTAGCAGAGAAGAAAATTCAGCCGTTGATTATGAACAAATATGAAATTTGTGCTCGTTCGCGATATCTCCACGCTATGATTCTTCAGCGTTACCATGATGTAGACTATGCTTCTTTCAACGCACTTTTGTGAGAAGTAGTTATCATGTAAGCCATTCAGCATACTTTACGGCTTTTGAACGTGCTGATGTGTGCAAAATACGCGGAAGAATATACGTGTGTCCCGGAGCCACACTAGCGCTGCCGTGAAAGGCGGAGGAATACGTATTAAAAATAGTTTTCTGCGTTTATTTCACTTGCATCGCTTAAAATGGTTCAACCTGACGGATATAAAAGTGTTCAAAACAAAAGGTACGGCCGTTGTCAACACATTACACCGATAAACTACAGAAAAATGCGCGCAATTCTGTTCAGCGAAACATTGGGGTGGGCACCGACGAAAATTCCAAGTACCAGTATACCAGCAAATGCGCCTGCGATAAGGCACAATACCTTATGTATGCCTCACAACCTTTACTGTCAGCAAAGAATCAGCAAAGGACAGCGCTTGTCCTGTGTTTTCTTCTACTTTGTCTGCGTCGCTGCGCTGTTGGCCTTCAATATATACCACCAACTCACCCGTTTGGCTATAGTGTTGAATCCTAGAGCCATGAGAAGCAACTTGGTATCACAGGTACCTCTACAAGTAAGGCTCTGAACACTGCAGAGTGCCGTTTCAGACGATACTTAGCCCGCTCTGCGTTGGTTAGGCCTCCGTTGGACATGGCAGGAATCGCAGATACAGGCGAACCTACTTATAACGGCCGAAGTTAATACGAGCGTTCGGTTATCAAGAACAAAGGCAGAGCTAGCGTCGAAATATGTATTAGTCAATGACACTGCGTTTCAGATAAACTCGCCCCTGCAGTTGAACAAGTCACATTTCCGGCAAAAGAACGGAGATAGGAAAGCAAAACTACTGTAAACCGTCCCTCATCAACCAATGGCAGCGGCTTGAGAAGTCTCGATGCCAGTTACGTGTTATGCCTTCCTAATCCAGCCGGTCATGTGGCCGTTGCTTGCCCAATCGGCTCACATTCGGCGCTGCTGCTCGCAGACGATCAGCTGATACGTTATCCACACACGTGCGCTGTGGTATCTCCGCCACAGCTACTTGTCAAAGTTTGAAGCCTGCAGGGCTGCTTCATCGACCGAGTGCAAGGGCTACAATCCCGCGTAGTATGACTGCAGTCTAAATGCCGAGTTCTGCTTCGAATGCGAAAACACTGTCTACGCCGCAACGAAGACACCCATTTTTCATAAACTTCCTTAAGATAAAAAAACAAAACATTCTGGTAAACGAATGCGACGTTCAAGATCCAGCCACTGGACATGGGCATTATTCGGGCACCCGTGGTGTCCTATCGGAAGTACCTAATTGTGGGAATGTTGATAACAATCTACCGACGAGATGCTGATGTCCCTAGTACAATGTCTTTGTTCGCCACAGCAGAAATTATAAAGGCTGCGTACAGAGAACTGAGTGCGGAGGGCCCAGAAATTTCTGGCTAACGTGATGTTTATGGAGCCTAGAACGACAGAAGGCGCCGTCGAACACTTACGTTATAATGCGAATGTGAATTTATGGTAACGCGTCCGATGTGTCAATCTGGCAGGACCTGATTTCACCTCAGATGACTTCGTTGGCGCGATCGATGAAGCCGACGTTGCAGAGCCTTGCCTTGGTTTTACGTGAAATACGAGCACTCCGCGACTATCACGATTGTGTTTAAGACATTGTCGGAAAAGGCCGGCCTATTCCCAGTTGCGGGCAATGAGTTAAATGCGTTTATGCGTCGCTACGTTAAAGCAGCTCGTCGGCAGCAGGGTTTCGGTGAGGCGCACAGATCACGCTGGATACCTAGGAAAGCGCCTTCATAGGGATTGATTCAAAGAAGCAGACGCGCAACCGTCAGTTATTGAGGAAATAAACGCGACGTTTGTCTTTCTATTTTTGGCCGTAATATGAGAAGTCTATTTGCTATGATCTTTGGATACAGCGAAGAGAACCTGCAGAGCCGTCAGGTTCATGATAAACGGGCTCGACTGTATAATTTTCATGTGGAAGCAGCAAGAATTACCCATACGCGTTGCTATATTACACCCCTAATTGAGCCAAATTCATCATGACCGCGTTGACATTAGTGCTAGAGTCACTCTCAGCGCTTTGGACATTTGCACGTGAAGTCGTTCTAACGTCACTAACACCTGTAGCAAGAAACCGCAGATTTCAAATGAACACTTCAAATGTAGCGCTTTTACAACCGGTGCCAACTTTTATCACCTCAAAAAAAAAAAGAAGAAAAGAAACAGCCGATATCCTTCGAAACACAAAGTATTAATTAAAACTCCAAGGGGACAGCATACATCAGAAAATTTTTCTAAGAAAGGTTTTGTGCTTATGGCAAAAGTACCTAAAATTGCACTTCTCTCACATTTCAAGTATCATTAAAACCTCACTGAATGTTCGGAAAGCAACAATGGAGTGTACGTAGACTGCACTAGAAGCACAACGAAATTTTCGGGTCGTACAAAACCATCCAGCAGAAGCTTCGAGCTCAACTTCTTGATTTTCTTTAGTTTTCATAAAGCCCAGTTGTTGTCTCAAAGAGACATGAGGTGTCGCACTCTTCTTTTGACCAACACTATCGTGCTGTCTATTTTTCACGATAAGTAAATGAAAATCTTTACTGTGGTGGAAAATCTTTAAGTTGCACTTAAGCCTCCAGAAGTTCTCTACTTTTTGTCCATCCGCTACAAAGAGCCCACGTCGTTCCTGCTGATTGTAATTTTCAATAGCGTGCGTATTTAATTATAAAACGGATATAGAATAACCCGGGGAGCAGACCCTCCGCTGCTGCCACGTTGCCATGTACTTCATTTCCACAGCTAGAAAGAACTGATCTTTCTGGCCCCGGAAAACTCTCCAATGTGTATATTTATGGGCGAAAGCATCAAAGTTTAGGTTGCGGTCTTATTTGTCAGTTTGTTCCAGCTCGCCACTCTTTAAGCAGTTCTCTACTGCTGCGGATTTCGTGGTTTCAGCTGCGCTGGATGCGGCAGTAAATATTCTGGCGACAGATCAATACAAGGTTTGCTACCTTTTTTTTCTTGCTGTATTTCACACCCGTACCACCTGAAAGAACCTCGCGCATGCATTTTATTAGATTGCTCGAATTCCGGAGAGTGGTCTTTGTTTTTGCGATGGCTTCTGTGCTGCTCTGCACACTGGTAACTTCTATTATTTTCAACAGTTTGTGTGAATGTTGTTAATTGTAATTTACATTCTATGTTGAATTATCTTTTTTGCCACAATGAGAACACTCACCTTCCGCTCCTACATTATCTTGCCGGTTCGCTCTCTTGGTAGACGAAAACACGTACAAGCGAGAGCAGTAAAAGTATGATAGGAGGACTTAGAATTCTAGGAAGACGGAGTTTTTTAATCAACTCTAGTTGCCAAATAAGTCTTTGCTTTCTGACATTTTTCTTCACTGTTCATGTAACATATACGATTTTTCTTTTGGTAATAACGATTATCGAAGCAAATAAAGTTTTTCTGATTTCTAAGTAAAAAAAAAAATTCCAGTACGCGATAAAAAATTTTCTTTCCTCTGTAGCCAATACTTTACTTTTCATAACAAAAGCTTATACCATCGCACAGTTAGGTCAGTATGATTGTTGGAATTCTCGTCTCTGTGTTTCCTTTAATGCTTTTCATTCATCCTTTCCTCTTCACAAACGTCACGAGCATATTGAGCCCTAAAAAAACCAGTTCACTGCTAGGAAAGTCGCAGAGTGAAAAACCGTGCATGAGCTTTGCCAGTGTTCTACTGAAGCAATTACTGATGGGCATACGTGTGCCTTAATAAAGGCCAAAGAGGGTGATTGTGTCGCTGCCTACTAACAAGACTATCCGGGTTAGCAATGCCGGCAACTTTTTTATCGCAGTTGCGGGTCGCATAAAAGAAAAGATAAAAAAATCACCATTCCTACCATAGTTCTTAGTCCATGTGCCATACAAGAACGTGGAATTAAGACCGTTTCTAGGTGTGGTCGTCCCGGTTAGCTGCGCATATTCGTATCAGATAGATATCAGAGAAAAAGCCGGAGGCCTTCGGCATACTACCTTCTGATGGAAAGCCGTTTGTCCTGCTCTAGCCTGTGCGATCAGCAATAGCTGATTGTGCGGACCGGCAGGGCTTCTGGAGCTATCAGAGTCCCGAAATGTCGGCCCCACCCAGGAGGACCGATCTCCCCGTCGCCCTTCACTTAGATGAAACTTATGTTTTTCATCGTCACAACATCAAAGAAAGCGATGTTTTAGAAGCTCACAAAGGTACAAAATGCAAAATATTTTCCCACTGTGCAAAGTAAGTAATATTTTTGACTCGCTTATGTTTCACGTCGACTGCAGTAATAAGAGCTGGCATGTAGGAAGCCGACTTATCACAGTTGTTTGCAGTTAAGAAGGGTTTGAAATATGCTCCCAGCTGTGTCTTCGCTGTTCTGACACCGAGTTGCTAAATGATTGTAGTTTTCAAAATTCTGATTACACTAGCTTTGAGCCAGTTCTCGCTTTTTTGCATGAATGAATTCCGTCTTCCGACTAATTATTTTTGGAAGCATTATTATTGTAACGAAAGCTACACTAGGGTAGCAGAAGCGCATTTCGCGGTGCCTGCCAGAGGCCACTACTGCGCATGCGCCGTTACCATGGCAACCACTTTCGCTGGAGCCAAAGGTGTGCGCCGCACTCCGTCGCTCCGCCGCACCCGCTGCGCCGAGTTCCGATAGATTCGATATGCGCCTCACAGCGCATACGCAGCGTCGCGGCATGCAGCTGGGATATAAGACGCAAGCGATTCGCTGGCTCCCCAGACGCGCACCATGGAAGAAGGAGAGCGGCCCTGCTCGTCACGGCAGCAGTACAGGCTGCGTGAAATTCAGTCTTCCGATCCAGAAGTCGTCGCATGGTACAAGGCAGGCCGAAAGCGTGTAAACGAGGCGAGAAAGGCTAAGCGGGCGGCCGAGACGCCCGAAGAACGAGAGGAACGTCTAGCGAAGAGACGCCGCCAAGCTGCTGAACGACAACGACGGCGTGTCACTACCGAAATGCCAGTAGACGAAACTGTTTTCGCTGCGTATATCTTGGCCTAGCGGAGCTAAGCCAATGCCAGTTTTTATAGAAGATGTTGGTCTCCCACCTCAAGAACTACGTGAGGCATTACAACGTTTGCTGTGCGCCGTCAACGCCAAGCTGCATGAAGTTAGTGGCGGAAATTTTGTGACCTATAAGCCACAGTTGTCCGGGCAGCAGCATTCATGCACTCGTGGCTAATTTCTTTGAGTGTGCATAAAAAATCGTGCCATACAAAGCGCGATGTCCTTGTGTTATAAACTATTTTACATAAATTTGGTACTTTAATGAAAGCGAGACCTTAAAAATGGAAGCATAGGCAAAGAGGCTGCAGGCTGATGTTAAAATATCGTGGAAAAACAGTTAACTCCATAATTTTTTAGCCCACTCCAAGTTTTTGCCTGAGTAGCGGCGTACTGTGGCCGCACCGTCATACAGCAACCATGCAAGTGTAGCTTGAGTACCTGCGACGGCTTTCAGTAGAAAAGTACTCATACCCTAACCAACGTCGGACAAGAATCTTGTCACCGTACGTACGGTCACCATACGTAGGTAGGTGTGATTTCCTGCCAATGCCTAGCATGCCGAGTTGCTACCCGAGCTTACACGAGTTACTCGGTCGAGTAGTACTCGGGCAAGTTCGGAGGACCTTCGTGCCAGCTTGGAGAGATGTTGCTCGCGAAGAGCTACAAAGGTCTCACAATTCCGCCCGGTGGCTGTGATACAAACTCCCGCCTTCCACTGCAGTGGCGCTGGTAGTGGTGTGACGAGTCTCCGTCATCAATGAATAATTCCGGGGGCACTTTGGCTCTCTAAAGTGCTGCAAGGCGAAAGCGTTTCCTGGCCACTGTTTGTTTTTATTTACTTTTTATCTTTCGTATTTTGTTTTTATTTTTTATTTTTGGCTCCTTTTCTTAATTTTATTGTTTTTTTTATTTTCTCATCTTATTTTCATTTTGTTTTATTGTTGTTTATTTTCTTATTTTTATTTCTATTTTTCTTTTCTTGACCTTACTCCTTTCATTTTATTTATGAAGCCATGCATTCACTAGATGCGCCGTTATTCATGCTGCAACCTTGAGCCTTTTAAGCAGCGACGCCGAAAGGCGGACGAATCTGCCGACGCGTCTGTCGACACGGCTGCCGACGCGTCTGTCGACACTCCTGCCGACGCGTCTGCTAACGACAATATGAGGCATTAAAGGCTTTCGCCTTAATATTAAGCAGAGAATCACCAATTCTGCATATTTGGGAATTAACTCACTTAAGATATCGCATCATGCCCTTCAGGCGGAGCATAAAAGCCACCTCCATTCACAAAAAAAAAAAGACACCTTGCATTCGCACGTCTACTCGGTTTAACTAGGACAAACGCCTACAAATCTTTTGGAAAATCTTCCTTTGCAAGTAATTTTTTTTAACTTCCAACGGCAATTGTTTTGCAGTACAGTGGATGACGATCGCATTCTTTACAGCTAGATTGAGAAGGAAGATTCTCGAGG
The DNA here is from genome assembly GCF_055824585.1 of Amblyomma mixtum. NCBI lineage: Eukaryota > Metazoa > Arthropoda > Arachnida > Ixodida > Ixodidae > Amblyomma > Amblyomma mixtum. The sequence continues at coordinate 219,892,427 of NC_143012.1, read as the reverse complement.
CACCACTCATTTATAAGATAGCAACGGACAAATGCGTCAGTGACACATCGATTGCTTTACTGAGAAGAGAAATTGAGTTGCTGAACTCCAGATTTCTCTTCTTTGATGCTGAAAGAAAGGAATTTCAGGGCTCTCATGTTCACGGCAGCAACAATGATTTCACGTTGAGTGCTACAGTTTTTTTTTCTGTAATATGCCTCCTCAATTATGTAATTGCAAATCATTCCGTGTACGTGGGAAGATGTGCCATTGGGCATGCGCATTGTTTTTCTCGATGTCCTTCTCGATTTAAACCTTCCCTTGTCAAGTTGGTGCTCGTCCTAAATCGTCCACGCTGAATCATCATCATCATCACCATCAGCCTGACTACGCCCACTGCAGGGCAAAGGCCTCACCCATGTCTAACCCTGTCCTTTGCCACCACGCTAAATGTGCCTGTCAAAATATTTTGAAGGGCTTTAAAGTCGCTACTATGACAGTGATTACGTCCAGCGATCAGCAGTTTATCTGGTCCAGGAATGTACCACATATATAACGGGTCAATAAACGCGCCAAACGTTAGGCGCGCCGCGTATATAGTTATTACGTCTAAGTTCAGCGTATTGCCATACTCTGCGAGTAGGCTATACACCTCACCTCGAACAGAATGACCTGGAAAGCTGATTGCTCGCATTGTACGCCATGCAATGGAAGGGAGGACCTGGGTTGCGGTGAAATGGGCGGAGTGTGATAACACAAGATGGATGGCAGCATGGCGGGACTGACAGCGCGGTCATTCGTAACAGGCGACCCCGCAATAAGGATGGCGCGACGTTCTGAGGCTGACGTCATGTCAGACGGTGAGGAAAACAAACGAATAAAGAAGCAAGGAGGGGGCATCAAAACAAGGGAGTGAGCAGAATAGAGCGGAGAGAGAGAGAGAGAGAAACGGGATCACCGACGCAGTTAGGCAGTAGCCCATCCTCTTGCAACAGCGCTCGGGACGCTCGGCTGGTGTCTGTGATTATACAGCGGCCCGCGTTACGGCGGGTGGCGAAAGCGCCTCTTTAGACGTCTCGTGCATACAGAGCTGTTGGCGTCGAAAAAAGTGTGTCCACATACGCGCCTCCTCCCACCAACGCCCTCTCGATGCTGATTGCAGGCCGCACGCGTCGTAAAAATGGGCGGTATCTAATCTCGTGAATGGTTCAGTCAGGATGGGTCTTGCTTGCTGCAAACTCGAACGACACTAGCCAGTTTCTCTAGCTTCGCTGTGTTCAGTGAGGCACTACTGCTCATGATGTTTTCTCAGGAGAGACTAGGACAACTAAAACGACCTCCTCCAACCCGACTCCTGTTCTCACTAGCGCCAGGCAAAATACGATTCAGGGTGCGGAAAAAATGGTAGGCAAGAAAGAGGACACATATATATTACTCATAGACACATTTATCATTAAATCTGGATTTGGAAATTTTTAGTTCGCTTTTCCTTAAATGTGGCGTTCAAAAGCTGTATAACAAGCCCAAGACCTATTACAAATACGTTGAAGTACACTAAACTATGAGCTCAAAGCCAACAGTGTGCATTAGCACTTGTTAATATATAAAAGCGATGGCCTAGCGGTTTAAGCACCCACCTCGCATGCGGGAGGTGGGGGGTTCGATCCCCAGTGCCTCCAGGTACCCACCTATGATACAACGGGTAAGAGCGTTCGCCTGCCTGGTGCACAGCTCCTTTAGTGTGAAATACTTAGGAAACGGGTGCTTAACCCCACCTTGAGCAGCAGAAAAAAAATCTGTCATAGCGCTCTTTAGCCACAGGTGCCCTTGCATCATAAAACATCATCATCATATACAAAAAGCTATCTTTAAATAAATTATTCGCAAGAATTAAAATTGAAAGATAGATCAACATGAAAACTAACACTACAAGTTTTGGACGGCTACTGCCAAACACTGCCCAGCTCTCTCACCCTGTTCTGCCTCCTCTTCCGTAGCGCTGAGCCATCCCATTGAAAGAAATTGTAATTTATATATCAGGCCATCCCGCTGAATGCAACAGTCATTTATATATAGCTCTCAGCTACGTGATTGAAAGTTTTAATCTGCTATGCTTGTGACATTGTGTACTGGCGTTGAGTTCAGAGAAAGACTTTTGGAAATTCCTGTAGCTGGTGGCGAGTAAAACGAAGCGCAGACAATCTTCATTTTTATTCAATACTTATAAAGCCAGCCGTTCGATCGTCGTAGAGACGTGCCTAGACATCACGGTTCGCGAAATCGAACACTCGTGGCATGCCGGCCACTATGAAGAAGTTCAAACGATGCACTTCATCGCCCGTCGGTGCACCCTTTCGCCAGGGATTGTGCCAGGGGGTCATAGCGTGGTTTAACAAGTCACGCCAAGAGTGGATATCTAAGGCTGCAGTCGCCGTGTAGCATCAAAGTGCCAAGCCATGAACTGACGGCCGGCACAAATAACAATCGATAACCTGGAGTCCACCTTTACAGAAAAAGGGAAGAGCGGCCAAATAAGCGGCTCCGCTGCGTTGGGGCACTGCTTAAAGGCAGCGACCCGGGAGGAGGAGGAGGAAGTTTAATCAAGACCAGTACTGAGCCGCAGTGAAAAAAGAAAAGAAAAAAAAAACGATTTGCTAAGGCCTGTTGGTCATCAGCCGAGACCGCCCGAAGCCAAGCAGTCCAAGAAGGAGGGACACGGTAAGCGAAAAAGTTTGTTACAATTATGCCAGTAAGATATCGGTTCAGTACATGTGATTTGGCCTCTCGCTTTTAAAATGCACTTTTTGAACTAACCGTTTAAGCCGCGTTTCAATACCCGGCGTTAGCGGAGGTTTAAGTAACCCAGTGGACTGAAAATACCTGCCCGCAATAGACGCAACATATCCGCGAATCTCTGAGTGGTGTCGTCTACACTATGCGCTAGGAGACAAATGTTCTGTTGAAGACATAATTTCGGGAACCAATATATCTTGATGCGAATTTTTACTCGAACGTACCCAAAAACTTAGAATTCATTTCTATTTTCATATAGTAGTTCCGTGTAGTCTTGCCATATTTTAATGGCCAATGTGATCACGTGCCATAGAGCTGAACAGAACACAACTCAAATGCGACCAATGTGGAGGACCTCAGCGCATGCTCTATGCATTTTCTGTGTGCGATTACGAACGCAGTGCACAAAAACAACGCTGGAATTTAACGCACTCAAGAATCAGTCACGTAATCTTAAATGGGTTCGTTAGAGACGAACACTGATTTAGAGGTCGTTTTTACTGTGTGTCGTTTCCAGTAAACGAAAGCGAGAACAAATTTTAACGCGACAGCACTCCGCAGAAAAATTCCATTAGAAGCAACCTAGGTAGGCCGCCTAGGGCATGTGACCTTGTCACGTCATATCACCTCTCAACCTGAATGTCAGAAAACTGGTCAGTGTGGCAGGTGGCAGTTACTACTAATGACTGGACGCGAGAAGTTGCTCGGGAAGAGCCACATGGGTCTCACAAGCCCAATCGGTTGCAGCACCTGCCGCCGACAGTAGTGGCGCATCGCTTAACCGCTGCACCACTGCGCCAGGCGTGGTATGACTGCGAGTGATCTATCAACGTAAAGTAGAAAATGACCAACTCCTCGTATATGGGCAGTAATTTATTGAGGCTATCGCGTCATACTCTTTAGATAAAACTTCAAGTGTTCCCTCCAATTTTTTCACACAGCTTTATCCTGACAAATTAAACCGCAAGCACCAATCCAATACCACGTGTATCACTGCCTGGTGACATTAAACAACAATTCACAATTCGTGCAAAGGAACTTCCCCTTTCGCGTTGGTTTGAACCGAACTCGTAGCCACACTACAACAAAGGCGAGGCCTGCTTCCTAAATGGGTGTTATCATCGCCGCACGTGCGTCCACATTGCGGTGGAGGTCATTAGGCACGGTCACGTGAGACCAACAACGGACCTCGCTTGCAGCAGAACGGTGTCGGGGAAAATACCGACCCGCCTGTTCTGGCGCCGGGCTCTGGAGGCAGCGAAGCGCGACCGAGCGTGAAGACTGCTTCACGAAGAGCCCCGCACCCGAGGGACGGCGAGGGACTGGAAATGGCCCGTGGGCGACAGCCAGCCCAGAAATTATGGTGGGATGGAACGCTTCACGCACTGGTCTTGCTGTTCGCTGAAGGCCGCGCCCGAAGCGAAACCGGCCCATTTACTTTGTCTTGTTTTTGCCGTTGCACTTCTGAATCTGTTGTCAAGGTTGTCAGCACGTTCCCAATGAAGTGCCCTCTGGTAGGGATACTTTTTGGCTCTATATTTCTTGGACACTTTGTAGAACGTAATAACGAAGCCTGTGCTGACTGGGGCAGGTAGAGGGGGGAAATCGCGGGCTAACGCCATTTAACTGCGCTAGCGGTTTTCGAGACGATTCTCACGACAGACTAACCACGTGATCCCAAGTACCCGTCGCCACTGAACATCTAATCGAGAGCGGCACAAAGCATGCCGCAGTGAGGGACCTCAACGAACTCAGCACCCCTGCCGGCAGCCATACACCGCCCTCTTACGCAGCCTGGTTGTTTTCCCTAAACTATACGCAAACCAGACATACACATCTTACGGAAGTACTCAGGGGAGTCTAGCAGGGTGATTGACGGCCAGGATGATAGAAGGGTAATGAAAGATGCTTTCTTCAGAATGTCGAGTTTTAGCCGGGTTCTAGATGTGGCATAGCCAACTTTTTCTCCCTCTACATGATGCCCAGGTTATGAAGCAAGGAAGAGCAACTTTTTCATCTTTCAGTTCTATTTTCAGGACTGCCTAATGTATATGCACCATCAAGAACTTGCGCTGCTCACTCGTTTTGCGATCTTCAAGGCGAAAATTCATCATCGTACCACGAGACACTTCAGAAGGCCGAGTGGGTCTTCGTGAGACTATGACAGCTCATATACTCAACCGCGTCATGATGGACAACGGCTGGTTGCGAAGTGGCATGGTGGCGACGGAGCAGTGTGTTTTAATACGTGTCACGGCGACTTCGGCGCCAGACGACGGCGGCGTGGGAGCACTCTCAAAACGGAGTTTAGGTTTGCTTTCGGTCAGGGCTCTCTGTTATGATGTTTGCTAAGAAAACCTTTCTGAGGGAAGTGATGTTTTGTCAAAGAGCTTAGCTAACACTAGAATACGGACGCATCTCCACATCGCGGAAGAAGGGTAGTTAGTTTATTCCGCTGAGTAAAAAAAAATTCGATTTGGTCAAGTCTGTACAGGGCACATTAAGTAGAATATGAAGCCCGACTTTTTAATGAAAGCATCGTGGTACGAAGAATGAAATAAACGTCAGGTTGCTCTTTCACCAGCCATGAAACAATAGGCTAAGTAGGTACGATCGGGGACACAAGTCTCCAGGGCGCATATCTGCCGATCTTGGCGCATAGGTACAAAGTGTGCCAACGTACCACCGATGCCGCTAGCGCACATTAGAGAGCCCAAGGGTAACTTTCATCACTGCAAGTGTGGTCTGAAACCACCAGCAGATAACAAAGCTTTACACGTTGGTTGCTGGTCGCATGTCCCGGGACTTCTTCCCCCAGTGTACACTGCTGCTTAAAAGAGCTCTGTAAGGGTTGCTGTTACGCATTCCGCTACTTACTCCGCGTGAGAAAATGTATATTGAGTTAGGTAAAGTAATGCCAATTACAGTAAGGGTTACTTTATCATTCGCACGTGAGAAATCTCGGGTGGTAAGTAATTTCGCTTTTCACACCGCAGAGAATTTCAGGACAGCTGTCGAGACATCACTGCACGAGCAGATATAATTATAGAATTATCTTTACGGAAAGCCTGCTATATTACGCACTTACTCTTAGCATTTGTAGATAAGTGAGATTCCGCGATGCTTGTTTGGTAGATGTCTCTCTTCAAAATGATGAAAACAGCACTGAAGTCTGGCTATGCTCTTTTTTCCTTGGTATTGTTTCCATTAGGCGCGGTCTGAAAGAGACATGTCGTTGGCGCTGGCACGGATGGAGTAGGAGGTCTCTTTTACCCTCTACATAATTCGCCGCTTAATGAAAAGTCGGATGGGGGCCCGTGGACAAGAAAAGATAAGTAGCTTTAGCCACTTTTGGTGGCACGGGGGAACTGGCGCATGCCCTTGCTATTTTTATAAAGAATGGACTGTTTCATGCCATTCTCTTTACTCAATGCTGTTGTCATGCAAAAGAAAAAGCAGGATGGTTGCTAGTGTGTAACACCAATTTTGGAGAGCTTAAACTTGGCGTACGCCTGAGGGATTTTTATGGTGCGCTGGTCCAAGCTACTTGACTCCTCTCTGATGCTAGAGCTTGGTTTGGTTTATTGGGGTTTAACGTGCGAAAGCGACTCAGGCTATGAGGGACGCCGTAGTGAAGGGCTCCGGAAATTTCGACCACCTGGGGTTCTTTAACGCGCACTGACATCGCACAGCACAACGGCCTCTAGAATTTCTCCTCCAAATAAATTGCACGTACTGCAGCATCCATCGCCTTTTTCACCATGCCCCCTCTGCACAGTCTGGCGGAATTTGTCATCATCCGCAGACGGGCACAGCTAGCCGCAGCAACGTCTTGGCGCGAAGCTAAGCTTACTGACTGAGCCATCGCCACCAGCGCTGTCGTCAGCACACATACATGCTGTGCGGTTACTACCGCATAGCGCCTTAGGCCTTTACTGCGGACGGAACTGTCACCAACGGCACGAAACTGAAAATTAAACGTTATTCCATTGGAGGTGGAAATTAACTAATTGCGAGGAGATGACAAACACATTCAACAGCTAAGGTAGATCCAGCAGGAAGATACAACGGTTGCGAGCACCTGGGGCACGCGACTCGTGACCAGGCGATCAGCGAAAACAAAAAGAAATTAGCTGGGGTTCAACACAGCTGAGCCTAGTAAGACGAGCGAAAGTTCTGTTAAGCATGGTTATCCAATCTGGCGCCTTTTCATGCCGTAAAGATAATCAGGTTCCGCTCGACGGCGACGATACATCGTCGAAGCACTAGTGCCGGCACGTTGCTCATCCAAGGCTTTGTGTGAAGGTAAGCTCGCGCCACACGCTTTTATAGTATAGCGAATGGCACGCCAGGCGATTTCCGTCCGGTGCGAGAGTGCCGTCGGCTCCGCATACGTGCGAGGCGCAGCGAGTCACGTGATTCGATAGTTGCAAGACGAGCGAGCGCCATCGGATCAATGCGCGCAGCTGTGGCGAGGCGTGGCGAGTCACGTGGCATGACGTCAGAACCAAGCCTCCGCTCCTCCAGGTTTTAAGGTCAAATTTCATAGCCACATGACCTTGAGCATTGTACTGGAGGAGTACAGCTTTCGCTCTAAAAGTACGCTTAGAGTTTTGTCTTTAACGTCTTCCTTGCAATTCATGGTGTGGACGGCGCCTATGCCGCGGACGATGCGAAACTAAGAATCAAGCTAAAGAGAGCTAACGCTTTAAAAGAAAACCAAGTACGCAATTTCAGCCCGGAAAATATTATAATTTTCATCACCTTTATGACACTGTCATTCACGCATTCTAAAAAAGATTGACTTGAGGATGAAGACAACACTCGTGGTGAAAACGTTGGTCAGTTCATTGAGACTGCCTACCTTTCTTTGGTCAAGTTCTGCTCTAGACAGCAGTTCTCCCTCCCTTTTTGTCGACATTAGGAGGAATAATTGATTCAATTGATTTTTATATGTATTTCCTTGATTAGAGTACCATTCTCAACAATTTTACTAATATACTACGGTAAAAATCTCTAAGGATTTGAAAACGGCATTTTTAAACATTTTAAGCCAAGTTTTTAGTTTTCATTATGGATCACGAGTCAGTTAGCGGGCCAAATGGAAGCAGTGTGAGAATTCGGCTCGGCGGACTAGTGCAGATACTGGTTTGTATTGCGAGCGGACTGGGCACGTGGTTTCCAGTAGAAGCACACAGGAGGAGTATACCTCAGAGAAAGCGTCTGGGCAGTGCACGGGAAACACGGGGGGATGAGGGGTGGTGAAGGAAATGCGGTGTGATAACAGATGATTGACTGCAATATTGCGGGTTGACAGCGCGGTCATTCGTTACAGGCGGCACAGTAATGACGATGACGTGACGTCCTATGGGTGACAATGTTGGACAGTGAGGACAAAGGGGAAATCACGAGGGAAGGAGGGAGGAAGAATCGAAGTAAAGGAGTAAATAGAATGAAAAAAATTAGCAAAGCAACTGGTTTAACGACGCAGCTGAACCCGGGAGACGCCGCTCGCGTCTGTGTTTATACAAAGTCCCACGGCGCGGGTTGGAAAAGCGTCACTTTAGGTGTCTGGTGGGCGCCCAGCCGTGTGGTCTAATTAAAGGGCGTCTGACCACTCACCCTCTCCCTCCAGCCCTGGCGGCGCTGATTGCAGCCGCGCGCATCGTAAAGATGGGCGTTGTCTCCTCCTCTTCGTCTCCTCAACGGGGCATTGAAGCGGTACTGGATTGCGGCAAACTCGAACGCTGCTGATGAAGTTTGTTGGCTTCACTGGGCTCAGTAAACTTTTAACAATGCTTGCTATGGTGGGTAAGGAACGAAAGCTGTGACAAACAGGCTAGGCGGCCTAGCCCGTACGGAGACAATAGGCGGTGAGACTAGCTGTGGTATCCTCAAATATATTTCACATTAGAATTTAGTTGAAACAGTGCAGGTGGCATACACCCATTTGCGGAAGGCAAAATAAGTCTGATAAAACAAAACTATGTTGTGTACGTGGAAGGGTATACATATGTTAAAGATCCCCATACATCTATGATTCGGAATTTTGGAAGTTGATAGGTAATTCTAACATTTTTTTTTTCGACGGGGATTCAGAAACATAGTTTAACGATTATTTCTTGAGTTATCCTCTCTCCCACTCCGGCGCGAGATATTTCCTACTGCAGTGGCGCCTGCCAAACATAAATATTATATGTAAAACAATAAATGTTGCCAAGAATATGATCATAAGCGCCAACGTGAGGCGTATCAAAAATATGTATGGGTAAGAAACGGCAATCAATTGCGCGGTGATATTATTAAAACATCAGTAATCACGTTGGTTTAACTGCTGATGTAGCTAAAACTATTTGTCCTGAGATCTTTACTTTGAATTTTAGAATGAAAAATGTCATGCTGACAAATCTGTATTTTATGTACGAACTGTGGCTGCTGCAAACTACGAATTGTTTTCCCAATGCAAAAAGCGGGGTAGTAACCGTTTATCATAATACACAGCAAAACATTAAAGGAGACACTTAAGCTCCGCCTTCATGGTATGACGCGAGAGCGCTAATGGGTTAATGCCCATATATGTGTAATTGGTAATTCTCTGCATTCATTGATCGCTGAGAGCCCACATATGACTGCAGTGGTGCAGCGGTTAAGCGATGCGCCACTGCCCTGCGATGGCGGGTGCTCCCTGCGGTGGGGCCTCTGCAAACCAGGTTTCTCCTGCCGAGCAACTCCTAGCGACTAACCATTAATTTAACTGCCACCTGCCACGGTGCGCAGTTTGCTCACAATCTGGTGGGCATGTTGAGATGACGCCGCGTCACGTGACCTTGGTGGCCCACTTACATTACATCTACGGGAATTTTTTTGTTCAGAACCCTGATGACGAAGCCGACAACGATGACGACAACGCCGGATTTTCTGCACAACAGAAGTGTTAACGCGGTCGCGTTAAAAATGTTCAGCGTGCCTGCCTGTTTCATTAGTATTAATTGACCTGGTCGCCATTTTGATACTTTATGTACGCGGTCACCGTAGTTATACTTATTACCCCTCTATTCAGTTGTGCTTTGTCCTCAAGCCACCTTACTTTACGTTATGAGCCGAAGCAATCCGTGTGCTTTTTTTCAATAGGTGTAACGTGATTGGCGCTTTCGTTTAATTTCCTGTTCAGCACAGCTGAGGTTGCGAAGTGATTGCACACTTTGTCTAACTTGCCACAACTCCCGTGTTCACAAAAAGAATGCAGTCGTGTTGGGCTTCCATGGATCACCCGAGCATTCTTCTGAGATCCGTCTGCAGAAAATGTGTCGGTTATATTGGACAATGGTCTTGGATCTTCACCAGACACGAGAGAAGATTGTGTGCACTAAATACCTCTTTCTTTTTCCAACCTGTGCTGCTTAAAAAATTGGTGTGGTCTAAGTCTTACCGCCCTCCTCTTCTTCAGCTCTCAAACAGGTGTGAGTTAGTGCGACCAGCTTTTAGATGGTTGTCCTAAAATGCAAATGGATTTACCTGCACGTAGGCAGGTGGCCGGGCAATTCTGGGTAGTCGTTTTCACTCGTAACATAGCAAGCAAGGCTAAGAAGCACACATTTAAGCAAATAAGCGGCTCTGAGATTACTGTATGCTACACAAATCTCGTTCTTCAGGAAGAGATTATACAATCAAGTTATCGAACCAAAATTATAGTTGCGAGGGGAGGCAGGCACATTAATCTACTCACTTCAACATGAAGTGTTTAAGAAGTAAGCATGTCGACGTAATAGCATTTATTTCAGATTTTTCCTTTAGGTTCTACGTAGTCATAATAGCAATAGAAACATGTTATACATATGAATACAACGTGCTGTGGCCCTACAGATTTTCTGATTTTTTTTTAAACAGGCAGGAAAGATGTATTGGTAGTTTGGCGATGCTGCTTCAGCAATCCGATTAACTTAAAATATTACCAGATTTCTGTATTTCCTGCCTCAGCTTTGAGGTTTTCTCACTGCGTTGTGGTCATTGTTTGTCCGTGGTCGTGTATGTTCCGCCAAAAGGAAACGTGGGAATGTTCTTTCGATTCGTGCGGAATCATCTATGTCGGGCTAACGATAATGAACTTACACTTGTAAAACACGTTTTTGGGCAAGCTGGTGCATTCTATTAAGGAAAATAAAATCAGCCAAAAGAAGACGCACATAACAAACTGGGAAGGAGATAGGACAGCGGCTGGAGAGAAAGGTATTCTGTAAAACACGTTGTTGGGATAGTTGGCGCATTGCAGTAGGAAAAGTAAAAAAAGCTAAAAGAAGACGCTCCCAGGCAACTGGGAAGAAGCCAGGACAGCATTTTTCTGTCTTCCTCCCAATTTCATGCGTGCGTCTTTCTTCGCTGGTTTTATTTTCCTTAAACACTGACAAGTGTTATTGAAAGCGATGGCGTAATTGATATCCATTAGCAAGATGGCCTCGGTTGGTAATTTAGGTTGATCCACGATAGAATCATTTTTGACATGTTTTTTCCGCATATACATGTTTCCTCCACAATCTGATCGGCCTATTTATACGTTTATTTGTTTGCACAATGTGGCAACAGACAGTGGTGTACTTCAGGCAGCTGTTAACTCAAATTTAGCAATGTACTCTAGTTAGCAAAAGTTTAGAAGACGAATGTTCCCGGAAAACAAATATTGTAGCTCTCCCTCATGACCCAGACGCTTGGTATTGCTATCATAGAATAGATCATATACGATACTCATACGCTGGAAGATTCCAGGTGACTGGTTTTCGTGATGGCGCCAAAAAAAAAATATTTTCCTGCTCCCTCGCCTCCGCTAAACTTTTGCTCCCAGCTGCACATGTTCTGCAATACGAACTGCGGCATAAAAAAATTTGGTTGCTTCAGAGACTTTCCTGTGCTAGGTGTTTGATAACAAGTGAGCTGATGAGAATTATGGAACGTTTATGTCACTCTTTAAAGAAGACCCGCCGTGGTAGCTCAGTGGTTACGGCGCTCGGCTGCTGACCCGACAGACGCGGGTTCGAACCCGGCCGCGGTGGCCGAATTTCGATGGAGGTGAAATTCCAGAGGCCCATGTACTGTGCGATGTCAGTGCACGTTAAAGAACACCAAGTAGTTGAAATTTCCGGAGCCCTTCACTACGGCGTTCCTCATAGCCTGAGTCGCTTTGGGATCTTAAGCCCCATAAACCAACCAATCTTTAAATAGGTATCGATCTTTCTCTTCCATTGAAAGGACTGAAAAGCGAAAAAAGAATCCGTGCGCCGTGTAATACAAGCAACGGCCTTCAAATGGTAGTCAAGAAACCCCATATGCACGGCCATTATTTTAAAATCTGCAAAAGCGGAGGGCCAGAATGAAATAAAAAAAAAAACAGAAAGGCTGTCGCAATGGCTTAGCCACGCACAGAAAGTCTTAGCATTGTCATTGATGCTAGGCGTACTTTAAATATCTTTTCACTGGTTCCACACTGATGGAGCTGACGGGTTGTGAACTAGAATAAACATTTTAAATCATACTGAAACTGAGAAATAATATACGGAAATAAAATGTGATGACTGAATTCTTCCGGAAACGCCCAGGTACGATACTTTGAAATCTTACTTCGTAACCATTGCAAGCAGCGAACATAAGTCATGTATTCAGCGCTTGTGTAGGAAATGCAAAACTAAATATTTGATTAGACTTCGGATTGGAAGATTTGCCTAAGCTTGTTGAAGGTATTGTTAAGCCTTCATATATAAGCAGATATTGTTGAAGTCTTTGTATATAATGTATGAAAACCTAATTTTGCGGACAATACAGGGTAACGTGTCGCTTGCCCACTTAAGTTTTACATCAATCCCGAAAGTACACTTGGCTTAAACCGATAAAACATAGAACGTAAAGTTTTAAAGATGCAACTGGCTCTCACCCGCATCTTCCGCAGTCCCCATAGCTGGGTGGGTGATCTGATCCAATAATTCTAATGCGTGCACATTTAGTATTATCGGCCCTCAGCTCATTTCAGGTTCGTATAACCCACTAAAACAGTGCGGACCATCCCCTCAGGGGGATGGTCTGCTTTATGCGTTCATTTGAGCGCTCAAAGCAATAAAAGATAACTAACGTTTATATATTTCATGTTCAAAGAATGCATAATGTTTTCTCAGCCGTTCGCAGACAATTTTTCTGGTTTAGGTAAATGAAAACGAGGATATAGGGAATGTTGTCAGCTTAAAATATTCACTTTCACGCTGCTGGCTGCTCAAGAATACTGAAGAGGGTTGCCGCAGCCCATAATGACGATTTATACGCAGGCACTTAAGGATGTCTTCCTGGGAGTGCCCAAGAACTTCATTCTGGCGTACATAATTCCCATCCATAGTGTATGACAGACACACTCAGTTCGTTATTCTAGACTACCTTGGTTTCGGTGACTAGTCGGTTAGGTCTGAGCCTGGAGTGAAATGCGCTATTGATCGCCTGAATAAAATACACTGCGTGAAAGAAGGCCGTGAAAACTTAGAAGCCTAGACAAGTATTAGTTTAACAACTATTTATTTTTGTGAAATTTACTTGCCTGAGAATATGCCGCCCTAGGTTCGGCTGTGCGCCGCCTGTTGCATACATTCAGTGAGAACTGACTATCCTGACGTTAGTCTACGAAGGGTTTCTGGGAAATCAGGCATTCCAGGAAAGAGGCTTCTCGTATTTTATGCTCAAGTAACTTTCTTCATCGGCTCTTCAGTGGCCCAAGTTCCCCTCCAGGAAGTATGGCTGTCTGAACCCAACTTAGAAATCGGACAACTACGGCAGCTGAGTAAAGGCGGAGAAAGAGGAAGGTATTTAATCATAGAGCAGCGATCTTCGCAAGTGTGTAGAACGAGCCTGCATGTTAGTCTATGTGGTGGGCGTGTTTTGGGGAAAAAAAAACACCCGTTGCCTTTACTGAACTGAGTCTGTGGATGACGGCTCCACCTAAAAATTCACACATTTTTCAGAAATGAAATTAAGAGTTTTGCATTTTATAAGGCAGAGACCAACATCCTGCTAATCAGAAGCAACGTACGTGCCCCGACCTTCGCCGTATACTAACCCTCTTCGCTGGCCTTACCGCGTTGTTCGTGACTAATCCGTTCACATATGCTTCCGCTGCGCGTCGCGGTGAGTGCATCGGTACCGTTTAGCTAATTGATATCATTTTATACCTCGATGAGAATGATGATTCGCCGTCCCTCGACACAAATGCCCTCAGCCCATCGATTCCAGCGCTCGGCATTTTGCGTACAGACGTCTTCCTTCTCTCCATCGGCGCTCTCTTCCTGCACCTGAACGCACTCAGCTTCTCCCTCTGCTTCATCACTTTCGTTCCTCCTCCGGTTCACACCAACCCTGCTCTCACCCACGCGTCAACTGTCGCTCACCATCTACACCGGTGGCCATGACCTAATTCTACCCTAAGTTACGCACGCCTACAACACTGCTACCTAACCCACGACAGGTTTTTCCCATTTTTTTCTTCGTTACAACCGGCATCCAACCGGTCCTATCGACAAAATTCTCACCTACCGACTTGCCTCATCTGATTGTTCAACGGTTTCTGAAGCTGCACAGCATACATAAAGGCTGCCGCCAGATTGCACGGTCGCTCACACCAGGGCGTCAGGGGCACCAAACACGTCGCCATGATGAAGATAAGCATGAAGCGGCTTTCCCACCCGGTTCCCTCATCTGGCTGTGGAACACCTCCAGTGCTCCCAGCCTCTCCAAGAAACTTCTTTTCAAATACCATGGCCCATACCGTGTCCTGGAGAGTACATCTCAGTCAAGTACTGAGGGCAAAACACATCTCTAGAACAACCGAACTGTGATTTCAGCAGCTCCCAACGCCGCTGCTACCAGGAAGGCAAAAAATTATGATGAAATCCTATAAGTTTAACTCCAGACGCTTACATCCAGACCATTTTTAACCAAATGTTATCGCTAGGTATCGCGTATTCAGCCCGAAACACGACCATAACATGTTCTAGACAAGCGTTTTGCCCTCTGTACATGACTGAGCCTCTCACGCCGTCTGCCAACCATGCCGACGTGGCCTCGAGACTGTGAGTGTCCAACGCCTCAAGCCGTACTACGAGCCTGTTGTGTTGTGCGAACCATGAGTCACCAGGATGGCTCTTTGTCTCCTCGGTGCCATTGTGAAGAAGAGGAAGGGCATTAGTCTTAGCCGCACTGTCATCACTCTGAGCGAGAGCCTGCTAACCCTAACAGAGGAGTGACTGTGTTTCGCAGCCGTGGAAACGGCCCTTGACCTAAGCGCGTACCTAAGCCCCCGTAATAGTATAAACAATTGCTGCGGCATCAATGACGAGTGCATTCAAGCCAAGGCCAGCACTAAGTCCTAAAACTTCCTCACAACACTGTATATGTATATTGAATTCGTTTGCAACCTCATCTTCCTCCCCGCTTGATCAAGGATTTGATGTTTGCAACATTTCCTTTTTCCAGGAAGTGGTTTCTCAAAACTAACGCTGCACATGTGGATGAAAACATTTGCAGTGAAATAGCAGGAATCTTTCCTCAGCTTTCTCTAAATATGACCGCCGCGCCCGGGATTGAATCCGCGTCTCGACCATGGAATTGCAGAGGTCTGTGTACTGTGCGATATTAGTACACGCTGAAGAACCCCAGGTGGTCACAATTTCTGGTTTGGTTTGGTTTATGGGGTTTAACGTCCCAAAGCGACTGAGGCTATGAGAGACGCCGTAGTGAAGGGCTCCGGAAATTTCGACCACCTGGGGTTCTTTAACGTGCACTGACATCGCACAGTACACGGGCCTCTAGAATTTCTCCTCCAAAGAAATTCCAGCCGCCGCGGCCGGGATCGAACCCGCGTCTTTTGAGTCAGCAGCCGAACACCTTAACCACTGAGCCACCGCGGCGGCGGTCACAATTTCTGGAGCGCTTCACTACGGCGTCCCTCATAGCCTGAGTAACTTTTGAGAAGTTAAACCCCCAACGGCCAACCTTTCCGCAACTTTGCTTTAAAACTTATTTCTCACATTTCGTTTCAATTTTAATTCCGCATTTCTCTTCACCTTCAGCGCTGGCATCAATATGGAGCCAGCATGGTAGCATATACCGGGTGTCCCAGCTAAATGTAACCAAACTTTTAAAAAAGGCGAAGTGTCCTAGTACAGTGAAACTAACTGAGGGTTGTTCATAGTCGCGTGGCCTAGTCATGAGTATTTTTTTCGCTCTTCAAAGTTCATTAATTAGTTAAGTTTAATTAGCTAACTTTTTAATTAATGACTTCAGGAAGGAAGTGTCAATGAAAAAGTTTTAGATCGCCTCGAAAACCCACTAGTAGTGCTGTTTCCGTCAAGTTACCATTTACGTAGCTTCATTTATTGGCCTTAAAAGAAAGTTATCACGTGACCAGCTGCTCGCTCACTTCTCTACCCCAATGTGCACCCAAAGTCTCATCGAGGAGAGGACTTCAGAAAAAAACGGATTTTATTCTTTAAGGCGCGTCTTGGGACGTTGAAGTGAGACAGTTGTCATGTGGAAGCTTTTTCTTATTGTGCGGGTTATGGTAAAAGGCCGGTAAAAAAACTATTTTACGTAAATATTACTTCCCTGCAAATGTCTCAGTAAGCTGTTTCTCAAAGCGATCTACAACTTTTCCATTGACACTTTATTTTTCAAGTCAATAATTAAAAAGTTAATTAATCTTCACTAGTTAGTCAACCTTGAAGAACGAAAAATAGACTGCAGACTAGGTCACGCGACTCTAAACAACCCTAATTTGGTTTGAGACGGCTAGGACATCCCGTGTTTCTTAAAAGCTTGGTTACATTTAGCTGGGACACCTGGTATGCCCGCTTTTTCCAAGCGCTTACTGGCAGACTGTCAGTCCAGAGGGATAAGAATCCTGCAATTCTATACTTGCAGTGACCATATTCCTGCAACTTATCAGGATAGCGTAAGTGTTTTCCCCCCGGAGTTGTCAGTTATGTATTCCATTTTTAATTTTCTTCTCACTCTGCTGCGATTCGCTGCTCTGACATAACTGACTCAATTCAGTGAGCACAAAAAGCTACACAGGTTTTTGGCCGTCTTGCATTTCGATAGCCCAGCCGCGGCGGCTAGAATTTCTTTGGGGTAGAAATTCTAGAGGCCCGTGTACTGTGCGATGTCAGAGCACGTTATAGAACCCCAGGTGGTCGAAATTTCCGGAGCCCTTCACTACGGCGTCTCTCAGAGCCTTAGTCGCTTTGGGACGTTAAACCGCATAAAACCAAACCAAAACCAGTCATGATAAGACGGCTGCTCAAATTCCGTACACCACGTGTTCCCACCCACCTTTCGTTGTTACGACCGTCTTCACATTATGTCACAATCGTAACGGAACTGTCCTCATTGGCGGCCTTTTTTTTATACTAAGAAAAACTTTTTTCTCATATTTAACGTGACAGCCACGAGCGTTTTAACACTTTTAAAGTACTAAATAGCATGAAACTGTCAAATGAGGATGGCCATGAAAAAATAACAATATACCTCGTCGTCAAGAGCAGATGTTAGCATAAAATGTATTGCAGAGAGGAGTAGATTATTCTGTAACAGCTCATAGATGACGTTAGGTGCAGTCGAGTGTTAAAGCCTACGTCTTCTGTAACATTTTTAGCGAACGACAACGCGTTCCGCTTCCTTCGCCGCTCTTGGTGTGTGGCGACCCACGTGACCAACGCCGGCCTCAGACGAAGACGTACGCAAGCGCTACAAATAGCGGTCGCGGTCGATTGCACTTGTCCTATCCTCGGAGTCAATTTTTCACTCAGCCGCATTCGCAAACATTCGCCGGTTTGAACAAACAAATCATGCCGTATGGACAAAGGACAGAGCTGGAGGCTGCCACTTTTGCGCGGTGAGGGGCTTCGGAGAAGGCTGCGGCGGTGGCCGAACAACCTGAGGCAGCTGGAAGCGAACCTGATTTGTTTGCGCTACCACCGGTTCAAGTCTAAATCGAGGCTGAAGATTTGTTCTGCTCGATGCAGTTCAGACTGGAATCACCGCAATATATCGGATGTGTTTGCCCACGTCTTTGGCCTCAGGTTGTTCATCATGCAGGTTCAGGTTCGGTTAACGTTTGAGTTCAATTTGTTGGAAACGGGAACTAAGGGCGGTCACCGATTGATATTCAGAGTATAAGAATATGGCATAAAAGTTTGCATTAATAACACTCAAGTTATTCTGCTTCCAGCCACTCATATAGGCGCTGCGTTCAGAGCGACATATATTTTCCACATCATGTCGAAAATATTGTGCAAACTGCTTTTAGGGCTGTGTAATGAATTATTGTAAGAAAAGTCGATATCTTTGTTTTCTAAATTAAGACAAACCGGTGTGAAGATAGCGGGATTATGTATTTTCCTGGAAGCACTAGTAGAACTACTTGGTCTAAAGTTTTTGTTTTCAAGTGAAGTTCCCTTTCAATTGTCTTTACAAATACGTATCCCCCAAACCACATTCTAGTATACCTCCTTTAAGGCTTGCTCTGGACCAGTCTGTATACAAGTATTGAAGTCTGTGCTACGTGACACTAGCAGTGATTGCTTAAAATGAGCTCCAACAGGGTTAGACCTATCGCTTGAAATTATAAGTAGAGATAAAAGAGCGAACAGCGAACATGATTTTACCGGCTCCACAATCGCTAATTCTGACCCCCTTTTTTTACTGCGATGCACCAGTGTTATGTCGTAAGTTGAGTGTGCTTGACATCGCTAGGTAATGGATCGCAATTCCTTTGCAAAAATCAAGCCCTTTCACATCCATGTGCACGTTCACAGCAGCTACAAGCACTGAAGGCCAGGCCTGCAGCTTAGATCACTTGTGTCATTGCCGCATTGCGTCTGAAACAAGCTGGAAGTCATTAAGCACGGCTTCTCGAAACCAAAAAGCTAGTGTCCCTTGCGGGGAGACTGCGTCCGAAACACACCCCCAAGCTGGGGCTCTGGGTTCAGGATGCAGTGAAGTGCGCCCGAGCGTGAGGACTTCCTCGAAAAGAGGGTTGCGGCTCAGAGACAAGAGGATTCGATGTGGCTGACGTGTGGCAGTCAGTCCCAAAATTAAGATGGAATGGACGGCCTCGTGTAGTATTCTCCCCGCTGGCTAAACGCTGTACACCGGGAACGCGATATGAGGCAGCATCTAAAGCATTTGCTTGTACTTTAAACGTTGTTGCTTTTGCATTTGTAAGCTGCAAACCCGTACACTCACTCCTACAGGCAAAACAGAATCGCCAGATCATTCTTTCCGCGTTTTGGCTCATCTTCTTGTTGTCAACACGTGCCACAATCATGTTTGCGTTGCGTACTGACACGCAGGTCCTGTAATTTTCGTACCTTATAAAAAGTTGAAGCGAAGCTTTAGGTGAATGGGACAGGCTAAGAACCATTCTCCGGTTTGTAGCGCCGTTCGCCTGCGCTAACATTTTACGCGATGAGTCTGACTGCAATCTACACACAACAAGTCGGATAACAACCACTGGTTATCATCCCATCTTAATACGCCGGAACCACGCAGCTACTAGGGACTGGAAACACACTCACTGCTATTCACGGGAACATTGCACCAGTCAACTACGAAGATTGGCTTATCCTCTAAATTAAAACAACACGTGTCGTAGACAGTCTACGGAAGTAATTACTTCAGTTCGGCAGATCGGTTGTCGACGTGGAAAAGATACCCTCCCCAAAGGGCCGACAACGAGACATGGAGAACGGTAAAACACCCGAACTCTCCTTTCTTCCCCTAACGCCCGGATTATGCAGCTTGCAAGAACCATGTAATTATTTCTTTGATATTTTGCTGCACCATGAAAAATATAAACAACAACAACTGCAGATCGCTGAGTTCGAGATCTTTGTGGAAGAAAACTTCCCAATGCACGAAAAGAAACCTGAGGTGGCTGAGCATATTGCTATCCGAGTATGAAAACTCACATGCGCGACACCATCGGGATGCGATGCGCCTGGCTACTATATTGCGTGGAGCTGAAGAGGCGGTGTATTTTAACACGAGTCACAGCTACTCCGGGTGTGAGACACGGGTGGTGACAGAGATGTCTACAAGCGCAGCAAAGACTATGGGTTTTGTGCCGACTTTCATGCAGCAATGTGTTTTGTGAGAACACAACTACCTCGGAAGTACAATCCAGCGAAAGAAGATATGTGCAATCGAACTGCAAGCTCAAAACGATAGCTCAATTCTTGGTGAAGAAAAGAAAAAGCAAAATGACTAGATGTGCCCAGCCCTGCACATGACATGTGCTGCGATCAGAACGCGCTGAGGGATATATGATATGCGATGTTTCACTGAAGGCGTGTTGGTGCGAGTAATCAATTCCGCCTCAGGTTGTCATTGCACGCGAAGCATCGTGCGTCCACCGGAATATATGTGCAGGAGTCTACTTCTCGGTGCCTAGCAACATCTTCCTTTTAAACTTTGCCCTGCACTCGTGCCGAGTAGTTAAGACATGCGTAGAAAATCAATGGGTTACGTTTTTGACAATAATTGTGAGGCGCGTGCGGAATATTGTAAGACGCCATTATGTATGTAATGAAGGAAATGACCTCATCTTCCTTTTCGTAAGAAAACTTGGCTTTTAAAGTTGGTCCTGCGTTTTCACCGAGTTAGTTCAGACTGCCATAGAAAGTGAATGGTGTGCGTTGTTGACAAAAAAGAGTAGAAAACTACAAACGCCCCGAAGCAGGATCGGCGATTGTATTGATTGTTATACAATAATTTACAGTATGTGAAAAAAATGCGCTCGCACACAAATTTCCGTTGAAAAATGCACGTGCACAGAATACCTTGGTATGAAGTTTCTTTAGAGGTTTGTACAGATTTCATAACGGGGTGGACGGCTTCGAGAGGCTGGGGCAGAATGTGAGGAAACAAGGGGAGATTACCACCAAAGACATTGGCAAACGTTATTCTCGGCCTGGTAATAAGTTGGACTGAGAGGAGGTGACGGGGAACCTGAGCGAAGTGCCGAATGCGGCTCTCATTGTGTTTAACGCAGCGTGTAAGAAAACGTTTTGAATATAAAGGGGTGCTTGTAGCATCGAATGTAGCAATCTCGCCCAGTAAGGAACTCCGCTCTTCGCATAAAATACAGGTTAATTATAGATGTGTGCCGAGACACTGCAGTGTGAGGTGTAAACTTAAACTGCATCTGCCTTGGTTATGGTCTTGCATTTGGTATTTACATAGACAAGTGATTGCACTGCAGAGTAGTGGATTTGGCTGATGTTAGTTTTGTCACGACCTGCTGTCGCAGTCAATAATACGGGTTACTTCAGACTACTTTTTTGATGTAATAGACATAGCTGTGGCTAAGTCTAGAAGAGTCGTCTTGTTTCACCTCTGGGTGATTCACCACTTCATGCCCTGCAGTGTTTTTCCGTTTGCGCATGCGTATGAACAAGCCAGAGTCATAACACGATTAATGGTGCTGTATTCTGGTGGTGCATATATATTTATTTTATTCCACTGAGTCCTCGACTGCATTTACGATGGCCTGTTCTGCTGAAAAAAGCTACTGTTGAGCTCCTTCGCGAGCTATGGACTCGCGGTTTGGCAGGCATTCACTGGCACAGACGAGTCAAGTGCTCGGATATGTAGTGAGAAGGGCAAGATATAGATCAACCATAAAACGTTATTAAACCACACAAACACCACACTAAAAAGCGGCGGAATCGAGCTGTATGCCTGCTTTTGCATGAATAATTGCAGGCGCAGGCTATACTAAAGTGAATACTTGTAAAAATACTGCAGATATATTGATAATGCTAACCCCATTTCTATACATATGGGAGCAAGCGATACCAACTGAAAATATGCAGGGAATTTATAAACAAACCTGCGTGGATTTGAACTACAGTGCGTATAAGTATGCTCAACACATGAAGACAACTCCCCATTTCGAAGTTTTGCCAGTTTAGAGAGGTGTCCCACCTAGCCTAAGCCAAGTTCGTGCGTTGAAAGGCAATCGCCTCTCCTATATTTTCGAAATTCAGTTCAAGTGGGAGGATTTAAGGAGTTTCTAAACATAGCACCCTGAGTCAATTTGGAGCGGTGGATCATGTAAGTAACCTCGGTAAGAAGTTTTGAAGAGTGTGAATCATTCACGTGCTACGGCCGTGATATGGGTCATGAAAGAAGGATATCAGACATGGGTCAATAAATGGTTCAAACGGCAGACGACTGAAAATTCGGCACGTTGAAGTGGAGGCAAGGTATCGCAATATACTTAGAGCAGAGTAGACACGTGGCCTTGATCAGAAGGGCGCGGAAAGAACACGCCTTCGGTTATACATCTCTGTAGTGGAAAGGAAAATGAGGGAAGAGGCGTAGGGCGATAACAAAAGATTGATTGAAATATTTCGCAACTGACAGCGAGGTCATTCGTTGCAGGAAGCCGTGCAATCATGACAGCTGCATATCCTGGGACTGACGTCGCGGGAGACGACAAAGAAAAAAAAAACTAGAAGGGGTAAGGAGGAAGAACTGCAGAGGGAAAATAAATAGATTATGAGAAAGGGGGAAAGGAATGGGGCTAACGACGCATGTTAGGCTGGGGCCCTTGCAACAGCGCTCGGGAAGCTCTGCTGATGTCCGTGTGCATACAGGGACCCGCGGCGCGGCGGGTGGCGAAAGCGTCGCTTTAGACGCCTGGTGCGCCCCCTGCATTTGGCCCTGATTAAACGATGTCCGCTACACGCCCCTTGCCTTCAATGTCCTCGTAACGCTGATTGCAGCTGCGCATCGTAAAGACGGCTGGTGTCTCATCCTGCGCCCCTGGTGAACTTTGCAATCAAAGTGAGAACTGCTTACGGGGAAACTCGAATGCCACGACGAAGTTTGGTCGGCTTCACAGCGCTTCGTGACTTTTAACAATGATGGCATTGATCGCGCTGGACAGACAAGGAAAGGGGGACAAAGGGGCAGGCCTCCTCAGGCTATGGCGATGAGACTTAGCACAACAAGATCCCTTATTCTAAATAGTAGTTCATAAAAGAATATTTCTTTACACTGCTAGTGACATAGCTGGTGTTCTTTAGGCTATATAGGTCGAAAGGTACCTAAAGAATCAACAAGTCGAACCTAACGCAAAGCACACATTATAGAGCGAAATGTTTATTATGCGAAATGAACCAGTGTGGCTATGTACGGTGGCACAACCTCATAACTGATACACCAAAGAAGTCAAAGTGTATAATGATAACAATAAGAAGGGGAAAGGTATATACAGTCGAAAATTAACACCAGGTGTTTCCTTGAAAAATCGCGATAACACAGTCCAGGCCACTTCTTCGACTAGTATATGATGCGTTGTACTCTTATCTACAGGTGACGTGCTTAGCAGTTTAAACCAGTACGTTGCATGACAAGTGATGTTTCATCTGTTATGCGTATGACATGGCGTACCGATAGGACATACCGGAAACAGCCACTGGAAATTCACTGTCGAGGGCAGGGAAGATGCAAGGCGCACGTATTCTGCAAGCATTTATTTTATTCATAAAGGCCGGTGTTCAGCAGTCCAGAGGAGATGTTTTCGCGCCCCGGTTCACGGTATCGAACGCGCGTTGGAAGCTTGCCGCAATGAACGCGTACTTGACAGTCGGAAATGGTACTTGGCGGATCGAAAGAGCCACGCCGCACGCCGGCATCACAGCTCCCAGTCGCCTTGTTCTATTGGTCCAGTAAGCCACGCCAATGTGAAGTTCGGCGCCGCAACGATGCACACCTAGCAGTACTGTACGTGGTCATTCTCCCAAAGCACGCCGTCGCCCGATGAACTGGTGTCCACCAAGATGGGGTAATGTAGGAGTACCTTGAATGGTGGTTCCCACTCGATTGTGTGTCGGCTAAAGGCGTAGTAGACGCAGAAGCGCGCGATGCCAACGGCGTCCTGGCGGCCGCCTCCTTTCTCTTGTCCGAATTCAAGCAGCGTGCATCATGATGGCCAACCCACCGATCAGCCTCAAGAGCTTGCGGCCTCATCTGGCGCAGAAGCATTGCACGAACGGCCCTATTCTTTGCAATGACTTCGGCTCCGACCGCAGGAATACCAAGGTTGATTGGTAAATGCTTTGAGCAATCCTGCTGGTTACTGAGTACGCTAATTTTGTTGTCCGGACTGGGCCAGATGAAATTATGAGTCGACCATGTCCGCAGCCCTCCCTATCCGGCCACGAGCCACACCTCTGGTGGAGTTCCAAATTCCTCTGCCGTCGCGAACGAAGCTCTGACGCCCACACTCTACAGGTGCAGCCTTGCTTCCTCTCCTGAGAAGTCCTTCGTAAAAGATGATGATGATTATGCTATATTTTTATTTTTTTTGGTGCAAGGGCATCTAAGAGATAGTTCGACCGATAAATTCTGCACGAAGAGCAGAACCAACGGCCAATGCAAGGCGAACAAAGCAGCAGTTGGCAGCGTGTTCTACTCTTCGATGAAAGCTGCGACATCATGCGGAGTGACCCTTCTTCTGCGTTAAGAGCGCAAAGCTCGGCGCGGGCATGCACGACTGGCGGAGCACGTCGATGACGACAAGCCGATGCTCAAAGTGAAGAGAGATGCTTTGGATCTTCTGGCGGCAACAGTAGGCACGAGAGACTGAATAAAAAACTTGTTGCTGCGCCCATGAGGCGCTGGCATGACGTGAAGCCCTGACCAAAAGTCTTCTATGTACAGCCGATGGTTCCTTAGGACTCAAGCAAGCGCTTGCTTCGTGCGGTTGCAAGGCGAAGAATTAAACGCAATGTCATCGTGGTAACATCTAACGAGACAAGCGTAGCAGTGGATGCGCTATACAATTTTTGAAACTTGAAGCTGGGAAATTCTGGTGCAGGGGACCAGCTCACCCTACAGCGGACAGAAAAGGACATCGAGGACCCGGATGATGTGTCTTGCGAGAAGGTGTGTTCCAGATGTGGCGCGCAGAGAACAAAGAATTAAAAAAAGATATGGTTTTTCTCACGACAGGATTTGGAGCGTGGGTGGGGTCGAAAGGGGCGGCAGTGTCCAGCACAAGTTGCTGGCATAGCTCTACAGGGAAAACAAAAAGCGTATTAGGCTAGATAAATGGTGGGAAAAATAAATGTGCGAAAAAGAGTTCCAGAAGTGAGCTCTTGCGACAAAGTTTGCGCGCCAAATTTGTTTTATTCGAGAAACCGTCAGCCCGCACCAACATTGTTTATGACGGAGAACCGACAGCCAGCGTCTGCGCAGAGCTTTGGCGCCGTCTCGACAACGATTTAGTAACACCAGGCCTTGCCGCCATCTTTCGCTTTTAGTGCTTAATCCCGCTCACAGCCACCCCTTTTGAGTCATTTCTATGAAAAGAGTCTGCCGCTGTCATCAGAAGCGCAGCTCAAACCAGCCTAAACATCGTTGAGACAGTATAAAGGCGGAGAAGAAGCCGCTTCTCTGCCTTTGAGAGATTTTTAGCCAAAGGGGATAAAGGCTGTTGCCAGATCGGTAGAGTCAAACAAGCCGAAATGAATTCGAGTTCTTGACCTTCCGGGTCGGAGGGGAACGCCCGGTGAGAGAGCGCGCCGGCGTCGGCGTCAGCTGCCTCATTTCCCTCAAGGCCCATGTAAACAGGAGCCCAAGCGATGTACGGGGGCATGGGATATAGCCACAGTTGTTCCCTGACGCCACGGCCTAACAATATACCGCCTAACTCGTCTCTTCTTCCGTAGCAACATCACCGCATTCGATTCTTAAGTCGTGAAAGCATCTGGAAGTTTTATTCACGCTTTCAACACATGTGGCGCCAAGAAAGTCCGCCACCCACTCGTCTTTGCACAACTAGAAACAGCTTTTTAAACCGGGTCAGTTGGTTATTAGCATCGTGCTGCATTGCAGCGCTCGCGAAAACTTCGACACTACAGCGAAAAAGCGGAACAGAACACGCTTCATCAGTGTGCATCAATGTTTTGTGCCGTTTTACCGTTATTCTTTCGAAGTAAGGCCATATAGTGGATAACCAGAACAGAAAACTGGGCAAGTTGGAACGGATTAATCTTAAAGCAGCGCTCGTCCTTTCACTCGTCCTGTGTTAAGATGAATCCGTTCCAACTTGCCCAGTTTTCTGTTCCCGTTAACCATATTTCTTGTACAATGAGCTCTATTAAAAAAAAAAAAAATGCGCTCGTGTCGTCTCTTGTTTCTTTCACTCGTCCTGTGTATCGCGCTGCTTTAAGATGAACATATAGTGGAACACAGGTTTTACATTCGTTCAGTTTTGTAAGTCCTATTATTATCTGCTGATAACGCTTGTCAACAGTGCACCTGGGAAATGTTCACCGGTATTATATTGGTATCCCTTCCTCGTCTAAGAGATGACCTACGTCAGACTGGGCGGGTTGATGGTTGTTCATAATTATATAAATAGTGCGCTATCAGACGGGGTAAAAAAAATGAAAGTCACTATCTGCGCAATGTGCGTTATTTGTTCTTTGTCCCGTGTATGATAGCGCTGTTTTGAAATAATTATGACCTACGGTTCTTGTTGCGATCGCTTTCCTGTAAACCTATTCACCGATATTGATAGATTTTCAATGCCGCACAATTTCATTGAGGCGGTGTATTGTCTAACGCAATGGTTGGGTAGAATAATGCTCCGAATAAAGTGGCCTGTGCCTTTGGTTTGGTTTGGTTTATGGGGTTTAACGTCCCAAAGCAACTAAGGCTATGAGAGACGCCGTAGTGGAGGGCTCCGGAAATTTCGACCACCTGGGGTTCTTTAACGTGCACTGACATCGCACAGTACACGGGCCTCGAATTTCTCCTCCAAAGAAATTCAGCCGCCGCGACCGGGATCGAACCCGCGTCTTTCGGGCCAGCAGCCGAGCACCATAGCCACTGAGCCACCGCGGCGGCGCCTGTGCCTTTGATTTCGAAGCAGAGTTTGAAGCCACACTTCAAAGTACAGTTTTTACACCGGTCATTGCACGTAAACTACACAGTGCCCCAGTGCTCCCACGTGTGTCTAAGCACAAGAACGATGCGAGAACCATAAGCCACTGCTCCGTCAGGGCTGTGCTGAAGCCGTGCCCGGTTCGTGCGCACAGCCAGACGCCGGACTGTGACGCCGAGGAGAGCGATTTCACAGCTACGCGCTTCCACGCTATGGTCACAAAGCTTCAGCTCCGTTTGCGCGAATATGCGCGTTGCTGACTAGCGGCATCTAACACATTCTGTAAAACGAGATCACCCACCCTGCGCTGTTGGCTGCTACTGGAGAAATAACAGGAGCACCGTGCAGCAACCGCTCGTAGCCACTCAGCTAGCAACCATTTGCAGCAGCACCAAGTACACGCGGAGCATTCGTGCTGCGACGGCACCCTAGGCGCATCATATTGAAAAGCAAAAGCAGCGGTACTAAACGAAGCAGAGAGAGCACAGGCATGCCTAAGGTTTTGCACAAGCTTGGCCACCAGCATGATTATGCATCGCGGAGACTAGAAAAGTTATGGTGATATGTTTAGCAGAATCCCCAAAGGTAGAGTAAATTTGAATAAAACAGTAATTACTCGTTGGCATGCACCGAAGCGCAGCCTTCCGGCTACAAAGGAAAGCTATGCAGTTTAAAGAAAAACTCGTCCCAGTCTGAGGTTCGAACCCAGAACCACCTCTTCACTGGAACAGCCGCTCTATCATCTGAGCTGACTGAGATGGCTAGCTTATCGTTGGGCGAGGGTGAATAGATGAATGACTCGAAGTTAGAACAATGTTGGTAAAATGCATGCGAACGTTTAGAAGAATCACCCAAGTTGGAGTAGATTTGTGAAGTCATGGTCTCGGGTTCGAATCCCGGAACAGGACAAATTTTCTTTTATTAAGAAGTTCCCGTGGAAACTCTATAGCTTTCCTTTGCAGCCGTACGGCTAGGTTTGGGCGGATGCAATCAATAATTACTCCCATATACAAAAATCAATTCCCCTTATACAAATCTACTCTACCTTGGGGGATTCCTCTAAAATATTTGACCAACACTGTCCCCACTTCGGGTTATTGACCAAGTCGCTATCGCCCTACCATATGCTAGTCGTCCCGATTAATTTAGTTGTCAGAGCGACTGCTTCGCTCAATCGGTGGCCCCGGGTTCTAAAACTCCGGACCAGGACAAATTTTTCCTTAAATACGAAGTTTGTGGAAGATGCATAGCTTTCCTTTGTAGCCTTAATACTGCGCTTTGGTCGATGCCATTGAGTAATTACTGTCTTACTACAAAAGTTATAACACGCAAGCCCCTAGGGGAGCAAACGGCTAGCAGCTACTTCGGACGAAGGTCGTGCGGAACCGTCAGCGCTGCCATTCAACACGCGCGAGCTTGATAACAGGCAAGAGCAAAGCATGCAGAGTGTGTGAAGGTCCCAGTCTGCAGTAGGCGTGCTCATGCGCCATGCGATGTGCGCACCGACGTTCGGTTTCCTTCTTGGATAACCAGGCGCCACTGAAATCTGTTTGCACTTAAGCTGCGTTCTCCTTTTACTTTTGTGCGCACGTGCACTTGAAATAAAGATGTAGTACAAAAAGAGCAGTGTTTAAAAAATAAATAAAGAGAAACACAAGCTTTTCAGGGCCTCATCGGATAAGTGTTATCTCCAGCTTTGATAGTAGTGACGTGCAATAATGGAACGCAGTCAAGACAACCTAAAATAATATCAAAGTTACTGCTAGCTGTTCATTTCTTTCTTTTACAATCCTTTCACCCCCTTTATTTCTTTCATTCTCTCTTTCTTTCTTCCTTTATTCCTCTTTTTCTCTCTTTCTTACTTTTTTCTTTCGTTTCTTTTTTCTTTTCTTCGTCCTTTGTTACATTCATCCCTTGTTTTTTACTCGCCCGCTTTCATCTTTCACCTATTCTTACTTTCCCTCAGTAGAGGCTGGTTGTTACACGAAAAAATAAAGGTCCTTTTTCCTTCGTCTAGTGATCTCCTCCCCTTTTCACGGGTGAGGATAGCAACGCCCCCACGCGTGCAGCAGGAAGGGACTAGGCCCGATGTCCTCCCGCTATAACGCTGCCGCAAAGGCATTGACAATGGATATGCAGGGTAAGCGTTGGAGTACATCTCGTTGAGACTTGCACAGGAAACAGCTCTTCGAGAATGTATACGTCTGGTTCCAAAAATAGGACCACAGGTCCCTATACAAAGTGTACAAACACTCTTTCGTGCGCCTGAGCTCCGTGCGCGACGTTCCGACACCCACTGTACATCGCTCGACGCTGGAACAAGGCGCGCCGATGGCACGAAGCAATTCCGAACAAGACTCGCACCTTCTACCGCTGTTCCGCCTCCAACTCTATCGATTTTCGACCGTTTTTCCTCTAGGAGGTATCTCGTTTCCCGCTGCCTGTCTGTCCTTTCTTTTTTCCCGCCGAAAGTTGCTGTAGAAGATCAGGCGCGCTTTGCTTTGTATGTATATACGTTCATCTGAGCCGTGAAAAATGTCGAAGTACCGGCAGCTGGAATGTATCATAAGCTCCACCGTGCTTTCTCTGGCTGTCTTCTATGCGTTTCCTTTCGTCCGAGAAACCAGTTCCGGAGGCCGCCGCTTTGTCGAGATGGAGAAAACCCGATTTCAGGTCGAATTTTTATAAACGAAAAGCAAAACCGCAGAACATCATGTTGAGAATTTCATTTCGCGGCCTTTCTTTACCCTATTCTTTTTCTTATATCTTTCTTGTTTGTTTTTTCCTTGTTGCAGGAAACAAAAGGCTTTTGAGAACGTAAGAAACGGTACATGTTTCAAGCAATCGTGCAGGCGTGATTTCACACGGGTACCCTGTCGATGTTGGTGACCTCGTACGAATCCCATTGCATTATGTAAAATTATATTCATGGCAATAAAGACAGAACAAAGGATGTCACTCCACATAGGCAATTCGTTGTTAGGAACTCCTTTGAGCGCCTTTCAAATATATCAGACAGACTAGGCATGTATGGAATTTTTCGATGTACCCCCTTTGCCAGAAGTAACCGAGCTTCAGGTTTTTGTTTCTCTTCCGTATAGTGGAGCTTTTACGGCCCCCCTAAAAACCGAAAAGTGTCGAAACGTGAGAACAAGTGCTTACTTTACTTTACGCAGATTCATAGCTTCACGGTTGCCATAAGTACTTCGATACCCGGCTAAGAATCAAATCACCTGTGCCCGGTCACTTAGGACAAAGATTGTACATCTTTGCCATCAAGGCGCTCTCTACTTATGTCCGTTTCGTCTGTCTGTTTTAACGTGCATAAATTAAGCATATTGCTACGGACGCTGGGAGGACGACAAAATGTTTTTGAAACGAAGACGACGCTGAAGTGCGCGCTTGTGTGCTGTGCGACTGTCCCAAGCCGTGGATTCTTTGCCTAGCACATTACCTCTGCTGTTTTTAGCCGCCATGTAACTATATGCATGCTGCTTTAAAAACTAAGAGAGGGACAGGCTAGGGAAAACGGCACTGCATTTTCAAAGTCTATTGAGAATATTATTGAGAATATTACGACATCTGCGAAACAACTGTATTTTTTTCCTAAAAAATGCCGGGTATTCTGTAGTTCCGGGATTCTTCTAAGAAAATCTAATTTCTGTCGTATTAATTTTAACTAATATTAAATTAGTGGTAACTTGGAAGTCAGCATGCAGGGCTGAGCTTCAGTCTTATTACGTGGTATAAGTATATGTGATAGTTCTGACAGCCAGCCATAGGTTTCTGCTTCGCATACTTGTATATAGTAGTATGTTTATTTGGCCATATTATGTACAATATGCCCTCGAGGTAGGCTAAAGGAGGTAGACCAAGCATGCCTCCTGACGAGGCCTGCACCCCGATTAACACATCATCAGGAACCGGTATCCGTACATCTGCCTCTAAACTATGCGATACTAACTATTCTGATGCGACGCTGAAAGCCTGCTGCAGGTGCCATCTATCACAGTGTGTTTTCCCCGTTTGATTCTGCCTGTTCCTTTAATTCACGGGCACTGATCGGAAAAGGTACTATCTGTGAAGCCTCTTTATCTTTAGCAGTTTATTCATAAGTGTACACACGCTACATATTTCCTATTTCTACGCATTAGAACGTCCTCTTGCATTTCTCAGGAAGGAATTCCTCCGTGGAAAGTGAAAAGTGGTTTCTATTTGAAGCATTAGAAGCTACTGAAACATGTAGCCGTGGCAAAGAAATGATCCCACATCCAGAAAAAGGGGTAGAGGCGTTTCTTCCACCTCGAACCGATTCATCGGCTTCGCATTTCAGGCCAGAGGAATTAAATTATACGCTTAGAGCTTTATAGTGGGGTCCCCAGATCTCCGAAAACAGGAGCCCGATGGACGCCAGGTCTCTCCACTGAACCCAGATGACTGAGTACGCTGGTCGTTGGAGTAGCAAAGAGCAAACAGCGGCTCATACTATCGAGCCACAAGTATTTCCTGGTCCGCAGGCGGAGGAGCACGAACGTGAAAGTGGCCGTGATCAATCGTCTTTCACGTAACCATAGGCCTCGTGCATTCATGGTCTCTTAGAGGTGTCAGTCTGTAAAGGGCGGGGCTGTGTCTGCAAGTGAGTGATATGTTTTACTTTTCCGACTAAGGAATGAACGCCTTCTCTTGACGGCATGACGTTTATCAAAGCATGACTTCATCCCTGTATACAGAGCTCTTTTTTTATTTCTACCATGTAAGTAAATAGTTATTATACTTTCTAAACCTCGGCCGACTCTGAGTGACCACCACCCGACGTCCGAGTTCCCAATAGCCCCACTTCTCGCCCGGTCAGCGCCACCCTTGGGGTGAAATGCCGCAGGCCCACCGTAACAGTCCAATCAGTAAAGTGGTAAGCTTAGCCGGCTAGCGCGCAGCACAGCCGTGGAAAAATCGACAATGGCCTGGAAGTGCCCTGCAAGCAGCGCTTGTGCGCCTCCTCCCCACTCTGCACTTTCTTAACGAAAAACGTCACTCCGCACGCCACATGCTGCCGAATAGTGTAAGCTCACCGGACATTGCCGGCGATGCAACGTTCCTTCCCTGGGTGCAGTACGACCTCGGAATGTAATTTGCAACGACACTATTTTTGAGCTAATAAAATTTGCGTAAACTTCCTTCTGACGTCTTTCATTTCGCGTTCTTTGTTCCCACTTCGTGCAGCCAGTTTGGGCGTTCAACAGCTGTCATTTTTTTTTTCAGAGTCCGCTTAACTGTATGCTTTCTTGCAAAACCTTGCAGTAACAACGGTAAATAATGGCGAGGCGCTTAGAGTGAGTTTTACGGAAAGAAAAAAAAAAGTGTTGAAAACGCAGCATCCCACGCCTAAAGTGTATGCGAAGCTGCACAGAGGAACACTCTGTTCATTTTAATTTAATTAATGTCTTCCACATGCAGATATATACGTTTCGGAAATCGTTACCTAGTTAAAACTCTGTATATATAAAGCCCCACCATGACCATGCACTTATTTCAATGTAGAAGATTAAGCCTATAGTTTCATCGAAATCCGGCGAGTAGAAGACAAATATTCATGTAGATCATGTGAGCGGAATTGTCTTAGAGAAATTGGAGCTGGCCACATAATAGATCTGTACCTGTACTTCATTTTAGGTATGCATTACTACATAGCATGCTTTACCAAAAATAGCCAGCCGGGAAAACAAAAAAAAAAACATAAGGGCGTCCTTAACCAAACTCCTCAAGACGAAAATGCAATAGCATTTATAGCATTCAGGTTGCCTGCTGTGGTGTGTACAGTGAGTGTGTAATGTTCTTTTTCAATTTTCCCGCCAAGATTACCGTTGAAACCAGTTGCGTTGCCCTTATATTATAGGCATGAGTGATCGCCTTCTAGAATGTTCGATTAGCTTCTATTGTATCATAAGATTAGGCTAACGAATTATGCTAATCCGAACACTAATCAACTATTACTCATTTTCTGAGGTGGCTTCACTTCCTCAACTTTGGAGGTACTTTGGAACTTTAAGAAGTGGGCCACCTTTCGTAGCCTAAGAACTTGAAATTTGGCGGTGACCTACCATTGGTCATCTGAAAGTCTCGTGGTGTTCGTGACGTCACGATACAGTCATTTGCATTCCTAGATGGCATCGAGTTCTCATACCCCTACTGGCACAGTACTAAACGGTTGAGAGCTACACCACTACATCGCCAGCTAGTGGCTTCAAACACAGCCACCAGCTGCTCTTCCCGAGATACCGTAACTTCATTTGCAGCGCCACTATGAGCAGGTGGCAACTGCATTCAATTTATACGAATTAATTTTATTCGCATGTTCCTCAGGAGGCAGGTAGCTCACAACTCATTGGGCAGATTGCCCAACGGGTTGTGAGCACACATGCAGGGCATCATGGGAAAGCACTAAAAGTGTAAATCCTGTAACTTCCTCGTAATATGGGTATATTGCATACAAGCCACTTAACTCAGCAAATTAAGTTATGATGACGTCGCAACGTAATGACACCTCTCTGGAGCAACCGTTCGGAGTTTCATATATGATGGTTGTCGTTGAATGTGTCCTCTAGGGTCGTGTGACCGTGATGACGTCTTCTCCCAACTGGCAAATCAGGAAATTTCACATTTGGCGGCGCTCTTTGATTGGTAAATCGGGGCCACGTGACCCTGATGACGTCATGAGGGCATCATGGGAAAGCAATACAATTGTATATCTTGTACTTTGCTCGTAGTCTGTTTATATTGCATAAAGCCGCTTATCCCAGAGAGTGAAGTGCGAATTTTAGGCCAGTTATGAACCTCCCGAAAATTTTATTAATCTGAAAAGTGAGGCAGAGCGTTCGAAAACCAGCAAGGCATACGAAATCCTTGCTAGAGCGAGCCTCGATTTTTATTGAATGGTGAGAGAGAGAAGGAGAGTTTCATTGGGAAGGATATTCTGGTTGGTTACTACTTTTCGGAAGCATTTAAGTCTCGGTAGAGCAGAGCACTGGACCACTGGGTGCGTGCATCCGTCAGGATATTTTACTTCTTGCTCGAGTAGCATGCTAGGCGCATAACCAGGCAGACCTCTCCTTCATTTATTGAAGTTTCTCTCTCTCTCTCTTACTCTTAGCTGATCCAGTGAGCGAAATCAGTACGTACCTTAATTTGAGCTGATGACCTAATATAACAAAACTGGTGAAGCTCAAGTGCTAATTAAGTTCAAGGTCAAGTTCAACTGGTAATTGTTCAAGTTCTACTCTATTAATTGGCGTTACAAGAAATGAAGGTAGATGAAAAGTTTACAGTACAAAGTTATGGAATGTCAGAGACATCTCTGAAAGGTATACCTGTTGCATCAGTGGTCGAAAAGGACAATTCACGTTCGCAAGAAAGCGCGCGGCTGAATGCGTTGCCTTCATGCTCGGCTTAAGAGCGC
This sequence comes from Amblyomma mixtum, assembly GCF_055824585.1. Taxonomy (NCBI): domain Eukaryota; kingdom Metazoa; phylum Arthropoda; class Arachnida; order Ixodida; family Ixodidae; genus Amblyomma; species Amblyomma mixtum. The sequence continues at coordinate 219,858,219 of NC_143012.1, read as the reverse complement.
CACCCTTTTGGCTACTGCATGCAGCGCTGAGGTTGCCCAAAGCATTTGGTATCAGCGATTACATTGGCTATAAGTATACGAAGGTGTCTGTAATATACTTATCTCGTCGGCCTTCACGCTGTGGCCTTGAAAATGCGTCATTTCCCGTTTTTTTTTTCGGTCCTGTTTCGCAAACAGAGTTTCTTTAAGATTTAATCATTGCTTATCTAACCTTGTAAAATTCTGTGCCATGCAGAAAGCATATCGCGTGTCATTCTAAGGGACCGCCCCCAGTACCGTCTCACTTCAATTTCGGAAAGCTGCACCAAGTTTTGGAATATCAACTACCATCGGCTTGACCTTTTTGCGTCCATTGTGGCAAAATCGGGACATATTTTTTCCGCGTCACGTGCTGGTTTCTTATACTAGATTGGGTGTCAAGATGTTCTCACTACTGAGTGCTTTTTGGTCAAAATGGTTCCTGTCTTTGTTAGAAACCTAGGGGAAGAAAATTTACGGAGGACACTTAGGACTGCTTTAGCGCTTTTGATGCGAAAGAATTGTCTCATCAAGATCTATTTTTCGAAGTTCATTAACGATTCCTTCGTTTCTAATCACAGACTAATTAGCACACAGTCGTAAGGCAAGCATACACTAGGGTCATCTTTATTCGCGAAGAAGTAACGCGGTTTTCTGAAGTTCTGCCGCAAAAGTTTACAAAAAGTTTCATTGCATTAATAACGAACAACACTAATAAAGCAAAATTTCTGTATGCAGGCGACTATAGTCCCATTACGCGATGGAATGCAGTTTAAAAGATTTTTCAAAAGTTCTGGTGAATCGGCTCCAGTTTAGACTGTAGATTGTTTATGGACCGCATCACACATGCGGTTCGAGGAGCCGTTGTATTCAAGCTAACCTACACATAGCCCGAGCAGTGCTACAGCTTTGCAGCCACTCTCAGGAACAATTGGAAATGTTTCAAATTGACCTTTCCAAGGGCTTTAAGTGTGCGGCACAATTTTTGTTCTCACTTTTACAACACGTTAATGTTGATTCAGTTGTCTAGGAATGAATGCATCTTTGGTACAATAACGGCTCTAGACGCTTGATTGTAAATTGTTCTCTTTCACAACCCGTGTTCATCTTTTCGTCGGTCAAACTAGGGTGTCTGTTTCGCAATTTCTGTTCGCACTCAAATTGGAGCCGCTGTGTATCAACATTCCGCAGGGTAGTGGCATTCGAGGTTTCCGTATCCTATAGATAGTGAGCTCAAAGTATCATCTTAAACAAATGATCTGGCCTTTTCTGCGCAGACACGCCTAGCGTGGATGAAACCGTTGACTTAAATGAGCAGTTCGGCATAGTTTTGGATGCATAGCTGAGCGTTTCCCAGAGCTGCGTTATGTGGTTCGGATTGTGGGGATCTGCTGCAGCTTAATATGCTGGCGTGACATGGTCGCCTGCGCTGCCGAAGTCCCTTGGCGTACCATTAAACGCCTACTGGCATAGTGAAAGCTGTTGGAAAGATCGCGTATCGGATGTACAGCGCTATGCTCAGACATTTGTCCCACATGGTCTGTCAACATTTGGCAAGGCTGCCGCCTGTTTTTTCTAGACATGGAAATTTATTACATTTTGCAAATTTTATTTCGGGTTCTTCCATGGAACCCATGCGACGTGACCACCTTTTCCAGCCTGTCAGCGCGGGCAGGCTTTAGTTCATTTTTTGTGAGGCAGATTGTTACCAGTATTATGTTTTTTCTCGACACACCCTACGCTGCACTTTGAACACTTTTTCAGACAAATTTAATTGAAGCTGTGCCCACACTGATTGTGTCCTCAAACTTCTCTTACCATCCTTGTCTATGGTGATTAATTCATGAGGTATATTTTGCTGGTCGCTTTGCTGACATGATGTCGTTACACTGGTGCGAAATATGTTGCTTTCACGTCACGGTAAAACTTTTTCTACAAGCTGCGTACGGAAATATTGCCCGTGAAGACTCGGCTTCGTAAAAAGGGCATTTCTGCGTCATCTGTGAGCTGCCGCTTCTGTGATGTTTCTGAAGGAATTGAACATTGCTTTATCAATTGTAAGGACACCATTCTGTTCTGGTAAGTCTTACAATAGACTTTGAAAAAGTGGATTTATTTGACTTCTTGAAAATTGCGATACTTCACCGCAGTGATTATTTTGATGAACCTCTGATACGTCTTACTGATTAGACCACACAGCTTACGGAAAACTATAACAGTGGACAGGCACCTTGAATCAGTTGTTTTGACAAAACCTCATTTCTGCCAAATGATTGTTCTTCGGTGGGAAGTGTATGAACACACCTACTTAAACTGGAATGGCAACCCCTCTTGCCGATGTGCTCAGCCTTACCTCCCGTGTAGTGCTCTGTTGCCTAGTCTTTTTGAGATGTCGTTCGTGGCGTTTCCTGAAAGTTTTGTGAGCAGTTCATGCAAGATAAAAAAATGTCAGTGGAATAAATACTATGATTTAAAAAAAGAAAAAGCGGTTTTGTGGCCCATGGGTTGTGTGCTGGCCTCGCAATCTGAAGGTGCTTGGTTATATTACAGAGTTTCCAAGTAGCAGGTCGCAATCGGATGGAGATGATGAGAGGAAGTTGCGTGGACCGTAATTTCGATCCACATTTATGACTCTAAACGGTTCAAATTACACCGCAGCACGTCAGTCTCGCACGCGCTCCTGTTTATAATGGTGCTCTGTGTTGTAAAACGAATTAATCAGTGAACTGTGTCTCTCTACAACTTTAACCTCTTACTGCGTGCCGTAACTCATGAACCAATTGTCGCACTGAACATGGTGATCAATGGCTCCATATTTGCAATAACAGGGACTGCTCTTCTTCCCTAAGTTTTTTTCAAACCAATAAAACAAAAATGCTTAGGTAGAACAGTATTCTCTCCTGCTGTGTCGCAATGTATATCACCCAGCATAAGCATTAGAAGGAGGGGAAGAGTTCCTCCAAAAAAGAAATAAAAACAGCGAGAGTATGCACGCCCTGGCCTTCAAGTCCTATAATACGCTGGTAAATATATAACGCGAAAGTGCTTTCATAGCATTTTAATCATTTGGACACAATGATTTTTTGCGCTGCGAATGAAGCCATACTTAAAAACAAACCGCTCACTGAGTAAAAAAAAAAAATTAGTTCCGTTCACTAGTGTGTAAGTTTGAAGTCTCTAGTTCCTTCAATTTACTAGGACCTGTCAGGGGTGTCGAGACGAGTGGTGCACTTTTTGTTATCATCTTATCAAAAACTGCACATCTGCGCAACGTCACATCACCCTGGAATCGGTTACGCTGCACAAAAATTGCACACTGATGCCCTTCCGATTACCGGGTGCCCTGCTCGTCAGCCTATGGGCTGGAATGCACGCTACTGCGGTGTCAAGGGAGACGAGATGAGGTCCCCTGGGAGGGCCTCTTCTGAACCGGAAAAAACATTCGCTTCCTTCCAATATCCGCACGCGGGCCTTTGGAAAATCCGTCTCTGTACCTCTCGGAAATGCCTACACCGTCAGCTTGTCCGCGACTACAAGCATGCAGGGAATGTGATGGCCCGGGAGGTACGTGTGCGATGAAGGCATGCATGAAATCAGACGCGTGGGTATGTTGCAAGGCATCTGTTTTACGCGCGGGCTCAAATGCTGGTGATTCATGCAATCGTTACCAGAAAGTTAAGACTGCTCCAAGCTAGCAGCGCTAAGCATGGCAGCCTCTGGTTCTTCAATTGGAGGAGTGGCGTTTCGGTATATGTAATTTACAAGAAAGAACCAAATTCTTCCACAGCAATTAGTTATTTGGGAGCTGCCGCACATATTAAAAGACAGGTGCGTCACGAAGCCTCGAAAAACGTTTATTTAAAAATTATTCAAAGTTGAAATAATGGACATATCTGGAATTCTTGAAAATTCACAATCCATCTGACTAACAACTCTGGTTGTTTTTCCGAGCGCGTAAGCACAACAGCCAACTAGTCTTTCTATTTTTAATGCCATGCTGGCAAAAGTCTAAAAAGTGTCAAGAACTGATATTTCTGTTACACACATACCACATCTAAATCGCTAGGACAATAAACCTATGCGTCCACTCAACATATTTCAGGCAGAAAGATATTGCAGAAAAAAATTCCCACTAACCAACAAATAAATTAAAATTCCTGTACCCTCTTTTTCTTGGCATCGGTGGCTGTTGGCTTCCTTCATATGAATGTTATAGGGAGACCTTCATTTCCCTACCTCCTCACATTACCTTTAGGCGTAGGATGTTCTCTGACGTTTTCACTTTTACTGTTCAGTTTCAACTAATGAATAACAGCGATTCTGGCTACATGCTAACCTCGGACTTAGTTTTTTCGGAATATTTTTTTCGATATCTCCTAGTTTAATGAACGTTTATTCCACTCAGAGAATCGAATCATATCTTGAATTTCCGGCATTCCGAAGCCTTATCTCTACCTTCTGAACAAACGCGAAAGGCTAGATATTGGTAGGCCAATGTTTAATTAGTCGACTACTTTTACGCAAAGCGATTTTTGTTCAATGTATCTAACAGAATACGTCGAAGTTGTTCTATATTCCAAATATATTATATGCGTGGTATTAGTATAGGCCAAGAGCATTCTTTTTAGCCACACGGCTAAAATTATCGGTTTGACAGTTTCTAAAGAATAGGCGGAAGGATTGTTTACCACTTCGCGCTATCCTAGCCCATTCCTAGCCGTCTCAGTTACCTTAGCGCATTAAGTCACGGTGCCGTATTATCTGCACATAACTTGTTAGTGGTCGTTTCTGTCGTCTGGTTAGGCATGATGCCCTGAAAGTGGCTAGAGCCTATATTTAGTACCGGTTACAACAAGCCACAAAAGAACCCACATCAAGCCAGGCAGACGTACGGAATGAATATAGAAAATAATTTCTGAAACGAACCGCAGCGGTGGCCTAGTGGTTGAGCATCCACCTCATACGCGGGAAGTACAGGGCTCAATCCTAACTGCCGCCGGGTTCTCACCGGTGGTACAAAGGGTACAAGTTTACTCTTGCCTGGTGCCCGGCTTATTCAGGGTGAAATGCTTGGGAAATGTGTCTTCGACCTCACCTTGAGCAATTTGAAAATACCTTCTGCCATGGCGCTCTTTAGACGCAGATGCTCTTGTGAAATAAAAATTGACTGGAATCACCAGGTTCTAAAACGAATGCTCCCGCGTTTTGCGGTAGCTGTGGAGCTACTCCGGCTGGAGCGTGTTTTTGTTGTGTTGTTTCGCATACATAAATGCTTCAGGAGCATCTCAAATGTGCGCACTTCTTTATACATTATCTTGTTATCACAGGAGTGACTATCAAAGAACTTGAAAGTAATGGTGGGGCACGATGTGCGCAGACGATGACCCGAAGAATATTGCCGAATGATTTTTTGGAAGGATGAACGTTTAAGAACTTCTTACCAGCAGGAAAACAAATAGTAACTGAAGGCTGAAACCGAAGGGTTGCCAGGTGTGTTCACGGTATGTGGTTGACAGTCGGACAAATTTTTTGACTGCGTAATATGTCCTGATTAAAAATCTTTCAACTATCACAGAACCCGCCAGAATTTCGGTAATATTTTGTTTCATGCAAAGCAAGGGGATTGTTTTCTTGCACCATCCGAGGTGCCGTAGTGGCAGTAGCGATCCGCTACTGACGCAATATGATAAGATATGATTAAATCCCAGCTCCGGTGCGCAGCTTTGCGACAGTAAACCCCACATAACGTAACAATGCCTTCAGTTCATTATTATCACCCTTCAGGAATGTATCCGGTCTTACCGGGCCGATATTACACCAGTCAAAAGAAAAAGCAGAGACGAGGCAAGCACAGTGACTAGTATGGAATAAAAAAATTAGAGATCATTGCGGCTACCCGCACTGGGAGAGTGCGAAAGCATTGACGCCTCCTCGGCACTCGTCGCCTCTCTCGGCCTCTCTTTATCATTTCCTTTTTGGTTGTCAATTAATTTAGCTACTTAATTAGCGTAATTATCTTAAGCTTTAAGTAGAGCTCGATTTATTTACTCTGATTATACCTTCTTTTATCTCAGTCAACCATCTTGATTTTTCAAATTTGGCGCCGTGGTTGGTTTCCCGTCCACTTACTATATCTCCGTCCAGCCTATTCAACCCTGCAATAATTTCTCTGATAACTAACTAATTATTCTATGCTAATGAAAGTTCTTATTCGGATAATTATAACTCATCAAATGCAGTTGAATTCATTTCAAACTTTATTTTCATTCTTTTGCCGATTTTTCCACTCTTTTGTCGTTCACGGCTATTTTCCCGACCACTAACTATATTAATGTCCGCGCTGTTTCGACGTTTTTTTCAACCTTTTGGGCTCTAAGTAATTAACCAATCGTCCTGTCAACGTAATTTTTTTTTTTTGCGCAGCATCCTCACATCATCCTCTTTCGATTACAACCTCTTATTTGATGCTACCTGTTCTGAAAACTTCACAACTGCGGCAGACATGTTTTGCGGGCACGTTTTGGTGACCAATGTTTTCGCATTAAAAACCAGTCGAAAGGCGAAGGACAGACAAGAGACAAGGCACACACAAGGACTTCAATGCACTGTGTGTTCCTCGTCTCTTATCTGTCCTTTGTCTTTTTACTGGTTTATTTATTGCATATTATCTGGGACAGTCGACATATATTGAGGAATAAATCAACCAGTCTAGAGATGAAGGACAGAAAAGAGAATAGGCACACGCCATAACTGGAGAAAGTGTCCGATATCTCACGCTCGAGGATATATGAGCGTCAAAAGCACGAGCATTCCATTGAGGCCTGATAGGTACAATGACGCTACACTCACGCCTTCTTAAGAGCTCAACTGTTAATCGATAAAATATAACCCGGAAAGTCTGCAGGCAGGACGAACACTTTCATATTCCACTCCCGTGGCTGAGCCTGGGAAGCTGTTTGAACGATTGAACCGCTCTGTCACGGCCTGCAGCGAGTCGGCGGGCAGTAGAGACGGAATTGTGATATTTATTTGCGAACGCGGCAACTGGCCCAGAAATTAGATTTGGCAAAGGTTTTCTTGTCGCGCGGAATCGGGAGTCGTGTGAATTAGAAACGCAAGTGTCCGCACTGTTAACACCCTGTTATAGCGCTCATTTCTTTTCTATAGTTTCACCTCTAGGTTAGGTTTCTCCTCAGAGAATGGGGCGCAGTGTTCAGACCTCTTAGTGGACTTCCATAATAACTCCTCCCTAGGACAGAAAAAAATTGCATATGTGGTCAGAAATACAACTGCGTGATAAATGCCCAGCATCTAGGAAAGTGTTTATAAAGACAAAATGCGAACTTTTATATGCAATAACATGGAATAATAAAGCGTACATTGGCTTAGCCGTTTTGAGAAGGATTCTATAAATCTGCGATTGAGATTCTACTTTTCCTTAAAAAATGCCTACTGCACTTTTTAAACCCTTACTGTGGGCAGGAAACTGCTTTGTATAGATTTTCATTATTTGTATTGGAAAATGAGCCGCCGCGGTGGCTCTGTGGTTACGGCGATCGGCTGCTGGCCCGAAAGACGTGGGTCCCATCCCGGCCGCGGCGGTTGAATTTCTTTGGAGGAGAAATTCTAGAGGCCCGTGTACTGTGCGATGTCAGTGCACGTTAAAGAACCCCAGGTGGTCGAAATTTCCGGAGCCCTCCACTACGCCGTCCCTCATAGCCTGAGTGGCTTTGGAACATTCAACTTTCATAAACTTAAGTATAAGTGAAAAGAATTGAATAGAGCTTGTTCTGACGGAGAATTCACAGAGTGAAGAAGAAGGAAAACTGTCTGACTAGCAAGTACTTAGAGGACCGTCTTTAATAGTATATGAAAGCTTCGAGCGCAAAACATTGCATGAGATTGCGTCCTACTGCGCGCAGAGTTCTCACATTTCTTGTCCAGTATATGCGGTAGGACTTGAAAGAGCTTCCAAGTGCTTTCACTTTTTTTTTTTTGAAGCACTGTGCACCAAAAAACATTGGGACTTATATGCGTTCTTGGTCGTTTATGCGCATGCTTTAAATACGTATAACAATATTACAAATAGTTCTACACACAGCTCGTTTTAGAAGCATTGTTATCTAATGTGTTTTTGTAATTTTTCGCATTCAAGCACGTCAGGCTTGCTTGATAGCTTTTCAGGACGCTGAAGGCACCGTGGTAACTCCGTGCTTATGGTGTTGAATTGGTGAGCCAAAAGACGCGGGCTCGATCACGGCCGTGCCGGTCCCATTTCGATAGAAACAAAATGCTGGACGCACGTGTACTGTGCGATATCAGCGCACATGAAAGAACGCCTGGTGGTCGAAATCATCCGCACCTCTAAACTACTGCATCTCTCATAACGTGAGCCGCTTTGGGACGTTAAAGCCTCTAAAACGAAATCAAAATTCTCAAGGCAGTAGGTTTTAAGCTATTATTCTCTTGCACAAATATTTCTGCCTCTCTCAAAAGGGCCTTATTTCCTGATCATCAGAACACCTTGGAAGCGATCACTTTTGACGCGAGAAGCGCGGCAAACATTAAAGGCTGTTTTGTTTTTCTAGACACTCCGTGTTCTAATAAGAGGGAAGACACTTGATGACCTGGTCTAAAAATAAAAATGAAATGGCGCGCCGTTACGGGTAACACAAAATGAACATTTGATTTGCAGTTTTTGGAAGAGTAAGGTTGCAGCCTATGTTTAAAGCGGCGACTTTCATATTACGCAAGCCTAACGGTAGGCTGTTGGCACGTTATACTGTGATCTACCGAAACGGTATCAACATGACTTTATTGATGTTATAGGATATTATATGACACTGAAACGAAATTGCACAGTCATTTTTGTTCACTTAACACAAAGAACATAACGTATACAATTTATGCAAAAAATCTTAGATTTGTAAACCCGTCAGAGTTCTTCCTACACATTTGAGTATTAAACCGTGCATTGCTAAGAGGGGATAACGAAAAGTTTCACTGTCGATCTAATTACGATTCTTGAGGATTTTTGAAGCCACGTAACTACCATCGCCCGTGCCTGAAAGTGTTTCTTCTCCACACCTACGGTTCTCTGGAGGCAAAGCACACTGCCCGGAGGCAAAGCACAACTGCCCGGAAAGGCGGCGGTCGCGAGTACGATCCCAGGAGACGCAGTAATTTTTTCTTGATCACGTAGTTCCTGTGAAAAAGTACGGTTTACTTTGTCGTTCAATGGCTGCGCCTAGGCGGATGTGAATAATTAGTAACTCTTATTTCGGAGTCTAAGAGAATGCCATATTAAAATAATGTGAGAAGCAAAGTCTGGTCGTGATGCAAAATACTTCATGAGTTGACTCTCTCCAGAAACAGGGCATATATTTGCTGTGAATTCACCGCTAAATCAACAGCTGTGAGCCAGGGCTGCGTTTTGTGCTTTCTGCACTTTCCTCCACGCTTTTTTTTTGGACGCGCACCGTTGCGCTGCTATGCCTAAAACTTCGGCTCAATATTTTAAAGCCATCAAAGTGCAGCCTGTGGTAATTGGTTCTTTCCGGTCGTCATAAAAACAGGCATCATATTCTGCCATTTAGTTTGCGCAAGAATAAATGGCAAGTATGTTGGTATGCACTCTAGTAATTGGTCTCCGTCTTTGCTGCAAGTGCTCTAGTGTACGCAGAGCTAAGCAGTGGATAAAACTCCTAATCGTGATTGTACTTGATTCGCTGTTAAGAAAGCGGTCGTTTTCGCCAAAAATCTTTCCCATCAGCCTCGAATTAAATATTATATGTGATTTGCAGCCAACTTGTCATAAAACAGAAGCCGTCACGCAAAATGTAGTGTCTGCAAAATCACTCGAAATTTTGAGCAAAGTATCATAACCCCAAAAATGCAGCTCACGCAATTAACAAATGGTCACACTATTCGTATTACTATATCAGTGCTTCCAAACAGTGTTATACATATTCATATAGATTAAAGCATATGAATGTGTAAACACCATAAAGGAAAACACTAACTTTCCTGCATGAATGTAGTCGGTGTTCCTTGCTTGCAACTTCTAAATTTTTCTGTTGTGAATAGGTTTCTTTTAATAAGTTTTTCAAGCTCAGACCTGAACGTCAGCTTGTCGCTCATTGCCGAGGTACACCAAGCTAATGTTTAATTTTGTACACAGTAGCAAGATGAAAAACGAGCCAGCGAATTTTGCCAGGAATCATTCATAATCTTAATGGACTCAAAAGCATTTACTTCTGTTTTGCTGCAGATCAAAATAAACAACTCTGATATGGAGAGTCGTACAAGACAAAACTCAGTGAATCAATTTTGTGCGCCGGCCCACTGTAAAAGTTTGGCTTTGAGAAGGACAATTTAACCAACGTTTGAGTGCTTTGCCAGGCGCCTTAATAAATTTAGCTTCTCGAAGAACTGAAAAAGATTTCAGGCTGGTATTGGAATCAGACCTCATTAAATTTTTCAGCATTCCAAGTGCGTCAGGTATATATAGAGAGAAAACTTTATTCGCAAGCAATATTAACTGTCGGGGATGTCCTGGGCCAGAGTCACCAAAGTCAGCCGGACTGCTAGGTAAGGTGGCGCATTCAATACGAGTGTCACTGGTTTTGCTTCCTTCAGTTAGCACCAGCCCGCAGGCGATAACGCAATAGCCGTAAGAGGAACGCTGAGCAGAAGGCGTAAAATAATTTCACAACATTACTCAGGACGGAAAAAACGGATTTCTTACCATTGTTTCTTCAGTTGTTGCTCTGCAAGAAAATCACCGGATCCGGTCTTCACATCGAAGAGCACTCATCACACTTCACATACGTTCTTGCGGCTTCGAAGATTTATCCAGAGAACGACGAGAGTAAATAATAGTTGAGGGAGTAAGTAGTAGCATTAAATGCTCGCCGCCTAATTACACGTCACTTTGGAACTCCTCATATATATGGCCAGCTCTCATTCATGCAACAAGGATTCGGTAGCAGTTACTCTTCCTTTGCTAGTTGTTCTTCGTTCAAGAAAAACGAAAGTTTCAGTTCAAAAGCACATTTAACTCCAGGTGGGGCAAATTTGAATGGAGCCTTCTTTCGGTTGTTGCTCAAGTTCCCCGGCAGCACGGAACTTATTTATGGTTTTCGGGCGTTATGTTTCTAAACAGGTGTTCAATAATAAGGCCAATGAATTCTTCGTGCTTTCAGACTCTGCACCATTGATAGCTTCCAGTCAACCTCCTTTCCTCAGTAACCAACACTTAGAAAGCGCGTTAATAGTGAAGCATGTCGAATGCTTTCGAGCCTTATGACATCGTCAGGAGCAAATAACTTTAAACAAAACGGCCCAAAATATACGCCTCACAAAGGGTCTTCGTTCCCGTCGAACCACACTGCGAAAGCGGGTCACCACGTTGCAACGGCGTCTTTTCAGCGAAGCCACCTAACTGAGGGCGGAGTAGCAACCCACATGCCGCGATCGAAATACGCGGCACAGGCAAAGAAGTCCCAGACACGGACGCTCGGTTCGAGCGCCGCTCGAAGTCTGAGCTTCGTCGCGCCCTACGGAGCCGGCGGGACTCACGATGCCGCCGAGGAGGGCGCGGGAGTCGGAGCCTCACCCCCTCTCCCTCATCAGCCGTCCGGAATGCCGCCGGTCCTCCTCTCACACGCTGCCGCCGCTAAAGCGGCTGTATCGAATGACATAGGGTTTTTACTGCTGCGCGCAAATACGGGCTCCACGTTGCCGTTTCGCCTGTGGCTTTCGAATGTCAGCAATCAATACCGATTCAAAACAGGAGTGGAAGATTGCGACTTTGCGTCCCAGACTTCGTGTGTTTATGACTGCTGGCATAGTTTAGAGAGCGGTAGAAAGCCACAAGTCCTCTGTCAGCGGCCCTTTATTTATAAGGGTGCGAGCTCTCACTAACTGGAGGAGGAAGTTCTTTTCATTTCGTGGACATGAGGTACTGTTATTGGCATTCCAAATATATATAGAGAAGTAATGCAAGGTAATTTGCAAAATGAGACATATCCAGAAATATGCTCCGCATTTTTATAGTTTCATCACAAGCGCAAAATGACCTACACCGGTAAGTGAACTTTGTTTCTTCTTTCTATAGGTACCCCTTCACTACTGGCTCCATACATTTCTTGGGTAGAAAATGCCGAGAAAAATAAAAAATATTATTGCTCTGGCCGCTTCTGCTTTCAAACAGACGCCATACAGCAATGCGCAAGCAAAGATGGAAAGAACAACAAAGCTATAAAGCATAGCGAAATAGCACCAAAAAACAACATATTCATAGGTGTCCTGGTGTAGAGTTTCTTACACAGCAAAAAAGAAGGAAGAGTGTACTATATCGTATCGAGCGCAGTAGCGAAAAGACTAAAAAAGTAATTGAAGAGCTTATTCATGTTTGTTTACAATTATTTAGAATATTTTAGAATAATAAGTTATGTTTATTCGCCATCCTCCCCAATTTGCTTGCTTCTTTGTGGGAATTATCATTCCCCTGTTGCCGGTTTACTTATTATTGATAACATTAAACGCAATACAGCAGTCAGTATCCGAGAGGAATGCATCATAGAGGCAGTTGGCTAATATTTAGTTTCCATATGAGAAGTGCATGCGGAAAGTATTTAGTTTCTTCGTGAATTGAAAAGCGCAAACTCAGACACAAACAGTATGACAAAGAATGAGACGAACATAGCGATGTGTTCCTCTACTTCTACGTCATACTGTGTTTGTCTTAGGTTGTTCTGATCGCTTAGTGATGCTTCATAGCCAACTAGCCCGCCAAAACGTCTTGAAGCTTCTTCGGTTCTGGATAAAAGAACATTAGTTCTATTGCTTCCCCCTGCTATTGGGACAGCAGAATGCGTTTCCATAACAACAGACATATTTTACCTTTGTTTCGTGAGTAAAACAAAATTATTATGAGACTCAACGACTACAAGTCAATAACATAAACGTAGAAGTGTTCACAGGATACTTGGGATCTCTGAAGGCAAGAACCAAGTTTTATTATTATTTCCTTTTTTATCGAAGGCAAGGAATAATACAAAAGAGAAACTGAAGGTATTGCCAGCTTGCAGTAGAAGTGGCAAAACACTTGCCTGTTCAACAAACGGAAGGGCAGGTAAAGATTATAGGAAGAGAGAAGCCACTATGTGACGGTACAACACGAATAAAAGGAGAGCGAAGGACATCGTAAAAGAGCTACAAAGTAAAAAAAAAAAATAGAGCAAATCGCTCAATGTCCAGTGCATCCAATTAGGCTATAGCAGAACTACATTCCTGAGCCTACCTAACTTCACGGTCAAAGCAGGAGTAGGTGATTAACCTGCATGCAGCTACATAGCCTACCTAACCTAAATTGTCGGCACATATTGCGATAACAGCAGGACGGAGGCAAATCAGGAAAGCACACAATGATGCCGTGGTAGGTGTTCTCATTTCTGTCTTCCTCTACAGGTCTTGGGTTTTCTTATGAGGAATATGTCCGGCTTTCTATCCGCTGCGGTAGCAACGGATAAAAAGGACGAAAAACATCTTCTTTTTCCAGAAAGATTTATTCTGTCTCCGCAAGCAAGCTTGTTTGTACCGAGCGACACTAGTCGCTGCCTTGTTGTTTTTGTCTTTGTGAGGGACTATGGTCCCTTTGTATGAATAATCAGTCCAATAAACTTCTCTTCGAGGCAAACTATTTTGTTTTGCCTGTAGAAGTCATCTCCGTATGTAATGCTTTCGGGGCCTTAAAAGGTATAATGATTGATCGGATGCCACTGTTCTATGAAGAAATCGTGTCGGTTATTAAAAACGCGGACGAGATCAACCACTTGAGTACAAAAAATACTGACAAATTACCTAGTCCTGGTTACCACGTTTTCCCGGAAAACAGCATGCATGGGGTTACCTAATGAACGTTTCTTTTTTAGCAACGAATTCAGTTTAACGTGCATAATTACGTATCATTTTACGCCGCTCGCAGCTTAGAAAAACACAACAGTGCCGTTGCCCCGCAAGAGCTTTTCAGTGCGAAACTGAAAGTCGTGCTAATTTGATAAATGAAATTCAGCGTACCTTGCAAACAATTTTTTTTTTGGAATTGCACATCTTTGAGAGCTCATGGTTTGTTCGAATGGTTGAATGTTCTCTCACAATTGTGTCTCGCTTGATCCCTACTTAGTATTCATGCACTATAATCCGACTAGCACGGGGACCTGTGTTCTATCAACGCAGAGGCGCTTTGCAAAGAACGCTCCGTCTGCTGTGGCGGCATTGATTTTCCAAAAATGAACCAGTAACTAGCTAGTCAGGAGTGCACTGATTACATTACGCTGATGGCTCTTAGATTACAACTTTCCGAGGCCGTCTATAGGTTTCACAATGCGCGCTTCCAGTCAGTGACGGCATTACTGCTCCGCCAGCAAGAACCATTCTGTATTTAGTTCTTTGAGTTACCTTTCCCTTTATCACTTTCCAGAAAACAAAAAAAGCGATATGTTTTCCTCTGCCGGGTCCGCTGCCCTTTATCCTCCATTTCCTCCCCCTTTCCCTCTCTCTGTTCATTTTTCCCCGTAGACTTCCGACTCGCCGCCCCTGCTCATCCAAGTGATGCGTGAATAATCACACTTGCCTCCCTTGACACGTCTCCCGTTTCCCCAGCCCATTCTTATTTTCCATCGCCACCGAGCTCGCAGGGCTCTGGGTCGAGCCGCAGTGCGTTCCGCAGCCTCGCGGCACCTTCGGCGGCTTGATCCGCCCCTACAGGGCGTTGGAGCGGAATCTTCTGGCTCGCTGCATCGCAGGCTCGAAGCCCCTCTCTCCCAGCTCAGCCCACCCTCTGAATGTCTCCCTCTCCCTTGTTCTCTTACTGTCGCCTCCTGTTGCCAGTTCCTGCGGCCTCGTCTCTGGTGTGGCGGAAGAAGCGAAATGACATCCCCTCGTTGCTTTCGAGGATACAGGCAAGCTGCGGCTTTAGGAACCGTCGTGCGCCGTCTTTTACATTGTCGTCGACATATAACTGGGTTGTTAATATCCGCTGCATTTCCTTCTCGCCTCTCTACCATTTGCGTACTAAGATGGTTGTTTTGGATTACTTTCTGTGGAGTTGCACCCGTATTTTTTTTTTTGCTCTTTGGTGAATATATACGCTCAATTAGGGATGGCACTTTTATCAGCGGTTTGCGTGGACATTCACCAGGATTCAGGCGTTTTTTTTTGTTTTAAATGCTTGGTCTCTTCGTTACTGTGGCAGATTTCTCGCTACAACACAAAATAAACTTCCCAGACTTTAAATATATCGAGAGTAATCGAAGAAAGGTCAAGGACGACCACCAAAGAAGGCCTGCCAGTATGGAATCGATAGATTGGATATATATCCCCACATGCTCGGTCGTGCTCGGTTTCCCGGTGGGTGGCATCAGATATCTTCTACGTCGCCGAATAATTTGTTAAGCCCGGAACTCAAGTCTCCTATTTTAGGTTTGCAACAATTCTGCGTTGCTATTCCAACAGAGGACAGTATTTAGGGTTCACATTACCTAGACTCACACAATGGCGGCTGGCGACTGGAAATATGAACGTGTATTTCAAACGAGATTGCATAAAATTTCAACTTCTGTGTTTATTTGAAATGTATGAGTTGTGCTGAAGTATACTGACTTCAGTGCAGTAGAGGATCCCAATGTGCAAGTATTATACTGACACTTCTCCAGTGGTCAGGTCAGTGCAGTATTTCGAAATCAGCGAAATTTTGCGTCCTATGTGACTTAACACTTCAATGACTACGGTTATATCTTTCTTTCTTTATTCCAGAAAATCTTCAAAATTATCGCTGCTTTTCTATTATCCGAAAAACCACGGCAACATTATCCGCTGCGCTTTGCGCAGCATGCAAGTTTTTTCAACTGCAATCAGAGATTATGGTTGCAGAAACTTGTGCGAAGACTATTTGAAAACTTGATAGCTTTTAGCAGCTTGCCTGCAAGGAGTCTCCCTCAAGCCTTCTTCCGGCCAGTGCCGTTTTTGGAGTTTCTGCACGAAGTTTATGTTGCTCACTTCATTCAGGTTATGTAGCAAACCAGCAAAGCTTCATAATTCTCTTGCCTTCCCTGCGCGTTTCCAGAGCACAATCTAGTATTTTCTGCAAACCTCTGCAGAAGGAAGTATTACTGAATAATGCGGCCACCGCAAGAAGGAGCACTGACAAGAGAACCGGCCCAGGGTTCTCAAAGACATCCGCATGAGCCTGAAATGAGTATAGACACCTAACTTTTGGTTGCGTGTTTTCTTCTTTGTAATGACGCGTAAGGAATTATTATAGATAAATTACCACGTGGTATTCTCCAACGACCGATAAATAAGTTATTATCGAATTTCTTTCTGCTGCTGTTTCGGTTTCGGTTTCAACAGCCAAACGATGACTGAGACGTCATAATGTGGTTATAGGTCACGTGAGCATGAAATAACTGTAATGTAATCGCTGCTTCAATATTCGTTGTCATTCCGGCTCTTGAAGAATGCTGGCTTCAGCACTGTAGTGAATTGAAGCGACAAAACAGCGATTATATCGCAGCTTTTCCGTGCCGTACGGGACATATAGCCATACTTTGACGCCACAGCCATCATTCGGCTGTTGAAATCAAAACACCATGAGAGAAAAATTGGACTGTAAATTACTTAGGGGCCAAACGAAAATACTACAAGGTGGTTCATGCACAGTAGCGGCTCCCGCATTATTGTAGATAAAGAAAGAAACGTTCCGCCAAAATTAGGTGTCTATACTACTTTCAGAAAGAAACGCAGCGTCACTCAAGCAAAATAGAATAATGGACTTGTGATTTCAACTCATGATTCCCAAGGAGAAGACTGCAGTGAAACCAAAAACAACGCTGTGTATTCGCGATAAACAGTTTTCCTAACCATAGTACTAGGCTTGTTAGGACATACTCCTCAAATGCCGTTAAAAAAAAAATATACAAATAAAATCAAGAAAAAGTGCCACTATCGTGTCACGTGTTTCCTTCATTCTGTTGCATTGTTTTGGCGCTGCTTTTTGAGAAGTGTAAGCTCACTCTGTTCAACACTTTCTTCATAATGCCCTCTTCGTTTTAATTCAGCAATGTTTTGCAACGGTGATTTTACAGTGGTTCCTCCTTACGCGACACCATTATCTTTAACTGTAAAAAACAATGTGTGATTCATTTCACTATTGTGCCGCCGCGGTGGCTCAGTGGTTATTGTGCTCGGCTGCTGACCCGAAACGCGCGGGTTCGATCCCGGCCGTGGTGGTTGAATTTCTTTGGAGGAGAAATTCTAGAGGTTCGTGTACCGTGCGATGTCAGTGCACGTTAAAGAACCCCAGGTGGTCGAAATTTCTGGAGCCCTCCACTACGGCGTCTCTCATAGCCTTAGTCACTTTGGGACGTTAAATCCCATAAACCAAACCATTTCACTATTGTGTTACTCTAGCTGATTCGTGCAAACCAACTAGGTCTAGCAGTCACATCGGTGAAGTATCGGGGGTAGACTGAGAGTATCGCCAATTTTAGGTTGCGCAAGAGTGATCCGTCAATGGCCAGAGTTCTTGCAAGCCAAAGAGCACTACTACACGGCATGTCGATGGCCGGTAAATACCCTAGTTCGATTAAAGCAATTTGCTTACCCCAAACTGTAAAGCAGTGGTTTTTCGCATTGGTGACAATCCGTCGTTACATCGCTATTTTTACGGTAATCTACACGTAGTGGTTTCAAAGGATTTTGTTATTAGCTTCCTGACATTTAGGAGACAGAGAACGTTGACAAGCTGCGCGGTTAAGGCGTTTTGAAAACATCATGACAATAGAATGGCATTGGTTTTCTGTTGAGACTGATCACTGTAATCGGCAATGCTTACAAACTTTCTGCTCAAGAAATTTATGAAACTGTTTTCTCAAAGTTTTTAATAATAACAATTGGTTTAAGCAAAATATTTATTGTGATTTTTTTCTTTTTGAGCATAATCACGCAGATTTTGCTCAAAGGGAAAAAGTCTGCCAGAAAGAAAGGCAATCACATCACTAAAGTGTGCATAGTAATGTCCATGACAATCACATCACTTAAGTGTTCATAGCACAGTCTAATGGAAGCACAGTTTTTCTCGGCCGGCATTCAACATTATAGCATAATTATACGCATCTTTCTTTCCTCTTCCGGCACCACCAATCGAACTCATTGTTCAGGGCACACCCGCTGTACTCAGCTCTGCATCCTGCTGAATAAGATGAAAACTGCTCGCCTGATTTGCATCAGAGGCGTTGCTCGCGAAATACGTTTCCCAAGAATTTCAGAAAAGCTGCCGAAAACACTTGTCTGCCTCCTGTGGTGCCTTGCAGTTTTCTCGGACGCTCTCCGACTTAGATGCCGCGCTGGAAAACCCATTTGCATATCAACAAATCCATGTTCAAATTTTTTAAAGCAGAGTGCGTAATCCGTAGACGTCTGCCGGAGAAATATTTGGCGCCCTTAACAGGCGAGCTTCCTACACGACAACATGTTCACAATGTGAGTCCGTGAAAAAAAGGCCGTGGTGAAATATTTGACGCCACGGTAAACAAGTATGTTTATTTAGATATAGAGGCTGCCTGACTGCATTTACACCTAAAAGAAAAAGCTGCCAGCTTTTTGCCAACTTCCCTAACGCGAACTAGCTCCCGTTAGGATTCCGAAAGGGTCTTCTTTGCTTCGAACGTTTTAGCACTTCGCACTTTGTTCTGTTAAAATATGTCAATGTATTCTTTTGAGATCATAATCTAAACGACCCTGTAACTAATTTCTCAGAGATGACTTAAGCTAACGCGGATACACGAATGCGATTGCATGTCATTCGATGCGGTTCCAAGGCTCAAGAAAGGCTTCGTCTAATTCAGGTTTTTACTGTTGACACTAGCCGAGTCATATTCAGCAGCAAAACCACTTTTGTGCTAATGAATGCATCGCTGCTTCTATCGTTCCTTTTTGTTCATCTCGTAATCGGCATGCTATAACAGGTAGGAACATACCAAGACGTTCCTAGGCTGTTATCTATCCTCAATATGAGCCACTGTTTAGCTGATATGAACTTTGGCTGAACGAGATTAAAATGTGTTGGGCAAAGAATGCGACCTCTATGGAACGATAAGTTTGGGTGTAGTGGTGGCTAATCATAATAAGTTCAATGTCTGCTGCCTGCAGTATTGGTGGACAGTGAGTTTGTAAGCTCTGACTGGGTGCACCGTCGGTGGGCTTATCACGACGCAACTAGCGTACGTCGTGGTAAAGAGTGAGAGGAGTGCTGGCGAAGGGGATCAGGGTAATGCGCCGACAAAAGGGGAAAGACCGAAAACGGCACCGCGTGCGAGTGTCATGCTCCTCGGCCTCAGCGAGTGGGGAATGCTTTCTTCTCTGAAGTCTGCTCGAAACACGAGACGACGACAGGACGGCTCGGGTGGACTGGCGCCGTGCTTGCTTTCGCTCTTGCTAGCTGTCCAGAGCGGCTAACAGTGGCGCGTGTGTTTTAAATTCTCTTTGTTTCTTCTCGTTGTAGTATCCTCTAGTAATCCATGGCGGCTTGCAGCGAGGCCTGTGTTTTATAGTGTGTACTTGTCTTTTTTTTTTGTTGTTGTGACATCTTGCATCTAAACGATGGCGGAAAAGTCATCTATTGGTTGCCGCCGTGGTGGCTCAGTGGCTATGGTGCTCGGCTGCTGGCCCGAAAGACGCGGGTTCGATCCCGCCGCGGCGGTTGAATTTCTTTGGAGGAGAAATTCGAGGCCCGTGTACTGTGCGATGTCAGTGCACGTTAAAGAACCCCAGGTGGTCGAAATTTCCGGAGCCCTCCACTACGGCGTCTCTCATAGCCTCAGTCGCTTTGGGACGTTAAACCCCACAAACCAACCAACCATCTATTGGCTAAAGAGAAAGTTTTGGCGGGAGGATAGTCTATTGGCTGAGGGTGGAGTTTTTGGCCCGAATGCAACGAGATGGGTGCGCGCGAAGGAGAGCGCCGTCGTTAGGTATGTGGCAGCCGGACAGATAGGTCGTGTGCGGCCGGTGGTGGTCCCGGGGCCGAGAGCGTGGAGTTGGAGACGCGAGTTATTTGAGCGGCGGCTGGACGGGTTGGCTGTGGGGTGGCCAGCGGTGGTACGGAGTCGTATGAGTGACGTTTTTATTTTTAGTTAAACTTAGAGGCCGAAATCTTTGGGCATATGTAAATAAGTTGTGTATATATATTTGTAATAAATAATTTCTTCATGAAAGCCTTCCAAGTGCCTCACCATCCGAAGACCTGCACACCTGCCTGAACTCACCTGTCGCGAAGTACGTCCCCAGGTTCACTCATGAGACCCGCCCTCAACCAATCCACGTCAACATCAGGAGAACAACAACAACAACAACAACAAGAGAGGGAAAAAGCCGTGACTGGGCTCATTCATAGGATCACTTTCACTCGGTCTACGGTATCGCAGGCAAGCTGGTGAGCCAGCTCATTGCCATGAATGTCCATGTGACCAGATGTGACCAGGTATCCACTGAAGGGTGGGATGGGTAGGGATGGGGAGAGATTTCAAGGCGGAAGCCTTTAATGCCTCATTGTTGTAAGCCGGAGTTGTCGACAAAAAGGTCACCCTTTTCAATTGGTCGAAATGGTCGTGACGTCACATCAGAGCGCCGGAGCGGTGGCGGCGCATCTGGCTTGCGCGCGCTCCTGGTGCCATCTCCTGCCACCTCCCGATAACTTTATTGCTCTCTTCGCTCATCCTTAGTGCCACCCCATGTGTAGCGCCGGATCGGTGGCCTGCGGATCTCGGTATGTGCACCGCCCGAGCCGTAACGCATAGGCGCCGCCGATCGCCACTGCCAACCACCTGCCTATATAAGTAGTTTATTCTCTGCCAGTGCTTTCTGAGCCATGAGAGAAAGAACCGGTGGAAGTTGTTTGCCTAACGCTGCTGCTAAACCAGCTGCCAGAGCAGAGGCCGAGCGCCGTCGCCGCCAGAATCCAGAGGTGTGTTCCGCCGAAACAGAAGCTTACCATCTCCGCCGTTGAATTATTTGCCTTAATATCGGAAAGCTTTAAATAGCTGATGAACTGCGCTCAAATTTCGCATAGGAAGTAACGTAATCGTCGGCAATTTTTTCACTCCTACCTTCTTCTAATCCCTAACTGCGCAGTTCGGGTGCCCACCGAGTTGCGAGAGAATAATTACTGCTCCTTTTGTTTTCCTCAAAAACAATTTTATTTCATTTCCTCGAAAACCAAAAAAAAAAATTCAGGGGAACTTTGACTGTCTAAAGTGCGTAGAGGCGAAAGCGTTTTCCGCACCACTTTGCTTATGTGACACTGGTGACGTCACCACTGGATGACGTCACACATAATTGGTTGGTTTATTTTTGATGTCCCAAAGCAACTCAGGCTATGAGGGACGCCGTAGTGAAGAGCTCCAGAAATTTCGACCACCCGGGGTTCTTTAACGTGCACTGACATCGCACAGCAACTCAGGCTATGAGGGACGCCGTAGTGAAGGGCTCCAGAAATTTCGACCACCCGGGGTTCTTTAACGTGCACTGACATCGCACAGCATACGGGCTCCTAGAATTTCGCCTTCATCGATATTCAGCCGCCGCGGCCGGGATCGAACCCGCGTCTTTGGGGTCAGCAGCCGAGCGCCGTAACCACTGAGCCACCGCCGCGGGGCTGATGACGCTGCAATGACAAATTACTAATTAGTGACTAATTACTGGTTAATGACTAAATACTAATTAACTGCTAATTAATGACGATTAACCTTCGCCTTTAGGAGTGAAACTAGACAGCCTGTTGTAGCGCTGCCAGGCAGTCCACGGAACGCCACCACCCCTTCGGCGCGATGCCTTCCCCTTGGAACGCAACGCTTTTTGAGGAAAGGAAATGGCGCAGTAAATCTCTGTCATCTCGGTGGACACCCGAACCGCACTGTTCAGGAAGGGAGGAAGTGGGAGTGAAAGAAGAAAGAGGGGCCGTATTGAAGAAACTGAAAATTGTATTTGAGGAAAGGGAATTATGCAGTAACAGTCTCGCATATCTCGGTAGACACCCGCCAAGACGCGGACACATCTGTCGACACGGACGCAGACCCGGCTGCCGACACGGACAGAGACACGGCTGCCGACACGGATTGCTAACGACAGCATGAGGCATTAAAGGCTTTTGCTTTAAAAAATTTTGTCTGTGGTTTAGCTCTGATTAAACGTGGTGGATTGTGAAAGCAACATCTGCGCGTAGCAATATATTGTTGCGTGAGCTACATTGCCCACAGTCTCGCCGTTTCGCGTGATCTTGCACGAGCATATTGCGCATGCGCGAGGAACAAGTGACGTCACTACGCAGAGCTCTCGTGCCTCGCCGCGCGTGCTAGCCTTCCTTTCCTTAAAATGATCGGAGTGTAAAACGTTGAGAACGCCAACGCCAATGAATGCAATGAATGCCGATGGCCTACGGCTTCAGAGCCGCGTTTCTGGCACAACCTTGTAATGCCTGCAGTTCACATCTTTCTGTCATCACTCCACGCACCTACAAGCACGATTCAGGCGTCCACTGACCCAGTGAGCATTATGCGCACTTCCTTTCCTTAAAATGATCGGAGTGTAAAACGTGGCCAACGCCAATGGTGGTGGTGAAAATATTTTAATGAAATGGTTTAGGAGGTTGTAGCCGTGGTTGGAGCTCTCAGTCCGGAACACCATTGGCGTAGGCTGCTGTCCGGGCTCTTTCGATGAGTTGCTTTTGACTCTTTCCGTCCGAGCTGGACAGAGCTGCCTCCCACCCCTCCTGCGTTGGCTGGTTATTAACAGTGATCGCCTGATTTCGTTGGCAGGCCCATACCATATGGTACAGGTCCGCCTTCTCCCCGCAGAATTTGCATTGTGAGTCAAATGACTCCGGGTCTATGGCATGTAGTCTTCGTGGGTTGTTGTAAGTGTTGGTCTGTAGCTTTCGGAGGTGTTGTTCCTCCCCTTTATCTAGTGTCTTAGCCGGCGGGGGGTAAACCCGACGGGATAATCTTAAGTGCTGAAGTATGTCATTGTAAGTTAGTAGTGGGGTAGGAGGTTCCACGGCATCCGCACTGGGTGCCCGGGGGAGAAATCCTCGGGCTGAGGCATGTGCGCTCTCGTTCCCTGGGATGCCCTGGTGACCTGGTACCCATATTAAGTGTTTGTGTGTGGGTTGGTAGCCACGGATGTAGCTATCTTGCAGGATTTTAGCTGCTAGCGGTGCGACCCTGCCCCTGAGGTAATTGCGATACGCTGTCTGTGAATCTGTGAGAATGTATATTGAGCTAGTGTGTGTTGCAGCTAGAGCAATCGCCACTTCTTCCGCAGCCAGTATGTCCTGGCTAGCCAGTACTAGTCCGTCGACTGTTGTATTTTGGTGCACTACCGCGACGGCCGTCATTCCCTGCTCGGGACCCGCAGCATCGACATAGAACACCCCCTTGAACACAACGAACTGACCTTCCCAAACATATACGCCACCTTTTGGTCATTTTCCACTAACTCGGAACATGCACCCAGATCTCCAAGCTGAACGTCGTGCAAAGAGAGCCAAATCATTAGGAAAACGCTTTCTTAATGATACCTCTGTGGTATATGTAGATGCAGCAAATTCCTCGGCTGTCAAGATGGTAGCTGTGGTCACCACAGACCGTGGTACACTCATAACTGGGGGCAGTATACGCACTAAGCACACACATGTTGGAGAAGAAACAGCCATTGCTCTAGCCATTGCGGGATTCTCGGCAGAAACCATTGTCAGCGACTAAAAATTGGCGATACGTAACTACATGTTTGGAAGAATCTCCCCACAAGCAGCACGGATTCCGCTAAATTATCAGCCCACGCGGCGCATTCGCCTAATCTGGACGCCTGCTCATGCCTCCCTTGCTGGTAATGAGGCGACTCATAACCTAGCTCGAGAACTGTCCAGCCGAGCTGGGTCGTGCAGCCCACCCGCCTTATACTCCGGCAAGGACAGGTTGTTTTCTTACAGAGAAATCCTGCAGCACTACAGGCATGGAAGACTCAGATTCACCCGAACAGATAAAATGCTCTCCAAGGAACACGCCAAAGCCTGGCGTAAACTTCGAACTAAGGCCTATCCAAATCCCCAATTGTGTAGCTTCTATTCGAAAGGACACCACTCAGACAAACGCAAAAATTGTGATAGCAAAGCCGATCTAAATCATATGATCTGGAACTGCCCTCAGTCCCTACCCGCGAGTCAGTTCATTACCGACTCTGCTCATTGGGAGGGTCTACTGCTCAGCCCCGACCCGGGGACACAGATCAAGCTCCTCCAGCTGGCTGAAGACGCCGCCGCTGCCCAAGGGATAGCGGCCGCCGTTTAAGCGGATGGCGACTTCGGGATGCTCCTCTGCATCCTCTGGAAATATTCACCACCACCACCACAACGAACGCCGACAGCCTATGGCTTAAGCGCCGCGTTTCTGTCACAACGTTGTCAATGCGAACGCATGGAGCGCACGCCTGTCACTACCGCCACTTAGCTTAAAGCATGGTTGAGGTGTCCACCTTTCCAAGATGGCAGTTATGCGTCTTCCCTCTGGTTCACGTGTCCACCGAGATGTGGACACCTCGCCCTCACCTCGGGCTACGTATATCCTGGCATAGCAGAGCTAAGCCACTGCCAATTTTATATACACCACAAACCACGCAGATGGCGATGCGCAATCGCTACTCCGCATCAGAGAGGGAGACTGTCGGAGAGGCGATGGAGAGCGCACGGCGGCGGCTCCTTAAAATGATCGGCGTTTAAAACGTCAGCGCAACGCCAGTGAACACAATGAACGCCGGCGGCCTATGGCTTGAGCGCCGCGTTTCTGGCAACATGTTGTCAATGCCAAGGCATGCAGCCCAAATTTGTTGCTCACTCCGCGTTCCAAGCTCCCGCTCCCTTGGTTCCGCAACTTAAAGCGCGTCTAAGGTGACCACATCCGGCTAGTACGGACAACGGACCGGCGTCGGCACGGAACGCGGAAAAGGACTCCAGAGAGCTGCTGCTGGTGGTGTTGCTGTTGCCACCAGCGGTGTCACGTGGAGATAGACGACAGTTTAAACATGAAGGGACGCGCGTCGCAACAACCGCAGCCGCCGAAGTGAAGAAGCTGGCTGAAACAACAGATTCCCCAATATCCTCCGCTCTAAAACTTTACTACACGAAAGGAACGCAGAAACGGGCGCCAAAGAGCTGCGCTCTAAAACGTTACTATATGAAATTCGGGGCACGCACCTGATCCCCGCACGAACGCAGTGCACTCAAGTACTTATGTTCCTTATGTTCATAAAAATGGCAACCCGGCGGGGTCCTTCGAGCGCAGCAGGGTTTCCTAGTCCTCCCGGGTCTTGAGGTACTCTAGGTCCCTCAGAGGAGTGTCCACTGGGCAGAGGGAGTGGAAGTGGAAGGAAGAGTCGAAGGGTTCTGGGCATAGGGCGCAAGCATCAGTAGAGAAGGAGAGATGATAGTGGGCTAGGGTAAAGGGTGAAGGGAGAGAGTGTGTCTGTAGTCAGCGCCAGAGTGTTGCGTGTTTGTTATTTAGGGCAGGGTGAAGCGGGGGTTTAAGTTGGCGCGAGACTGTTGGCCTGCGTCAGATCGCTGAATCAGCCCATGCACTCCTCCGTGAATCCGCTATAGAGAAACATAGTATGTTTTCCTATGAATCCGCGATCCGACCCACCTATTATAGCTGAGCGTGGTTTAAGGAATCTCGCGCTAAAAGGTTGGCGGCGTCGTTCACTAGATGCCCTGAGTGCGCCGGCACCCATATAAGCTCAACTTGGCGGAGGGAGGGGGGCATTGGGCGAGCCTCGTATGCCAAATGCAGGGACATGAACTCAGCCTGGAGCAAAATTTAGGGTGTGTGTGGGGTGGGGGGGGTGGGGGGGGGGCATTGGGCGGGCCTAGTGTGCTAAATGAAGGGACATGAACTCAGCCTGGAGCAAAATTTAGAATCGCAATTTTGGATTCAGAAATTCCTTGGAGGCACTTAGATATGTCTTAAGTGCGGGAAGGCGAAAACCGTTTGCGGCTCATTGCACTCATTTGAATTTGCCGCGCTTGAATTCATTGTAAGACACAGGAGAAGAGCGTGATGAGAGGAAGCAGTGACATCATGCTGCGCATGCGCGGCGCGTCGGTTGTTTTTGCTTGGCAGCGGATCACACTGCTTCGACGTCGTTTCGTATCATGTGACGTCATCATTCAGTTTTCCTCGATTTCGAGCAATTCTTACCCAAATTATGGGCCTTTCGGTGATTTTGAGCACTAATTACGCTTGTTTATACATTTTTCAATATAATTTGACACAAATCCGGTGTATTGCCGCCTATTCTGTGAGAATTTTCACTATCCTGTGACGACTTTCTGTGGATGTGACGTCACACCGTTCCCTTCGCTATATCCGCGCTATATCGACGCATTGGTTGTTTTTTTCCCGCTGTAATTTACTATAATATAACTAATCACTCTACAGTCATGAAGCTTGGCGTCGGGGTAATATTTTGTCACCTCTTTCTGATGCTGCCATTCGTTTTCTTCTGTCCTGATTAGTTGCCGCGTTATTGTTGGAAGACAGCGTCACACCGGACGTGACTTTGGCCGCGAGTGTGAGCCATCAAAGGCTTTCGCTTTAAAATGTACCGGGGCTTCCGGGCTGGTGATGGCAGTTGCTATGGCGGCTTCCTCTGCAGCCTCTGGGGGGAGAGGTAGTGTGAGGAAGGTGTATAAAGCACCACAGCTGCTGTCGCTTCATCACCCGTGCAGGCAGCGTTCACCCATACGGCGTCCGGCTCAGAGCCGTACGCTCGATGGAGTGCCTACGCACGGGCTCCACACGCTGCTCACGGTGAGACGGGTGCATATTGCTCGGGAGCCCGCCACGGTGGCTAAGTGGTTAAAGCACTCGTTTACGGAGCCGGAGTACCCGAGTTACGGTACCGGCCAACGACCCAACCCTTCTCGCCATCCCACGACCCCTTCACCGGGAGCTTCTCATCAGGCCGCCCTTGAGGAATATGCACCCGTCCCACCATGAGCAGCACCGCAGAGCCCGTGCGAAGGCGCTCCATCGAGCGTGCGGCCCCGAGCCGGACGCCGTATGGGTGGACGCTGCCTGCACGGGTGATGAAGCGACAGCAGCTGTGGTGGACTCCCTTTATCCGCCCTCCTCACACTACCTCTCCCTCCAGACACCTCCCCAGAGGCTGCAGAGGAAGCCGCCATTGCACCCGCACGGAAGCCCGGTACATTTTAAGTGACTCGAAAACTGCGATTCTAAATTTTGCTCGAGGCCGAGTCCATGTCCCTGCTTTTGGCATACTGGACTCGCCCGATGCACTCCCACCCTGCCAAGTGGAGCTGATATGGGTGCCTGCGCACTCCGGGAATCCCGGAAACGAGGCCGCCAACCTTTTAGCCCGAAGTTCTTTAAACCGGGCTCAGGTGGCCTCGGATCAGGGATTCGCGAAGGAGCGCATGCACTCATTCAGCGAGCTGACGCAGGCCTACAGAGCCTCACGCCAGCTCTACCCTCCGCCCCACTCCTGCCTAGATAACAAACAAGCAACACTCTGGCGCAGACTACAGACACACTCTCTCCCCCTCACCCCTTACCCTAGGCCACTATCATCCATCCTTCCCCACTCCGGCATGTGCCCTATGCTCAGAACCCTTCCCTTCTTTTCTCCACATCCTTTCCCTCTGCCCGGCGGACCCTTCCCCGCGGGACCTAGAGAACCTCAAGACTGGGAGACCCTGCTGCGCTCGTAGGACCCGGCCGTGCAGACCATCGCCACCGGCCGGGCTGCCAGTGTTATGGACCTTAAGAACATGAACACTTGAGTGCAGTGGGGTCGTGCGGGGAACCTGGGGCGAGCCCCAGATTCCTCTTGAAAAAGTTTTTCTCTCTCTCTCGTCGCACCAGGGACGTTTGTCCGCGTATATCGTAGAGTGCATTTTGTTTATTATATGTAGGTTTGGGAAAAAAGCCTGTTTGTAATTGTTGAAGACAATTACAAACAAAAACGATCCAACGATTTCTGAAGCATTGAAGTGCAGCACAGACAACAAAACCCAACCTGACGCCGTAGTATTCGCGCCGCAGTTTCAATTATCAGTTTCAGAAATTTATAATTAACGCTTATCTTTGTTGTATGTTTTTTAAATGAAATCTGGCGCAACCAGTTGAGTGCGAGATTTTCTTTTGCCTAGCAATCGGTGCTTTTATGTATCTGTGCAACATTGCTCAAGGGCCTTTGAAGTAAACCAGTATAACAACGAAAGCCCTGTATCGAGACAGCGATAGGATCCAGAGGTCTTGTATCTGATCTCTCTTCGGCGAGCGCGGCTTCGGCCGCTTATCTGATTTTTCCAGCAGCGTCCGCTCCGCCGGACGCAGTTGTTGCTGCGACGCGCGTCTTTTCTTGCCTTTTTCTCTTTCCTCTGATCTCTTACCTCTCCTCTATCTGCACGTTGGCAGCGGTGGTGGCTTGGCTAGAGCCAGTAGCAGGCCCGTGCAATTTCCTTTTCATCCTTCTCTCAGTCACAACAACAACAACAATAGAGGACGTCGGTTGGATTAGTGGCATAAACTCGATGAAAATTGCACTGAACGTGACAGCGCAGTTTCAATATGTGTGTTTCTAATACGCTAAGAAGTATGCCTTTCAATGGCTTGAGCGCCAGCCTACCAAAATTCTTAGTATTTGCAGTGCGTGTGTGCTCTATATAGCCCTTATCTGTGAATCAGTCATTCTGTGCATATTTCGCACGCGGTATGTAATGGTTGATGACGGTTCAACGTCCCTAGGCCAAACAGGCTATGAGGACGCCATAGTGAGGCACTCCGGAAATTTCGTCCACCTGGAGTTAACATGCACTGGCATCGTACAGTATATGGGCCTCCAGAATTTCGCCTACATCGAAATTCGACCGCCGCGTCCGGGATGGTATATAAAGTCTTGAAACTCTGTGCGCAGTCTACTGCACCATCAACCTGCCATCATAGTTTCACAACGTGGCCCATTTCTTCATTATTGTCAATATATTCTCGTTTTGTGATTCCTGTGAACTCTGGACACTTGTCTTTGAGCAGCAGAGAAAAGATATGAATCAAAATACGGGTAGTTTGCTTACTCTGACCAGGTGCCTAATGCTGCGGAATGGATCAAGACTGTGAACGTGACTACTATAGGCTATTTTGCTGAGGACTGCGATTTGATTCATCTCCATTGCCGCCGCGGTGGCTCAGCGGTTATGGTGCTCGGCTGCTGACCCGAAAGCCACGTGTTCGATCCCGCCGCGGCGGCTGGAATTTCTTTGGAGGAGAAATTCTAGAGGCCCGTGTACTGTGCGATGTCAGTGCACGTTAAAGAACCGCAGGTGGTCGAAATTTCCGGAGCCCTCCACTACGGCGTCTCTCATAGCCTTAGTTGCTTTGGGACGTTAAACGTACCCCATAAACCAACCAACCAACCATTCATCTCCATTCGAAATTTCCTCGTTTAAACCGGCTTCGTTCGATCTGAATACAATACACTGGCTTACCATACCAAGCGAAGGAACATTCCTCGGCTTTGAAGAAAACTCTCTGCAAAAATTTGCAGTGGCTTATCTCGGCTATGCAAAGATATACGTAGCGAAAGGCCTCAACTGTGGTTGCGGCGCACGCGAGCTCTCATTTTCAATCCTCCGACATGTTGTCAGGCAATGCGACACAGCTGGCGGAGCGAGCGGAGGCGAACGCAACGACGAGGCAAGCGGTGTGACGTCATACCAAGCGGCAGCGGTGGCTCCGCGGTGAGCGCGCGGTGTGACGTCATGCCAGACGGCTCGGCTAGCGCGAGGCGTCCTCCAGCTGCGGTGGTTACTAGGCCACGGCTCAAGGTCGGTCTCCGTGCCTCCTCGGGGCACCGTCACAGCGAAATCGCAAGTTCGTGGCCAATGTAGCCTTTTGCTACAAAAATGACTGGTGACTCTGTCATGCCTCGAGTGAGATACTTGTTCATATGAGGCATTATGCAAAAAACAGCGCGAACAAACGGGCACGAAAGGAAGAATAGACAGGAACAAGCGCTGACTGTCAACTAAAGTTTAATCACAGGAAACACGCTTATAACAGGAAACAGAAAACAAAAAACACCAAAACCAGAACGCACATGCTACTAAGTGATATCCAGATATGCAACCTCACAATCACGCAGGAGCAGGGATGGTTTGCTGACACACAATCTTGCTCTCTTTGCCATATTATACGCCTCGATGATTCCCCTGGTCAACTGGTCGGGGTGTTTGTACAAAATGTCACTACAATGCAACGACGGAAAACAGGATTGACACTCTGGGCAAATCAACTGGAGTAGTGGATGCTGTAAAGATGCTGTAAAGAAAGCACCTCTGTCTATGGTGTCAGCGGCTCCTGCTGTCCGACGTGACCATACCGGTCTGAATCAGGACACATGTCCTCTCGAGACTTTCAAAGCTATCTCCGCACATTAACGAGTCTCGCACCATCCGTAGCCAGCCGATCTCAAGGGGCTAGGGAAAGTGGGCTAAATAATACCTCTTAGACTCTTTACTAACTTTCTACTGAACTCTGCAGTACTCACCGAAACATTTCGACTCTTCCTTCTATGGCCTCCAACCTTTCTGTGGGGAGGTGGCTGACATCTTCTACATTGTCTGGACATTCTAGAAAAATCTTTCTTTTGCACCCCTAACCCCTTCCCCTATCCGAGAGGACTGAGAGATGGCCCTGCTCGGCTGTCTGGACCTACAGGCCCAGCAAGCCCTGGTTTAGTTAGCTCGAGTGGTGGTGATGGTGAAAAAGTTTTTTAATACTCAAAGACAATTGGGGGTCAGAAGACCCCGCTACATGGTCGGTATCCTTAATCCGGGACACCGCACGACGACGCCCCGTCTCGCGCCCGCTTTACTAGAGCTCTTTGGGACTCCAGTGTACAGCAGTTGAGGAGGGGAGGGAAGACTCCCATGCGTCTCGGGGGGGGGACGTTGATGATTGTGAATACATGCCCACACCATGCGAAATATATCGCAGATCTCTCCACAGTGCGGGCAGCGGCCATCTATGTTCGGATCAAAGTGTTTGGCGATGGCAGGACAGAGAAGAGTTCCTGCCTGCAGGAGGCGCAGAGTTCGCTCCTCCGCCTTACTCAACACCTTGGCAGGTGCCGGGTAGAGGCGGTGGCTGTCGCAGTAATGAATGAAGATTTCGCTGAGCCACAGAAGCGATTTATAAGCTTCTGAGCCAGGAGAGCTAGGATGAGGAGCCCAGTGTTTGAGCGCTCGGGAGGCCGCAGCAGCGACATCATTGCCTCGTAGACCCAGGTGGCCGGGAGCCCAGGTTACGTTTGTGCGAGTTGGATCGGCGGGAGCACGTCTTAGAATTTGGCAGGCAAGATTTGATATTTCCTCTGCATCATAGTGTTCACAGGCCCGGCGAGAGTCTGTGATTACCGTTCTAGATTTTGGATCGGTGGCAGCGAGAGCTATTGCAGCTTCCTGTGCTCGTGTTGAATTTGGGGCCCAAAAATGCCCATCGACACTCATTCCCCTGTGGACTACGGCAGCCGTGAAGAATCCCGTGGGCAACGGCCCTGTGATGTCCACGTAGTAGACGCCCTGTTTAGATCGATATTGTCTCTCAAGTGTGCGAATCCGCGCTTGTCGTCTGCCTTCATGCGAAGTCATGTCCATGTTACGCGGGAGCGGAGCGACCCACAGCATATGGCGCCACAGCACCGGCATGTTCTCCATCTCTTCTGGTATGCATGTATGTTGGATGTGTAAGCGGTTTAGTAGGCGGCGTCCAGGAGCCGTCTGCGATAGCCGCGTATATTGGTTCACGAGGTGGGCCTCCGGCAACTCCTGATAGGAGTTTAACACCTCCAACACCCTCAGTTTGCCATTGGAGGTAGCCACAGGGAGGTCCATTGCTCGCTTTGTTGCCTTCCTTATGATGGCGTCAATGCGCTCGTCTTCTTCTATGGTGGTGTGTAGGTACGGCAGGGCGTTGAGGATCCGGCTAGTCACGAGGCATGGACGAGCCGTAGCGCGTCCTTGCCCCGCAGACCAGCCCGCTTCTTGTAAACGCGGTGGATCATGCGCCTCACTGTTTCGCCTTGTTGTTATGCGCTTGAGTTTCGGTATAGTAGAGTACGGCCTAAACCTGTTATTGATAAACAGGCCCAGGATACGGAGCTCCGCCGCATCTCTCATGGGACCGCCAGACAGAGATCTGTGTAGACACATATTGTCTTTGTTATTGGAGGCTCTGATTTGACGCGAGCACATTGGAGACCACAGTCGGTAGCATAGGCATGGACTATGGAGGAGGCCTGCTGCAGGCGGTCCTCCATGTCCCTAAGGCTCCCCTCGGTGGTGAAGATTGTAATATGGTCTGCGTAGAGCGCGTGTTTTATGCCCTCCACCTGAGCCAGTTTTCCGAGGAGGTGCATCATTGCAATGTTGAATTGGAGCGGCGATAACACCGCCCCCTGGGGCGTACCCCGTGTACCCACCGCGTACGGGCCGTATTACTTGTCCTCGATCCGGAGTAGTGCCTGACGCGCAGAGAGAAAGTCTCTGACATAGGCGAAGCCTTCACCCTGCAATTAGTGGTGTTCAAGTTGGAGAGGATGCTACCATGTTTACCATTGTCAAATGTTCCCTTAAGATCCAGGGCGAGACTGGACTTGCCGTTTTGCTGCATGGCTGCGGGTTGTGTTGGCAGCCCAGACCAGTGGGGTCCTTGAATTGGGGACTGCACCTCGTATTGTAAGGGGAGCGGCTCACTACGGGCTGCTTCCAAAACAGCCTCTCGGTAAATATTGTTAACAAATGCTTCGGACCACCACAAACACCTCCGTCAGCTCGTTCGTCCATCTGGAGCTTCTCGCCGATTTTAAAGCTGGATAGCGTAGCCCCCCACTGCTGCGTGTTGGGATTCAGAATCAGAATCGGAATGTTTATTTACGCAAAAATTGATACAGAAATTGCTGTGTAGTCATCTGGATCCTTAGCCGCTATGGCTAGTGATAGATCCTTTACAAACATTGTCATTTTCCTTCCCATAGCTCGCTGCGTTGTCCTTAACTTAAGTTTATATAATGTTTTGTAATGACGAAGACGTTCCTGTTCAGGCGAAGATGACGACGAACTTCTGACCGTTGTATTGAGCGGCATTGCCGTCGCTTTGTGTGTGTGCTTTCTGTGCTCGACCTCTGCGTCTACGGACCGTCGGCGCATAGTACCTCTAACCATCCCAGTACCCATCTTACATTTGGTGGAGGTGCTGGACAAAATATCCATCGTGGAGCTGTGTAGCCGCACTCTTCCATGGCTTGCAATGCCAAAAATCAATCTATGCAAGCGGGCCCAGCTGTCATCTGCGCCGGCTGCCTTCTCCAGCGAGATCCGGCTATCTTAAGCGGAGCCGATGAGAATGACGTGGAAGACTGGCTCGCGTCATACGAACGGGTGAGCCTGTACAATAGATGGGACGACGATACGAAACTGAACAATGCAATATTTTATCTAACGGGATTCGCTAACCTCTGGTATTAGAACCATGAGGGCGACATCCGAACTTGGGCAGCCTTAAAAGGGACAGCAATCGATGCCAAGTTTCGAATAACCCCACGAAAGTAGGAACACAGACCAAGGAAGCTGCGCAGTTCTTTGACAGATGTAGGCTTGGGAAGAGCAGCGACAGCACGAAGTTTGGCTGGGTCTGAATAAAGGCCTTCCTTGGAGACAACGCGCCGCCCTAAGATGGTGAGTTTACGAGCGGCAAAACGGCATTTCTTTAAGTTTAGCTGGAAACCGGCGTCACAATGGCAGATCAAGACGTGCCTCAGGCAGTGGAGGTGGGTGTAAAAATCCGCAGGAAAGACGACGATGTCGTCGAGGTAGCACAGGCCTACCATTCATTTTAATCCCCCCAAAATGGTGTCTATCATCCTCTCAAATGTTGCCGGCGCATTACAAAGGCCGAATGGCATAACTGTAAATTCGTATAAGCCGTCGGGGGTTACAAAAGCGGTTTTGGGGCGATCGGCCGCTTCCATGGGGACTTGCCAATATCCGGAACGAAGATCGAGGGAAGAAAATAGTTCGGCCCCTTGCAAACAGTCGGCAGCGTCATCGATGCACGGAAGAGTTCTAATTTCTCAAGTTCCGCGACACCCAAAACCACGAAATCACATCTGCTTCTATGTGCGAGGGTGCCAGAAAGCAGTGCCCACTCTATTTTAGCATCTCTTGCTCTACCCGAGCAAGATATGCCGAGAAACGCTTGTTATGCTTACTGTCGGTCATGAATCGAAATATCCATTTGTTCCTTATCTTATTCTAGTTCCTTAAGCTTCTTTCTTCACCCTGTCTGACATTGCAACCCCTGTCCTCCTGCCGCTGCGCTTGTCGCGCCGGAATCCGCGTTCCTCGGCGTGGGCCTGTCTTCTTTTGTCCTCCTTGCATCGTCTGCTCTCTTCCTTCTTTCTCCGCTTACGTTGCCAGATAAGGGAAGGCGAATGTCAGCCATCTCCCTCGGACTTGTTTTTGTCGTGGTACATCCAAGGAACCGTCTTAAGTGCGTCGTATATGGTCTTTTTTTTCTTCCGCCGTTTCTTTCCCATAGCATCAATTTTGTTTATTTGACTCACTTACTTTTTATTTTTACTCAGCCTTTTTGGGCGTCCTTGCACTCACCTTTTTTGGTTCTCTTGACTGTTCCGCTGTCTGCCTTTTGGCAGCTTTTTTTTTTCTCTTTTGTGATTGTGACGTTGAGTGCGCGTGCTTCGCATCGAACACAGATGTGTGTTGTAAATGCGGCCGCCTATCGCCGGCTCTCCGTGGTAAACCAAACTTGTACTGCATTCACACTCTTCTCTTATAGTGTCCTTGTTCAGTTCAAGTTGTTTTTTTTTGTTCACCCTTATTTTTCTTCCTTAATAGAATTTTTGGTCAGAAAAGCGGCCTGAGAGAACGGTGCTTTGGCGGTTATTGCGTTCATGCTATTTTCCGGCTTCTTGTTGATAAAGCACTCCGTATCGCATTTACGACAAACTGCAGTATATATTTTCGCTAATGAGTTGTGACTAACGGTGTCATAGCAAGCACGTGTGCGTCAGCCCGTCCAGCAACCGATATTTGCATTGCACATCCTTGTGCGTCGCTACTTTTATTCTCTTTTTTTTTATTGACTGTTCTATTGCTATGGGCTAATTCTGGTGCCAATTTTTTTCCCAGTAGTGATGGATGTTCTTGTTGATGCGAGTAGGAATGCAGCACAGTTGAAAAGTTGAAGTTGCAGCACTGTGATTCTACGGAGAAGTCTGGGAAAAAACAAACGCAGCATTTTTCTTTTCTAACCAAAGGCGCGATGGCCTCTCTTATTTGCTACACGAATAAGAGGCACACAAAACAACCTTTGCACCGCGGTAAATTTCCGTTTGCTTCAAAGAGGGCAGATAAAGACTTCGGAAGCGCTGTGCAAACAGTGATTCCTCAAGTAACTTAAGCTGCATTTGTCAGCTTAAGTGAGCTTTTGGCACGCACTAGGCGACCGGAAAACCAACAAAACTCAGATTTATCTGTGCTTCATCAAACACCATAAAACAGGGATAAGATGAAATTCGAATTACATTATTGAGATAGTGAGTATTTTGTGCTGCTCTGTTTGGAAGAGTGTAGTCATCATGTGAAATAGCATAGCGCGTTTAAAATTTTGTGTTGTGCGTATTTTTTGCCTTTTATCATACAATAAAACAGATCAGCTTCTAGACAATGGGCCACTCTCAGTGTGGTCAGGATAACAATAGCAATTCTTCGCATTGCCTTTTTCAAGCCCTCAAATTTGCGCGATATCAGTCGCCTGCTTTCGCGGCTGCACAAATTATTTTCATTCTCTTCAGCCCATGAATCCTGCTTCAACGTCTTCGAGGTGGTTACAATCTTTGAAACTCTCATTTAACAAACACAGCTTTCATGACTCACAGTTACACTCTTGTACAGGTGCGCACAATCTCAAAACGTTGTGAACCGTTATTTTTTAGTGTTGCAGCATACCACATTTTTGTACTTATTATGCTGAATCTTCCAAATTACCGTCGGCTATGAACTATTTGCAAGTTATGTTATGATCGTACGTAATATTCGCCTCCTGCCACGGCTCCCGTGCCGTTCGATACGCATACCCGACACGCTCCCAGATGTGCTAGGAAAAAAGAATCCGTTTCTTTTTTATGTCGATGGTGCCCTAGGGGAGCATTAGACGCTGGTGGCCTTGAAGGAAGAAAATTTGTCTTCTTTTTTCCATGCCGCAGGGGAGGGGGCGGGGGGGGGGGGGGGGGGTCGTCGAGCAGTTTGCCAGTTGCTATAGGCACAGCGTCTTACTTTGTAAGTTACACATTATCCAGAAATGGTTTTGTGTCGGAATTTCACGCAGCTTCTTCCGAAATAACGTACTAATTGCCTGCCTTCAGGTGTTGTAGCCGTAATACCGACCAAGAGAAAAATAATGGAAGCACTAAAGCAACTCTCGCTATAGGTCCATATCAGAGGCCATTCGAGTTTGTAACTCTCATAGAAATGAGTACCAGGATTCGAGTGTAAAGCCGTGTTCTTCATCAGCTTGAAACACACAGCAAGA
Organism: Amblyomma mixtum; assembly: GCF_055824585.1. Taxonomy (NCBI): domain Eukaryota; kingdom Metazoa; phylum Arthropoda; class Arachnida; order Ixodida; family Ixodidae; genus Amblyomma; species Amblyomma mixtum. Next base: position 219,821,458 of record NC_143012.1, on the reverse strand, counting down.
ATGAACATGTATGCCTTGACGAGAGTTCATCGAAAATGCATGCAGCGTCGATAAACAACACACCAACACCGGAGCAGTGGGAGGCTGCGCTGCCCAGCTCGAAGCCTGAAGAGCAGCTCAAGCTGATCGACAGGGCTCGCAAGACTGCAAATGCCGCTGGGGCCCTGAACTGAGGGCTCCACGTACGCTGCAAGAAAGAACCCTTATACAATAAAGTTTTTCGTTCATTCATTCATTCATTCATTCATTCATTCATTCATTCATTCATTCATTCATTCATTCATTCATTCATTCGCTGACGAAGCGTCCGTGTCCAGCTAGCGGAAAGGCTCATTACGGCGAGACACTTCTGTAGCTAGCGCTGCCTTTTTTTAGCGTTAACCAAGGTGAAACATGCACTGAGACACGCATGATGTGTTCCAGTACTAAGCACTTCACTCACCGCACCGAAGTGTGCGTGCGCAGACCTTGTACTGAGAAGTACATATTTTAAAAAGTACTTACCTGCGGTATATGTAATTTACATCAGCCATGTTTACCCCAAGCTTGCAGCTACGCAGTATGGTTGTCTCTTGTTACGATGACTCAGACATTTCGCACAGGTTTACTCATAGCTAACCGCAATAATAATTCGCTCAGAAACCATCCGTTTTCAATGGATGAATAATTACAAGAACAGAGGCGCCCTTCTCTTCGAATACCTTTATGCGCGTTTGGGATTAAAAAATGTCATTACGTGAGAGGATACTCGCCGTCAAAAACAATACATGTGCTTCGGCCTCTAACCTAAGTAGTCAAGTTTTGCGTCGAGTTTAAGGACTGCTTTTAAGGCGATGTGTGATATATAAAGTCATGCTAGCGCTGTCGTTTGTTTCAGCATAACTGGAACCAGCACTGGAACAACTGGAACAACCAAGTGTGATGTACCTTAACTATTTTGCATGCTTTTAGCTACGCGCTTCGCGCAAGTCCGGCTGCGCGCTTTATTGAAAAGGCGAGTTAAATCTGCAATAATTAGTTGGTTACTAAGACGCGGATTCAGTATTCAACATGTTGGATTAAAAAAAAAAAAAACTGCTGCATATCTTTGCTACGGTACAAGTACCATAAAAATGCATTGCGAGCGCGAAGAGACGAGCAGTGCTGTCTCACCGGAAGTATACTATAGTTTGTTATCACTCTAGTTCTTCGTATTGCGATATGCATTTGTGCACACGATAAACTGTTCCTATTCTTTTTCGGAGCTTCATAACATCACAGCAAATTATTCCGATTTCTATAATATCAGCATCGTTCGTTGTACTTCAAGCGAGTGCAGATTTATACCTTACTAGAATCTGGGTCACATCTATTGAAAGTAAACACTACAATGCTAGAAAGAACGATTCTTTCCCTACTTCATTTTGTTGTTTTTCGTGTCTCTGCTTCGTAATTCGCTTCTGTTTCCGCCTATGAACTTGTAAATCTTCCACAGTCAGAACACAGTGTTGTTTTTTCACCTGTTTACTAAGATGAATATAAAATGCTGTGCGCAAGAACCGAGCACTGCAGCTCAGCTTCCCAACCTGCCTTGCATTCCAACTTGCCAACCTGCCGTGACTTCAAAGGCTACTTAGGTCTGGCGTTATTCTCTCGCGGTAATGTTGTGGCCGCATCTCGACCCGCGCCTGCATGCAGGTGCCAATTTTCGGCAGCGCCGCAGGCTCCACGGCTGCCACGGAAAAAAAGGCCCCCCCGTGATGGTTCTTCCTTTCTCCTTGACCTCAGCTTCCGCTCCCGAAGCTAGTGGACGCCCACGGCTGAGTGCAGGAGAATGGCGTCTTTCTTTAGCGAATTTCTCTGCAAGAGTTGGTTCCTGGCAGCAACCGGTCTTTTTGTCTTTGTTTCTCGAGGTTGAAGGAAAGCATTCTGCCGTATTTCTTATTTCGTTTTATTCTGACTAAGACTTTTTTGGTAGGGCAATCTAGTGCATGGGCTTACCAAAAGCGCGCGAGTCGATTTTCCGCGTTCCATTAAAGTCTGAATGGCAGCCTGAAGTAGCGGGCCTGTTTGGTTTTGGTGCGCGTCTTTAATCTTGCAATTCAGCAGTCCGCCCTGCCGCGGCATGAAAAACCCAAAAACAGTGGCGCAGTAAGACCAGAGAAGAATGATTACCGTCTAATCAATTTATTTATTGCGGACTGTTCAATTTGCCCTCAAACCAAGTGAAGACTTTTGTGTGTTTACGTGTTGCAGATTAAGCTGTCTTCTTTGTCCATATCTCTGTTAGCACTTGGCTAGTATTCCTCCTGAGTTTCGCGAATATTTTGTTTTTATTTTTGTTAAATCCTTTCAGTCCTTTTTTTTTTTTTTCAGTGAAGACCAGCAGGTGGAGATGATTTAAGTCTTTTTTGAAAAGAAAACAAAACAAACGTACCTAAATGGCAGTATGTAATTTGAGCATTGAATATTTATGTAGTACGTGTATTTGACTGTAAAACATTTGGAGACGGTGTGGGAAAAATATTGCAAATTAATGCTCAAGCGTGCAGCGAATGCTCGTATTAAGAAAACATGTATTCATCTTGGCAGGAACAAATATAGTTGTTGTGGAAGAGCCTTAACGGCATACATTTTTGTTTTTGATTATGATATTCTTTTTTTTTTCCGCGCACCATTCGTTTAACTATCGGTCATTGCTTCGCCCTTGATGCCGCATTAAGTACACTGGCGGTGGTTAACTTAGCAGACGTCATCTTCGTGTGTTTGGGGGAAGGGGGGGGGGGGGTGAGGAGGGTGTAGTACAACAACGTAGTACAGTTTGGAGTTGTACTGGGACTGTTTCTGTGGTGTTGAACTGCGGTTCTCTGGACTCAAAATGTTTTATCAGGGTGAACGTGACGTAGCACACCACGTGACTCAGCACACGTAGCACGCGTTCGATCTCCCGCGGTGGTCGAATTTTGATAGGGGCGAAATGCTGATATAACCGCGTACCCTACGATGGCAGTGGACGCGTTAAAGAGCCCCGCATAGTCGAAATCATACGGAGTCCTCCTCTACGGCATTGCTCGAAGAGTCACTTTGGGATGGTAAACCCCGTAAAAAAAAAAGGACAAAAGAAGGTAGGAAATAATAAAGAGTACCATATTCAGCAGTGCAGCTAAACTGCCGAAAACATTTCTTGAGGCGTGTATGCATGTTGGTTGGGTAACCTCGTAACTCTAGCCAAAGAGGACAAGTAGGGAGAGTAGTTTGATCCTTCCGTTCTCTGGTGCCTACATCCATGCTGCAGACCACGCGAGTCTAAATGAAAATTATGCACCTTTAAGTTAAACTAATCAAATCTTCACATAGGAAACAGACTGTTTATTTTTAGTTTCTTTTACGCTACTCTACGAGCGGGTACCTGTCATTTCATGCGATTACTCTGTTATTGTGGCTCAGAATAAGGTCGTGCGTATGCAGCAAGCCGGGCAGAAAACAGCTGAAACTTATTATAAAATATATACTCCCTGTGTACGACAAAAGTCCGACGGGCTTGGCGGCGACAAATCCCTGCGCTTCCTGCTACTCTGGTGCACCCGGCGCCACCGATCAGTGCCTTTGGAGCTCCGCTGCTAGGTCCAGTGTCGCGAGATCGAATCCCAACGCACCAAAGGCATCCTCATGGACGCAGTTTGCGGTAAAAGAATATATTAAACTAAGCTCTGCTACCTCAATGTTAACCAGTGAGGTAGTGAGGTTGCCAAGAAGGCAGCTCTCAGCTCGTTATGGCGCGAGTGTAAAAATCATGCGGCTCTGTAGGGACAGCTTGTGCCACAAAGCCACATCGTTCTGTTTAAACGGCAAATTTCGCATTGTATGACCTAAATATTTCACCAGAGACATATTCGAAAAACTGTAGAGCTGTACACAATCTCCACTGCGATTACCGATTAACACGTGCTCGTGTTAAGGAAGATACCGATGATTGAGTTTTCTTAAATTTACAAAAAAATTCTCAGTAATTTATTCCAAGTCAAGCGTCCGCTGTTAATCGTAAGTGTTTCCGTCCAGTGGCGCGTGTCAATGCAGCCTATTGAGAAATTAAGCTTGGTAAGTAGGTTAGAATAAAACCTGGACCCTCGTCTAAGCATCCAATTCCTCCTGGCCTTAGTTTCCTAAAGTAGCGCTTAAATTAAGCGGTCACCTCTTAGAGTTGGCCTCTGGATAAAGCGTGTGAAATAGTGTTGGCGTCGAGTATGTACTGATCACAGATGTGAAGGCTAAAGAAGATGGGCGGCACCATTTAGGTGCCAATAAATCGATGCATGCACGTCCTACGCTGTCATTGTTCCCTTTTAGCACAACAATAGAACGTCTCTACGGCGAGGAAACTATTTTCGGACAGCGCATTTCCAACGCTTCTCCTCTGATTGTATATACCGACTAGAGACGTTAAGTTCACGCCTTAGACACCCCAGCGCCTAATGTTTCACAAACGCTTCCGTGAAGCGTTCTTTTAGTAACTTTTCGTTGATTGTTCAACCAGCAACGGTGAAATGGGCTTTGTTTACTTCGTCGATCAGATCATTTGACTTCAAATCTACCGTCTAAGAATGTATGCCCGTCCCAAATTATTGAACGCGCATCGGCAAGCTTGTAAGCTTTCATTATTGTGAAGTATCATTGATGGATTGGCGCTGTCGGAGACACTGCGGGCTATTCTGGTAAGGTATAAGTCGTGTTGTCCGTTTTTCTGAGAATGAAAAAGGGGGCTTGTTTCTTATATGCATGGCGAGGGAATAGCTTCGGAGAGTTGATACCGGAATCATTTCCCCTTACGCCAGTATTACCAGCACTACGGATGCTTATATCACCACTTAAGAAAACCGTTAAGAAAGTTAACTCCTGGACGTCAATATAAGGTAAAATACTACACTGAATGCATTGACTTTGCTTGTTGTACCTGTTCTTCCTCTGTTCCGCCACCACCGGCATTGGGTAATACCATCTAGAGACGTTCAATTAGGGTGATTGTGGAAGAAAATCAATTGAAGCCAATAGCGCGAGATCACAAGGTGTAGGACAATGATGAAATGGAATTTCAAAAGGTTGGTTAGCAAGGACTCCAGATTAGACCGATAGCCTAGAGATATGCTGTCAAAAATGGAAGTCAAATGTTTTACAAGGAAGCTGGAAAGGATCAGTTAATTCTGTGTTTCAAATGACTAAGCCGCCAGCCATCATGCATGCGGGCTTAAGAAAGAGCGTCACCGAAAACCCACAATGCAGAGAAGAACGCTCTGTGGAGCTAACTTTAGTAAAGAAGAGAAAACGCGCGTAAAAAGTTGCATGAGAAAACGAAAGAATAGAAAAAAAGTTTCAATCTCCTGACGGCAAGACGCCAATGTGGCCTCGCATGGCCATCCGGTCTAGAACGATTCGATGACCGCATATAATATCCGCTAGGGTGCGCTCTTTTCCTGGATTACGGCGCCGCGGAATCCCAAGCTCTCTCCCATCATTTCCGCGCATCATAGCAGCTTTTCTCTCTCTCTCTCTCTCTGTCTGTGGGTCTTACACTTTGCCGTTGTTTCCGTTTTTCTACGAGAGCGCGCAAAAAAGCTTGGCTTATCTACGAGCCATTTTCCGGAGTTCCTCCTAAACCAGCCATCTCGTTTTTCTACGTTTTCGTTGCAATGGAAGCCGTCGCCCTCTTTAAGCCTCTTTGTATTGTTGTTTTTGCTCTCCCTTTATCACCGTTCGTTGATATCTCTCTAGCCCACCCTTCCCTCGCCGCCTTCTCCCAGTCTTTCTCCGGGCTATCCGATGAAGCCCGGACAATTTTGTCTCCAGCAGGTTGCGTCTTCGCAGGGATATACGGCTTCTTATAACGAAAAAGAAGTCCCCGTTAATACAAGGTAGAGAGTAAGCGAAAGGAGCACCGTGCCTGGACCTGATTTATAAGTCAGGGTGGCTATCGCAGTTCACAAGGATGGGAGTGCGGCTGGGTACTTAATTCGCAATCTCTTTCATTTTTTTTTGCAGCCTTGGAATGCACATTGGGATATTATTTTCCTCTTTACTCCTCAAAGCTACCTTCCTACTAATCCATCTTGGCTATTCATGATGGCTATTCGTGACACCGACATTATTTGTGTCGTGCCCTTACTTCTTTTTCAAGTTCTCTGCTGATTCACGTTGAAATTAGAAATAGGAAGCCTAAGTTTTCATTCTATGTAAATGCTCTTTTTCACCATTTCTGATTCTTTCAGTTCGATTCCTAAAGCGCTTTACTAAAGTTAAAGATGCATGTGTTTCACTACAAAGCATTTTAGAGGCTAACATGATGCCATCCTCGGAAGAAGAGGAAAGCTGGTTCCGCGCGGGGAAGGATGCTCATATGCCATTTTCCTTTTTTTTTCCTGGCTTTAGTAGTTCAGCAGACAAACAGCGGGTTTTGTGTGCTCTTATCTGAGCAGGAAAGCCAGCGATTGTAGTGTACTTTTTTTGACGCTATACAGAGTATAATTTCCTGAAAGCAAACCTAGGTCTAAGGTGAGTCTTTCACCTCGTAGTTGCACCAGCTTGGACAGGTCGCTGTAGCCACCACGTTTGCCTGCTCACTTTCGAACTCAGAAAAAAATGGCGGGACGAAAAAGTTACGGGGGCGCTTAATTATCACTAACTCGATGACATTGCATTAGGATTAGGTTTTTTGCTTGCTTTTATTTGCTACTCTTTTACTGCTTATCTGGGCTTCATATTTTTTTATATACTTCCCCATGTATTTCTTCTTTACGAATTTTTGCTGAGCAACTTTGCTGTGCTCTTTGCTTACTCATTTTCAGGCATTTCCTTTTTTTGCTGAGTCATGCTTCACCCAAATTTTTGCTCAGTCATTCTCAGTCATTTCGTCCTGCATGCCTTCCTCCTCCTGTCCCGTACAGAGAACAGGGTGATTTCTTTCTCTCCACATTTTGCCCCTGCAAATTGTGGCTGGTGGCTCTTGGCCCCTGCAAGTTGGCAGGTGGTGGCAAGTGTGGTATGCCACCGGACGACGCCGGACACTTTTTGGTCAGGGGGATGAGGGTGGGAGGTTCAAGTACTGACACATTAACAAGCAGATTAACAACAACGCGTGCAGGGTAGAATAACCTGTCCTTAGTGGTCGATGTTTCTTTTAGAAAACTGCACCGAATATGCTCTTTAAGCCAATTTGATTTTTTAAATCGCAGGGGGGGGGGGGGGGGGGCATATCCATCTCTAAACTACTCCGAGAGATAGCTCATGTAGCAACGTAAGGACGCCCACCTTGCGGGACGCGACATTTATGGCCACTGCGGGAGGCATATAAACAGCGCAACATAAGCTGCAGCTTCGAACGAGTCCCGCATGAGAGAGCATTGGCATCCCTGGGGGATTGGATTCGCCGCGCACCCACCCTTTCTCTCCTTTCGCCGTACATAGCCGAGCCATCGAGCCATCCAAGCGTCAATTGCCCGCGGCGGTTAACGATCCTTTCGATGATAGAGGTAGTTGGCGCTGCCCTATTCCGCTGGAAACACCGATATTGCCTTTGCAGAGCAGCTGGTCGGATTGCTTGGTTGCGAGTGAAACATTCGTTCCGCCTGGTTTCCCGTTTTACTGCGCAGATCTAGATCGTTCACCTGCTCTCCAATATTGCAGCATGTGGAAGAAGGTGTCAATAAAAAAATGTACATTTAAGCCCTGAGAAATTCCCGGGCTTAGTGCAGTTCCAAAAGCGTGCATAAAGAACACATGTGCTCTGTTTTCGTCGGCTTTCTAAACAGGATGTTATAGTTCAAGCGGTACATTTGTCTGCCTGTAAAGAGAAAGTCGAAGGATGAAAAATACACTGAGTGTCAAAGCATCAACGTAAGTTCCGTACCATCACCACAGGAAGCAAAGGTAGCAATTAAAAGGATTTATTATCTGAAAAAATCACCAAGCGAGTATTGTCTCGTTCGTAAGGTGTTCGCACCGCAAAAGTTAAGTCTGCCGATCTGTTTTAAACGAACACTAAACGGGATTGTCACTGGAAACAAGAAGGTACGCTCCTTAAAAAAATTGTGCTTCGGAAGCAATGCAAACAATCGGAAGCAATGCCTTTTCGAGAGCTGAATGCGTTCTGTGAAAATGGCAAACTGGGTTCTTGTTTTGCTCTCATTATCACATCCCCTTCGAATCACCAGTGCTCTTAATTCGTTTTTACTACATGTATAGCCTCCGAGCACTACTTGGAGCGGAGATGAAATGAACGAAACGAGACCGCAGCTTCGTTCATCCCTCACTTCGACGCTTGTTGCAATACTTCTCAGCAGAGAGGCTCACCATTATATGTAGTAAGGAGCCTGTTTATCAACCTTGATGCTGTGCAGCGCTGTTCAGAAGGCATATCCTATGATCCTGTGCATGGCCTGCGCTCCTGCTGTTGCTGCGTGGCTCCGGCTTACGCAATGTGGTCGCGCTGCAAGGCGCAGCGAGCGGCGATTCCCCTTCTCTTATCTAAACAGCACTCGTGGAGCAGCTTTTCTAATCACATGGCCTTTCCCGCCGATACCTTGTATACCCAGGGTAAAAAAGAGCGATTCTCTGTACGCGAATATACATCACCATGAGGCTGCACTGAAATGTTCAATAGGTTTATCAAATGGCTTCAGCTTTTGCTTACATTAATAAGTTATCACAGTCCACCTACACCCAGCTGGACCTATACTTTGTCTCACAATATGTTTGCAGCACTACGGAAGGCAGAGCTCTCTTGTTCAATCAGGGCTGCAGAAACGCAGAAAATAGTCCCTCGAATATTTGAGGAGTGTATGACTATTAATCAAAACAATAAGCATTGCAACTAAAAACATGATTCGGACAGGTATATTTAAATGGTAGGGAGTGTTTCAATCACTGGTGAAATTACCAGACAAAGCTCGTACGGACACAGCTCTGCGGAGGCCTGCTGCGAGGTAGTGATGCGTCGCCACTTTCCAACATGGCGCCGGTCGAGTCTGTTGTGTCTCCTGTGTGCTGTACACCGACAGTGCGCTGTTTCCCCAAGCAGGCGAAGCAGGTGGCTTTAAATGTTCTTGAAGCGCTTCGCGTCGAGTGCGGGGGCAGTTGGAGTACAAATGCGCTCATCAAGAGGACGGCAAAACTCACGCAGGTGAGCGAGCGAACGCTTTACAAGTGGACAACGGAGACGTTGAACGCGGGCCGAGTGTTGTTGAACGCGGGCCGTTTAACGTACGTTGCCTCTCGCGCAGCACATGGGCTTGTTTTGCATTTCGCCACCATCGACACTCGGCTGCCTCGGCACGCTGAAGTAAATAAATTTATACGCACATGACACGATTACTGAAATTTACAGCGACGCGACAACAGAGGAACTGATGAGAACAGGTTGCGACAAAAAAAAAAAAAAAAGTGGGGCTAGTCCCTTTGGAGCGGGCGTCCGCCTATCCAAAAACAAACAAACAAAAAAGAATAAAAAGACATCAAGCGCCACCTGCTATAGGTAGAAAGAAGCCACCTGGACATCAGGTGGATCGAACCACATGCGCGTAGGAACACACTAATGTAGTGCGCGCCATCCTGATGGGACGAGAGAGCTGTACCTTTCGTAGTGCTGCAAACAGCTTGTGAGACGGAGTATAGTTCTGAAGTGTGCAGTATTGGACGATTTGATTTCACTGATGAAACTGTTCCAGTGAGACAAAGGCAAGGGTCAGACAGAAAGAGGACAAATGCGCCGTGTCGTCAATATTTGTCTCTTCTCTTCGTTGTGCTGAAACTCTGGGTATATTTAGTACTCCCCTCTCTGTCCCTTAAATCTGTCATCTTTCAGTATTTCAAGAGCAACGGACGTTTGTGTTTTAGCAATGCACACTTGGTTAAAAAGAAAATTTTCAAGCGAACGCCGACAACGCCAGTTTTACCAACATGGAACAGTCAACACTAAATGCAGACAAAACGGTCCACTACTCAGACTAACGCCTCAGCTTTAGCTTTCCCCACCTCAAGTTCTGTCCAGTTTGACTCTACAGGATAGAACGCCGAGGAAGAATAGCAACAAGCGAAACACCCTTCAGTGCACACGAATCCTGCCTGTCGCCTTTGGTTGTTAGTATAAGCGTGAATATATTGATAATCGTCACCACCACCACCACCATAATCATTCTGATTATGCTCACTGCAGGGCAAATGCCTTTCCCATGTCTGCAATTAATCCTGTCTTTTTCCAGCGGCGACCAGCGTATCACCACAAGTCTCTTGATCTCATCCGCCAACCTAACTTTTTGCCGCCCTCTGCTACGCGTGCTTTCTCTTGGTACCCTCTAAGTTACCCTCACGGACCAGCGATTGTCTTGCGTTCTCATTATATATCCTGCCCAAGCCCATTTCTTCTTCTTGATTTCGACTAGGATGTCATTAAAGGTGCACTGAAGAGAAATGCGAACTCTTCTTTTTTCCGCGGGAACTCGATCTACACGTTCCCAGCATTCTTAGAAAGTATATTTATTGCCCTGTGCGGATGATTTCCCTAATTAAATCGGATTAACGTCCGGCTGTCGCTTTTTTTTTAATTCTCCGTATATGGTGGGAGGAGTCGACCAACGCATGCCTTTCAGGCATTCGCGTGGTGACTTTGCTTTCGTTTTATTTTGTTTCTTTTAGGTTTCCGTGAATAAATAGATCTAGTCAGAGACTACATAGCTGCAAATTAGGCCCATGGAAATAAAAATACGCGTGGACTCTTTGCTTTCGCCGATCACTACGTATCACTCCGCCGATTGCAGAGCACCAAGCCGCCACGGGACGGGGTGCGAGGTTGGTCGACTGCTCCCACCATTTGCGGGGAATTCAAAAAAATAAAAGGCGGCAGCCCGACGTTAATCAGATTTAAATTAGGGAAATCGGCCGCACACGGCCATAATTCGAGGTTTCCAACAATGCTCGGAACGTGTAGATCCAGTTCCAGCGGTAAAAATACGTGTTCAGATTCCTCTTCAGTGCACCTTTAACCTGCGTTTGTTCGCTCACCCACACAGCTCGCTTCCGATTTCTTAACGTTACACCTATCGGTTTTTTTTCTACAGCTCACTGCGTTGTCCTTAACTTGAGCTGAACCCTCTTTGTTAGACGCCCTGTTCCTACCCCATAGGTGAGCACTGGTAATCTACAGCGTTTGTATACTTTCCATTTGAGGGATAGTGGTAAACTACTGTTCATGACCTAAAAAAACGCACCATAAGGGTTCCACCCCATTTATTTAGCTGAATTATATATCGGAATTTATTTATGAGTTGCAACAAATCTGTTACCCTCACTTACAGTGAAAAGGACAGCCTGACGCCCCGTTTAAACTGCAATGGGCTGCAAGAGGGGAATCTGCGTGAGCCGCAGCTCGCTTCCGATTCTTCGATTCCGATTCTTATATCTTGCGAAAACAGCATACAGCGAATGCAAGTTCTGATGCGAGTCTACAGCTACCTTAAAGTTTGGTGAACATTCTTCTATGAGTTCCAAAGATTCGAAAAGGCGCTGTAATTAAAGTCAGAAGCGTCTCGTGAGGCCAGTGACGTAATTGGTCACTAATCAAATCACACCATTCTCACACCGCTGAGAATGGTGTGAGAATGGTGTGATTTGAATACACCAGTTAGCTCATGACTAACTGGTGTATTTCTTTTACATTTACCATGCCGAAACGTTTGGAAAACTAAGGTAAAGTCTTTTTAGCTCTTAATGCTCACCGATATTGCTGTAACTCTTTGCTCATTAGCTGACTGCATGTACTACGTGTTCGGAGGTCAACTCACTGCTAGTGTTCAATCTGCTTTATTAAGCCACTCTACCAAACGTATTGTTACGCTACTACATGTTGTGTGCCGAGTTTGATACTTTGGCTGTGCCTTCGCGTTGTGCATTTTACAATTTTTTGGCGTTTCTCGAGGCGAAGGGTGCAAAGGAAGACGGAAGTACAAAACATCAATAGCGCACATGGTGAACAACAACAACAACAACATGGTGTCCAACGTTCCTTTCTTCACGTCCTTCCCGTAAAGAACATCCATAAACTGGTCAAGCAGTCTGCCATTCTCAGTTATTGTGCCTTTTGTCTGTTTATGTAAAAAAAAAGGAAACAGCTGTGAGAAAGAGCGGTCGTGATTCACCCTAATCAAACAGAAAAACACATGAAACAACCCTTAGTGCAGCGCCATCACTAGCAGTGAATGCTCGTAAGTCACGTTGATGTCGCTTGTCTTGGACCTGCGACTACCTGAGATGCAGTGCAGAATGTTTTGAGAGGAACAAATGGATAAAAATAAAAAAATAGTTTTCCGGTAGCTTTTCCTAATGGAAGATAAAAATAAAATATGTTTCAAAGAAATCGGCAGTGCCTTCAAATAAATAAAAAAATTGTTCGATGAAAATCACGATGAGGTTTTAATTCCTACGCCTTATCTTATAACACTTTTTTCCCCGACTTCCACTGCTCACTAAGAGCTACTCTTTGTGTAATTCGGTCACTTCATAAGCCCGAGAAAAAAAATGCACATCAATATGGGAGATCGAAGGCTTTTAACATACTTAACGGGAGTCAGAGATGGAACACACAAGGCAAAAGAAATTCAGAAATATCGAAAGTTCAAAACTAGGTAAAACAACTTGGCTCTGATAATCCTACCAGGACCCTGTGTGACCAGCGTGTTTATCTTCGGCAACAGTTTTCAGTTCATCTAAAGCTTCAGATGCTCTTTTATCAGGCTGCCTGGGGGAAAGAAAGTGAGCCGGCACCTATCGGAACCATTGTGCCCAGGAAGGAAGGCGTGTGCGCAGGCAGTCGCTACCCCCCATCCACTCTCTGGCCTCCGGATGTTCGCGACAGCGTTGGCAGGACGCACAACGTAGGAGACAACTGTTTCTTTTTTTTCTACTGACCTCTGACACTTCCAGGAATACGATTACTCGACAGCACTCTTGACAGTCGGAAGTGTTCTCCACTTCCTCAGCCAATATGGTTATCGCCTCCAAACGCTGGCGACGCCACATACTATCGTTTATTCCTTTTGCGGTCCTGATTCTCGCAGCAGCACTTAAAAATTATAGCAACAGGACAGATTTCCGTAGCACACACCTTCCCGGTCTGTTTACTCACTCATATCACATGCAGCGGTAGCTGTAGCAGTAGTAGTATCTTAGAAAACAGCGATCACTTCCGTTTATGAGTTGCCGTTTTAGAAGGCTAAAACCGATTCCCTTACTTCCGAAACACGATGTCGTCGTCGTATCGAGCGTCCGCTCTTCCGCCTCTGCTCGGATGCGCTTGTCAAGGGATCATGCAAAACCGGAAATTGATGCGCTTCTGGGCTGTGGAAAAAAAACATTTTAGATGCGACAAAGAAAAAAGAAGGTATGTGGCTGGTTGTCCTTATGGGGGACTCTGCTTGTGTGGAGATTCTTCGATTTAACAACTATATCGTAACGTGATCCCTGCGGACACTGAAGAGAGAAGGGTTGAAATCTGAGAACTCCGTGCTAACACCACTGATCATAATTTGATAACCATATGCGAATAAATCACGTGACGGTGTCATTAAGGTGAGTGCATGGTTAAAGAAAATAAAGAAGTTGCTCGCAGATAGAAATATTATGGAACTTTTTGATGGACATGAAACGACCGCACTACATGGCCCCTTTGCCGAACAGCGTTGTGGCCTGCATGCAACTTGTTTCATTGTAGTTAACAATATCGCATCGGAAAAAATTGTGCTGTGACATAGTTGTCCCTCCTTTTAATTCCATGTTTATTTTTGGTTTGTAGTATCATCACCAACATCCGCCTTTCACAGCTCGCGCTGCATTTGCATGCTGGTCACCTTTAGCGTAATGTCGCATGTTTTATTTTGACAAATACGTGTCTCACATATGATACACACCAACTTTCAAACCACGATGGCTGTGAAACGCACAAAATTGGCAGGGGCCTAGCTCAGCTATGTCAGGATATACGTAGCGATAGGTACGGTATATAGCTGGTCACATGTAGTTTTTTCCTTATCGTCATGGTTACGTGTAAGACATTAAAGACGAGACATGAGGTGAAAGCGGCACGTGTTATTCAACTTTACTGACTGCCTTAAAGACGGCCCGGTGATCCGTAAAGTAACACGCGGCCGTTGGGTCGGAGGCGAACGGCGTCGGCGCGGGGCGCCGGAAGCTGTGACGTCACTCGGCGGCTCCTTTCGGTCGGAGGCGAGCGGCGCGGCGCGCGGCACACCAGCTGCGCGGCTGTGACGTCACTCAGCTCCTCGCGCATGCGCACAAGTGGCGCCGAAGGCCCACAGCGAAACGGCGAGACTGCGGGTTATGTAGCTTTCGCTACAAAAGCTCAAAGATGTTGCCTTCTGCTCTGTGAAATGACTGCAGACTGCGCAGTGGCGCTTCACCCGTTGTGTGAACTAAATTGCTTGTGAACTCCAGCACATGTATGATATTTTGCGCCGAAAGTTCAATGCAAATACTCCCGACACCGAATTTCGTTATACTGCACAAGTGAGAAATGAAAGTGCGAAGCATATTCACGAGCTGAAGTGCAAGTAAAGAAGCTTGCGCTTCTTCGGCTTCACCTTTTTTATCCCGCAAAACTCGTCCGGTTGACAACGTCAAAAGAGATATGAGCAACTAACGACAGTGCTTAAATAATTTGTTCATGCGTTTTTTGCTGTGTGGAAAACGTAGGAGAACACGGAGGCGAACCTAAACGAAATTCGACGAAGCTTTCAGTGCTCCTGGTGCTACGTGCTGTGTTGTCGCCGGAACAGTGCATGCGTCAACAGCGTCTTTGTGGTCCCGTGGTGGTCGATGCCTGAGAGGCACTACCGCAGTCCCGGTGGCACTTGATAAGCTCGGCGACAGCGCCCTCTGATCTGCCGTCATTACGGCATGCACGCGAATCATAGAACACAAGTCCTCCGGCGCCATTTATTAGCACGGCAAGTAAATATAGCTCTTTGTTATTCTTCGACGTGGTGGTTGGCGGAAGAGGTGAGGGCGGCGTCCAGCCGCCGCGAATGTCCCTGCATTCTGTGTAGCACGTGTTCACGGCATCCCCTCGTCTTCAGCATGGCAGCACCAGTCACGCCGGTCGCCAGACCTAAAAAGGGGCAAATAGAGCCGGATGCGCTTTCAGTCGTGAAGAAGCTAAAAAAAAAGAAAAGCGGCAGATAAGGCACGCTCTCCAACAGTCGTGTGCGGCTATCAGTATCTATGAGCCGTGCTAGATTATGGTGTGCCTTTCCTGCAGCGCATTTCGTGCTTACATCTACCCTCGACGGCGAGATACTCTGAATTTTTATTCGTACATAATGCGAGTGGATATGTGTGAAAAAGATTAAGATCCAGGCGAGTTGGCAAAGCCGGCGAGAACCAAGAGAGGGGCAAGACGAACATGAGATAGGCAATAGCACAAAATTTATTAGAGTTAATGCATGTACCACTAATAACAAACTACTGATTTTACTACTGATAATAATTAAATTACTAACACTGCTATTACAAGTGCTAATATTCATAACATCATCCTGATGGGTCGGTGGTTATGGCGATCGGCTGTTGACCTGAAAGACACTGGTTCTATCCCGGCCGCTGAGGATTTATTTCGATGGAGGTGGAATGCCACACCTTGTATTGTGTGATGTCAGTGCTCGTAAGGGAACCTGGTCGAAATTTTCGCAGCCCTCCACTACAGCGGCCTTTATAGCGTGAGTAGCTTTGGGATAGTGAATCCCCATGAAAGAAACCAAGCCTGTACTAATAGCAACATTGATAACAATTATTACTAATAACTATTAAACTTCCAAGAACGTGCCGCCCTGGTGGATCAGCAGTTATAATGCCCGGATTCTAACCCGAGAGAGGCGGGTTCGTCCAGGCAGCGGCGGTCGCATTTCGATTGAGGCGAAATACTATGTTCAATGTCAGTGCGCGTTAAAGAACCCCAGGTGGTCGAAATTTCCGGAGACCGTCACTACTGTGTCCCTCATAGCATGGGTCGCTTTGGGACGTTAAACCCCATAAAACCAAAACCACAGAACGTATAGTACTTATCAGAGATGTATAACCTTATCCACTACATTTCTTCCTTTACACACAAACAAATGAACAAAACAAATCTTTCAAGAGGCATCCAGAGCTACAATTTGCTCTTCGCGCATTCACAGAAGGCACGCTTACACTCATGCTTTGGCACTTTTCATGAGGAGGGCTTCAATTGTGGTACCTTTAGTGGTGTGATCAGCATACTGGCTTTTTAAAGGTACCCTGAGAGCAAAGTAATCTCTCGTGTTCTTTCCTGCGCGACGCCTCTTTTGTTCTTTCGTGCCACAGTGTGTATCAGCGCCTGTGTGGTTGTAGTACATGCCATCCTTCATCATTCTCATCTTTGAGTTGCCTATCACGACTAAATACATATCAATGAAGCGAACAGTCACTATTTTTTAGTGACTGCTTGCTTCCGTCACAATCATGCCGTAAGCAGCCCCTCATTTTCCTACCCTTGTCAATACCGCTAGAAGTGTAAGCCGAGGCTGTCACATGGAGACAACTTCAAACGGGGTCATCCGTGGACCCGTCAAGCTGTCCAAGGACAGCTTTTATTCTACAATCCCCCCCATCTGTATTTGATGGCAAATAAAGATTTCATTTCATTTCATTTCCAAATCTAAGCATACTATGTCGCCCAGGCGGTCGACATGCTCGGCCTGTAAATTATGGCCGAATAAAGATCTTTTACTACTACTACTAAACAGACTAAGAAAATTTCACCCCACACTTTACGCACACAATTTTCCGTGGTGCGATGAAAAACCTACACTGTATCACATAACATGGGCATGTCAAAAAGTCGACGTCCTCCCAGTTATGCCATACCCAAGTGCGGAGCAATGGGAGGGTCTGCTCTCGTTCATCCTTTTTCATGTTTCTGGTTGGTCATCGGTTATCATTCATATGACTGCTGGTTGTTCGTTTCCAGTTTTTAAGGCTTTGTACTAATCATCAATTTCACCTTTTTTTCGCTTTTTTTCTTTCTTTTACCTTTGACACAACTTTGGTGTAGAAGAACTGCAGATTGGGCTAGTTGGTGTAGATTCATAGTGATGGTTCAACAGCGCAAACACACACAGACCAAGAAGGAGTCAAGACACACACAGCGCTACTTTGGCCTTAACGCTTCATTCTTCACCTTTTTTCCACGTTTCTTGTTGGTCATCTCGTATCACTCATGCGTTTGTATCGTTTTCGGGGTTCAAGAGTTGCTTGGTCATGACCGTTTAGCGTTGTAGAGCTGTTTGCTATACTTTCGTTGGTTTTTTTCGGATAGCCATGATAGTATGTTACGTGGTTGCTATCGTACTTCATGTGTTAGATATCTTTCAGAGATCTATTCTACTGCGTGTGCGTGATTACAAGGATGTTAAGGCGTGTTGGCTTACATAAAGGCGGGTTTGGCGCGAAATAAAATTCAGTTGCAAGTTGGCGCTGGTCCTGTCGTGTTTGTCTCTCTTTTGTCCACGTTTTTTGCGCGGTTTTCCTCCTGAGTCTGCTCTCCAGCGACTGCCGCGATAACCAGATCGGTTTGATACGGCGAGCTCAGCTGACGGCAGCATCCAGCGGAGCCCTGAAATCGGGTAACCGACCGTTGCGGATGGACTCATCTGACCGCATAAAAGCACCTGCGCTAGAGCTAAATAAAGTTATCCTATACTATCCTATCCTATTTCCAGCACCATAGAGAGGTACATGAAATTTGGAAGGGCATGTATGTTAACGACGTAGAATGCCACCAGGCTAACCTACTCTTGGGAACAGGAATTAAACAGTTGAACAGTTATAAAAAGATTCTTCCTTTGTACAATGTTCTTTCTAAACAGCGTTGCCGACGTTAGGACCAACACTGAAGCACCGTTTTGCGGCAGAGGTGCGTGCCTGCCGCCATTAAGGCGGGAATTCCCCCCAAAACAACTTGAGCGACCGTTAAATCCAGGGTGTGAGAAGCGAAAGGCACTGACAGGGCTCGCTATAATTCAAGACTAGTTACCACCGCTCGGCTTCAGGCGAACGACCATGCGATTAACGTCAGCCTCGTAGCTCATTCGTGCCGCGTCGTAAATAGCACGGGGCCGTCCTGTAATGACCACTTCCCGGATACACGCGTGCATATAAGCGCCGCAGCACCAATCACGCCATTGAAAGGTGGTGTAGGTCCTACCATTCTTAGCTACGGTCGCGGCGCTAATGCGTACATCTTTTTCAGAAATTTGTGCGTGTGAAATGCAACTCCTGCCACCTCGAGCTGCAAGAGCACTCGTCGAGGCAATTGCCCGATTACTGCTCCTTCGATTTACGGACCACTTCACAAGTAGAGACACATTTCCGTGTGGCTCATCTAGGCGGGATGTTAACAACCGCGGTTTTTTAATGGTGGTGGCGGCGGAAGCGCATTATTTCAGTTCCACTCCTTTTTGCAGAGACTTTAAACTCGGCTAATACCTGGATCGACCTCAGGGAATTTCAGCTTTGCATTAGGCGCCTCCTAATATTTCGTAATAATAATAATAATAATAATAATAAAGACCAGTAATGGGGACTTGTGCGCGGTCCCGTTTTGCCCTCACTTGTGTATGTACTTTTCTGCGCAACCTATTTTTCAATCGTGGGAATAAAGTTGCAACAAGTGTTTGCAATTTTTACCTTGTTATAAATTGCAAAAATGCAGCAAGGGGAGCATGACAGTTATCTAGGCAGTGTTGAAAGATTTCGAAATGAAAAACATCTGAAAAGAAAGAAAATGCATTAGGGCATGAACCAATTCTAGGACATTCTTTAAGGAAAACTCAGAATATGCCTTAATAGCCGAGTTAATAAGGAACCAAACAGCGGCGCGCAAGAATAGTGCCAAAGGAGACGTGAGTCCGTGCACAAGACAGAACCGCGATTGCTGGCTCGATGCCTCTGTTTTTCCTTATATGACTATACGTTTAAGGATTAGAGCTTAAGTTGACAAGGACACAACGCAGATCGAACGCAAAGCAGGCCGGACGACCACAACTACTCGAACTAGATCGATGTACGCAGTAGTTTGAAGCGAATGGGTGCGTGATCGTCCGTCCATAAGGAAAGGCAAAAAAAAAAAAAAATCCGGGACATGGCATACACCAGCCATCAAGAAGAATGGGGGCGTTTTCTGTTCATCGCATAATCAGTTATAGCTAAAAACGGAACAGTACAAGGGAAAGAAAAGTAGCGTTGGCTGCAAATTTCCTTTATGCGAAAGAGGAACCAGACATCTTAGGGTCATTTTGCAGTTTCTTTATCCATGACAACGATCAGCAAAAAGTTCCCGCTCCTTGTAGAGGCTTTATAAAGGTGCCCGCTAAAGCTGGCAGCTTTATCCTAGCTGCTGCGCTGGTATTGCGCAGGCGCGCAGGACACTATGTAATAATTTCAGGAAGATATCTTGAGCGGAGTTTCAAGCTGTTTGGTGCCGTCTTGTTGCGACCACAAACCCAACCTGATAACGACGGGGTTAACTCGCTGACGGAAGCACCATAGATGGGAACTTAGTCTTCACGTGATCGCAGACGCCGTATGGCCACGACCACTACTACTACTACTACTACTACCATGCTGAGGCATAGAACCTTGGCTCTATAGCTGACGCTACTGACGTAAGCAAGAGGAGTAATGATGCGGCGTTTGTTCTCACTATAAAGGAAATACAGGGTGCACTTAAAAGCTTACCAATTTTGGGCTAAAACAACGAAATTTTTACGACACCTCTACTGTATTCGTCTATGGCATAGTGTTCTATATCCTTCATGCGAAAACTCCTAGCATCCATATTCCAATACGCCATGCATATACCAACGCTGCCACAATTGAACTCACTGAAAGCAGAGAGTAGAGTGCTTATAATATACGAGAATAGTGGGACTCCATCCGATAATACAAGATTTTTGCTCTGTTCTCGGCGTAATCTTGCTTTTGGGTTCAGCAAATCGGTGCGCGCACCCATTGCAGCCCATTAGACAGTGTTCCTTAAAGTGATTCGCTGAAGCTGCTCTGGTATCGACGAGTCCCCTTATAGTTTCCGTTATCCCGCCGTCTCGGAGCCAGCGTTGTGTGATAAGTGGGCCCAGAAGGCGCCAGTCTTCGTTCAATAGAGCGCCGTCGCCTCTCTAGGTCGATATCGACAAGGTATACATTGACATGGGGAGCTTTTCCTCGACGATGTTGTCAGCCGTGTTCTTCGAATCCTGAGGCAGCATGATTAATGGCTTCCTTCTCGGTCTTTGTACAAAGTAAAATACGGACTCTTTTATCGGATTTCGGCTTCTGTGAGACAGCACAGTGGGGCGTCAGAAAGCCTTCAGCATTGACTTGGAACTTTATTGCTTGAAAGGAAAAATCTAAGAGTTATTGATTTGGAAAAAAGCCAGATATGCGAAATAAGTTGAATTCCGGACCGGTCTGTTTGTTGCTATGTAAAACAGGTTTCAACTCGCAAAAAGGATCATTCGAAACAGATGACATAATACATTTTTCAGGGTTCGGTGCAGCTTTATAACTCGATTAGCGGCTCTCAGATATTCAGGAACGTCTAACAGCGCAAGCCTAAAAAAGGGCAGTGGTGCCTCTCGCTTGCAAGCGAGAGCGGCTGATCGCAGTCTGCGGCGCAGTGTCATTTTACCGGCCCAATCTGTCACCCAATGCAAGTGTACCTGGTGTGCCAGGGTACTTCGCGGTAAACGAACCACAACGATTCACTGATAGAGACGTCCCTTTGGAGGCGTGTCATTATATTTCACGTTTCTAGTTTCTGTCGCTTTCAGGCGTAGAATTTTTATTAGCAGTCCCAAGCAAGTTTTGGACAGGCCCTCGCAGATTTGTGCACTGTCTCCTAGTTAACTGTCCTAACAATCTTTTTCAGCCAATCAACCATCAAGTACTACGCATAGATAGCACAGCCTGAAACCAAACCTACAGCCTTCGCATTTATGAACAGTGTTCAGGGAATTGTGCCATTGGCCAATAGCGTTAGAAAAAGCAATATTGCTACTGGGAAACCTGCCATGCCTACTGGGCGATATGATAAATACTCGGTTTTTAAGGAGCGCGATGCGATGATGATGGTAATGAACATGTTTGGCTTGCGACGAAGGCTGTGAGGAACGCCGTAGCGAAGGGCTCCGGAAATTTCGACCACCTGGGGTTCTTTGATGTGCACTGACATCGTACAGTACACGGACCTCTAAAATTTCGCCTCCATCGAAATTTGGCCGCCGCGGCCGGAATCGCACCCGCGTCCCTCGGGCCAGCAGCCGAGCGCCGTAACCACTGAGCCACCGCGGCGGGTGGTAATGAACATGAGATAAAATAGAACTAGATGCTTTCAACCCCTGTCTAGTTTGTAGCAGCTTCACGTCTACCCTTGCTGTCTGCTTGCTAAACGGGATTTATGGCTTGTTATGTTGCACATCAGATAGTAGGAATGCCGCACATTATGAATCAGGAAGTAATATTTGTTCATTAATATTTCCTGAAAAAAAGATTGAATACAACGTTCACACAGAAAACCTGGCCCGAATCTAACTAATCCGGTGCTTTCTGTGCCAGGATGAAACAATAACGTTTTTTTTCTTCCCTCTCGGCAATTTCTTTATTCATTTTCCATTCGACATCAAAGCATGCCTCATGACTCCACAGGTATAATCGAATCACGGGCCATGGATATGCTGTATAACTGTGAACCCTATGGAACTGCGAGGGCTGTAAATGCTTGAAAAGAAAATATAATTTTGGAGGCAAATGCAAGCTGAAGAAAAATCGCGAACCTGAAAAAAAAAACACTGAAAGAAAGGCGAAGAGACCATCCTGTTGATATTGACGATGCAATTATCGGCCGACGACACAGTAATAGATGATGCGCAGTGGTATCGGCCATTCCCGTTTATCCCGTTTATCCCCAAACGCGTCTCATGAATCCCCATCCGTCTTCCCCGAAGCCAGCAAACATGGGCCCGCGGTGACCGGAAAGAGCGCGACGGTCAACAAAAAAGAAAGGGCAGCCTTTCGGAGCTGGACGCGTATATGGAGAAAAGATGCTCCCGGGCCGCGACCCATCGAGCCAGAAGATTCCGGTCCACGATCACGCAGCGCCGAATCAATCCGCCGAAGTCACACAGTAAAGGTCGCCCGGCGCCACATGATCTTCCCTAAAGGGCTGAAAGAAAAGAACAAAACAAAAAAAGATGAGGAGCAGGAAGCGAGAGTTTTCACGCTACACGTACGTCCGTGCACTTCATCATAGAGGCTCTACGATGCGAAAACTTGACCTGGGCAGCTAAGGAAGATGAAAAGTCGGTAATGTAAGCATGGTTGGGAGGACGGAAAGACAGTGCTTGATCATATGAAAAGCCAGCTACTGCTTCTTAGGGGTTGACGTTATTATTTGACTAGTTCAATGATAAATAGACAAAGATCATGCGCTGCAGCCAGAACTAAGATTTGAAGCCGTGCCGAACGCATTGACTCCTCAATAATGCACAGTGCTTAAGGGGTGGGCCACTTGTGGTGATGCCTATGCTTTAAGATGATAGTCGAAGCAGCGGCACATGTTAGACCTTGTTAATATGCACAAAGCTTGGGCTCAGAATTCAGCCCATGTTGAATATGGACAGCTTGATGTTCTAGGGTAGGGGTATGAATCGTGAGCTTTTAGCAATGTGCCTCTCGCCAGAAGTATGTAGATCGTATGTTTCCCTGTAGAGTTGGTGCTTTTCTTCGTTTCTGCCGCAAACCATTGACGAAGTCTTGTAAAAACAAACCTTGTAACATTTACGACAGCTAGAGTCACTGAGCCCATCTTTTATTCTATTGGTAACGTGGCCATCGAAAAAGTTCCTGCAGTCAAATACCTAGGTGTTCACATTTCTTCGGACTTGACATGGTACAAACATATTGATTACATAACCACTAAAGCATCCAAAACACTCGGTTTCATTAGGCGTCATTTCTACTTTGCAAATCAGGACACCAAACTCTTGGCATACACAACTTTAGTAAGATCGCAGCTAGAATATGCCGGTATCATCTGGAACCCGTATCAAGCATATCTTGCCGAGAAACTGGAATCACTTCAAAATAAGGCAGCTAGGTTTATCACAAGGAAATACGCTCACTACTCCAGCATCGCCGATATTAAATCATCTCTAAATTTAAGCGCACTTGAAAAGCAAAAACTTGTCACCCTGATAAGTCACATTCACAGGCTTTATCACAGTCCTTCGCCCTTCACAGAATCTCATATCAAACCAGCACATCGCATTTTCCCCCGATTAGACCACTGCTTTAAAGTGCAACCCATGATCGCTCACACCAAACTTATGCACAATTCGCCATTGTTCCTTGCCATTTACCATTGGAATAAGCTACCTGCAGAAATCGTTTCCGAAAAAAATTACGACGCATTTGTTAGGAAGCTGAAGTGCTTACTCACCGCTTAGTTATTCTTATTACACTGTTGCTAGGATTGAATTTTGTCTTCTGCATTGTGGTCTATGTGTGTGTGTGTGTTATCAAGTCTTTCATTGACCCAGTTATGTTCACGCTTTTCTGGAGCGCGTTTGTTTATGCTTTTCACATTTTCAGGTTTCAAATTTCACTTTGTTATGTACTTACTACATTGACTATGGGTTTTTCAACCCCCCTATGTAATGCCTGTAAAGGGCCTTTAGGATATGTGAATAAGAAGTGATGCCAGTGTTTTTTTTTTTGTTAATAATTTACACTGCAAAAGTGATAAATAAAAATGAATGTTTGTGCTTTCTGTTGACACAAGAACTCGAAGGGGGAAGCAATTTGCTGAAATGGGCTATCTTAAAATAAAACCGTAATTAAATAAAAACGCGGAAAAAAAAAACTGGATTTTCTTCAGCGCTAAACAACGCTTCATTCAACTGTGTCGGTAGCACAAACGGCACTAAAAAGAACTGGCAAACTAAGCTAACAACAGAACTTTCTGCTGGTTCTGAGGATGATGTCTATTATAAGATCTGTGTAAATTCTTGCGATCAACAAAAGATATGTCGTCTGTGCAGAGACAGATGGTATATACGTAAGTGAGAATTTTCTGTCGGTTGGTCCTTCATGAAAAAGTTCATAGTCCTGATGATGACAATCAGCAGAGGACAAGACAACCATGAATGAGCCCGGGTGTACCTACCTCTGCCACAGATTTTAGTAGCTTAGCTTGCCGCGCATCATTTCGTAATTTGTGGTTGCTTTACTAAATCAATTAATGAGACATAGCCCAAATTATTCACGTATCCTAAGTTCCTGCATCCAGCTTATTCGTTTTTCGCTGTGACTTGTAGTGCGGCGCACCGTCTGTTTTAGCTACGCTCCAAATTTTCTTCTTTCCTTTGCTGTGAATTTAATACACTCACTAACACACGCAAAGAAAGAACAGAACAATTTGATGCATTGAAACATTCTCTTTTTCTCCTGAAAATTCCATTCACTATTGAAGGCGCATTTCTGTTTCTTCCCTCTGCAAGCTGTCGTTTTGAGGAACAGAGAGAAAATGTTTTGGTCAATCCATAGCCACAGTTTGGAAGCACAAAAAAAAATTTGAGAATGCAGAGCTCCACGACTACACTGCACTCACCTATTGCGACACGCATGGGCAGTATAATAGCCAACTGCAAGACAAGAATAATTTTCCTGCGTTTGCTCGATAACGCTTTGGCCTGATAACGACGGAAATCAAAAAGTCATCATCATCATTGCCCTCATCTTCCTGACTGCCCCTACTACGGGACAAAGTCTTCCCAGATATCTCCAATTGAAGACAATTTTGCAGCGCGGACAAACCACACAAATTCATGACGAGTAGACGACACACACAAGAGCTAACTTCAGGTGATTTATTGGTTGGTTGGTTTATGGGGTTTAACGTCCCAAAGCAACTAAGGCTATGAGAGACGCCGTAGTGAAGGGCTCCGAAAATTTCGACCACCTGGGGTTCGTTAACGTGCACTGACATCGCACAGTACACGGGCAGCTAGAATTTCGCCTCCATCGAAATTCAGCCGCCGCGGCCGGGATCGAACCCGTGTCTTTTGGGTCAACAGCCGAGCACTATAACAAGTGATTTATTGTTTTTGCGGGCGGCATATAGCCTAATCGCTTACAATAAAAACAACTGATATTAAAAGAGCAAGTTATTTCAAACCATCCCAAATTAATTTCATTTTCATATCATGCAAAGCGAACGATGGAACGATCATGCACTCTAAGTCAGAACTATGCATGTCATCTGCTTCTGTGATGTCTCGCGAAAGCTGCTTCTAGGGGGGATTACAGAACGCTGCTGCACTGAAATACTCGCACATGCCTGCATGCATCGCAATTCGCAATGCCTTGTCATGTGTTTCATCATTGTTCTTCCTCGCAATATCCTTATAATTTTCATAGTAACCTCTACTTTGATGTCATCATTAAGAACAATACAAAAGTATATTTAACTGATTCATATTTCTTCTTTTTTGTTCACTTGAGCTTCACGAAAACACCAAGAAAGTTGCACAAGGTTTATATCAGACTCAATGACGTGAATTTAGTTATCTTTGGTTCTGATTTTGCTGGCATGTAAAGCATAGATAAAAGATGAAGAGGACACTTAGGCTTCGCCTTAACGGTATGACACGATAGCGTAATTGGTTAATAATCCCCATGTATGCAGTAGTGCATTCTGTACTTTACATTCATAGATCCCTGGGAGTCCTCATAGCCTTCCTGGCGCAGTGGTGCAGCGGTTAAGCGATGCTCCACTGCACTGTGATGGCAGGTGCTCCCAAGATGCGCAGTTTGCTCACTATCAAATGGGCAGGTTGTGATGACGTCGCAAGGTCACGTGACATAGGTGGCCCACCTGCCTCCTAGGTGGCTCTCTGGGCACCAGAGCTGCCCGAGCTATTCCCGTGATTTTTCGCTCAGAGCGCCGACACCGACAACGCCGACACCAGATTGTCTGGAGAACGGGGCCTCATATCCAACATTCTTGGACAAAAACTGAGTATTGGGACACCGTAAGTTGCTGGTATTGGAATATTGAAGGTAATGGTTCATTCCTCAGATGTGTGGCAAAATGTTTCTTTTATAGTGTTTCCATCCCTCGCATCGGGCAGTTAAGAGTGGCATAGAAAACCAATGAGAAACCCTTTGGCGAGAGCAGAACCGTTAATAGCTTCAAGCCTGCCGACAGGAGATCTGTAGATATATTGATTGTTACGGTAACATCTTACAATTTATGAAAAAATTGAGCCCCTAAACTCTTTCCCGTTCAAAAATGCCTTTGTCCAGTACTGTTCTGCATGTAACTATACCGAGTTAAAATAACGCATAATTACTCACAATTTTGAATCAAAGCCTTGCCTGCTCGTAGCATCAAACCAGGTAAAAACGAAATATTCGGGCAGCCGCAGCTTCCTACATAAAAAACCTAACCCTTTCTCCACACGCTCAACCGACAACGCTGTTATGAAAAAGGCATGTTTTCAGAGTCAAAGTTAGCCATAATAGAGCACAAAAGTGGAAGCTGTCAAACAGACGTTGTTAGCTTTAAAACAGGCGAAAAAATGGATGCGCTGCCCCACTTGAGTCTGCCCGCAAAGTAAACGCTTTATGCAGTATTGATAGCCTGAAAAAATAGCATGATAAATGAAATCACAAACACAACGAGCAACAACCGCTGAAGGCGTTCAAAGTAAGGTTCATAGAGTAAGGAAGGAAGTGCAACCAACCTGTCAATTTTCACCCTTCGCGTCTTACCACTGGTCGTAAAATACCTATACTTGTCAGCCAATATACTGGATTTATTCGAAGGTGCGTCATATTTTTGTATTTGTAGATACTATGCTGTATACAGTGGAGGCTAAGACCAGGCATATCTTTAGACTAGTCATGCGGTCATCAAAGAAAAATTAAGGAGGGCATTACAGGCTGTTACGACAACTTTGTTCGCCAAGAAGGAACGCGGTTTCGTGATCTGTAGGAGAAAGAAAAAAATAGTGTTGTCTGTGGGGTGCGTACTCATGTCGCAACTTTAACGTCTTGGGTTCAATTCGGCACACTTCGTAAGAACTTGTGTTTTTCTTTGGTACCACGGTGGCGTCATCCGGGATTTTGGGACCCCTGCTGGTGGTGGACGCGATGCCGGCTTTCATTGCCGAAGAGCCATCTAATGGTTTTGCATTAAAAGAACTCCAACTCAAGGAACTGCCGCACAAGGCAGTTTACCGACGAGTTCATGTTGATGACTGCAGTGCTCGAAAAATTGTTTTTTTTTTGAGGCAAGGAAATGGCGCAGAAATTGTCTCACATCTCAGTGAACGCCAGTACCGCGCAGTAAAAGAAGGGAGGAAAGTAGGAGTGAAAGAAGACAGAAAGAGGTGCCTTAGTGGAGAGCTCCGGAATAATTTCGCACAGCACACGGGCACCGTTTGCCATTCGCCTCCATCGAAGCGCAGCGGACGCGGGGTGGGCGGGGGGGGGGGGCTTGAACTCGGAAACTTCAGCTCAGTAGCCGAGCGCTCTGACCACTGATCGGTGCTTGACTTCAGACGGAATTGACTCTTTTCTGGTTTTTTTTTTTTGAAAAACTGGCTGTGGTTTGACCAATAACCATGGCTAGCAGGATTGCGGAAGCAACGGCACGGCAATCGCAGCTGCGGCGGCACCTCTGAGTCACCCGCGCAGCGGAGTAGTC
This sequence comes from Amblyomma mixtum, assembly GCF_055824585.1. Classification (NCBI taxonomy): domain Eukaryota; kingdom Metazoa; phylum Arthropoda; class Arachnida; order Ixodida; family Ixodidae; genus Amblyomma; species Amblyomma mixtum. Next base: position 219,793,641 of record NC_143012.1, on the reverse strand, counting down.
GGCGGCGGCTCTGCGCTGATCTGACGTCACTCGCTCCTCGCGCATGCGCAGTTGGGGCTCTCCGGGGCTCCTCGAAATCGCTCACACCTAGCGTAGTGTTGCTTCCGCAACAAAAACCCGTTAGGCCTGAAGTCACATTGCTTCCGAGGGCTTGTCAATTCTTGAGCACGCAATCGCGACACGCGTTGTAAGGAAGCGAAGCATAACCTTTGGAAAATAATTTTCGTTGTTTTTTTTTGTGGGAGCGGTGTGCGAAATATGCGCGGTTTTATATGAATATTGAATTTCTATTTTGAAAGTAAGGAAAAGGTGCCAGGGCAAACGTCACAAATTGCAGGCGTCTGCTTCTTTGGCAGGAATGCTGTATTTCAGTTTTTAAAGATTGAATGTGAGGGGAAGAAAACGGTTTGGTTTGGATTATGGGGCTTAACGTCCCAAAACAACTCAGGCTATGAGAGACGCCGTAGTAGAGGGCTCCGGAAATTTCGACCACCTGGGGTCTTTAACGTGCACTGACATCGTACAGTACACGGGGCTATAAAATTTCGCCTCCATCGAAATTCGACCACCATGGCCGGAACCGAACCCGCGTCTCTCTGGTCAGCAGCCGAACACCATAACCACTGAGCCACCGCGGCGGCAGGAAGGGAAGAAAACATCAACTTGCTCATGCGGAAATACAAATTCAGCACGTTTCGTTATCTTCCGTATTCGGAGCTATTAAATGCTCGAAAATGTGATGTACAAAAAAGCGAGTACATGATGTACATGCGACAAAAGCGAACGCATATGTGTTAAGAATTACCCGTTCTTGAAAGGAATTCTGTTTACACGTTTACTTCAAATTTCCACAAAATTTTAGTCATTTTATTTGACGAGAACATAATTGCTACTTTTACGAAAATTATTGATTCAGTGTTTGAGGCAATAGCTTTAATTACAGCGATAAATTTATGCAATGGTACGTGTGTCGATGAGAAAACCCCGTCATGGAAGACATGAATACTTCTGTATCCTGAAATAATTAGTAAAAGGCGCAGGTACAAATCCACCTTCGAAGAGGTATTTAAAAATTTATAATTATTGTTAGTTGTTATACGCCCGAAAGTCGCACTAGATTCGACACCATAAGGCAAAGACTCGATCAACAACTGAAAGAAGCCCATTTAATGGCTCAAACAGCGCGATTAGCCAATTCCAGAACTGGCAGGAGTATTCTTACCAGGCTCGGAATTAACTTTCAACCTAAGAATAACGATGCTAAAGTAGACTTACCCCGCGACTATAGGACGGCCCTACTAATCAAACCACTCCCCGAAAACATGCACCCCTTACACCATGAGGGTAGAAGACAAGCAAGAGCCAAAGCCTTACATAACAAATACAGACAGTGCGCTGGAACACTTTATGTAGATGCGGCAGAATACAAAAATACCAATGCCTTTGCAATTGTGGTTGTGAACGAGAATGGTGACCACATCGTCTCGGCGACAATCAAAACGAAATCCTCTGAAACGGCAGAAGAGGCGGCTATAGCCCTCGCCCTAGCGCATACCCAAGGGAGCATCATCTTCAGCGATTCCAAAATGGGTGTCAATAATTTCGCTAAAGGGCGAATTACAAACACCTCCCTTAGAATCCTTAACGCAACCAAATTCTCACCAAATTATTCCGAATTGATATGGGTCCCAGTCCATTCGGGGAATCCGGGGAACGAGGCAGCCCACAATAAAGCCCGAGGTTTCGTCGACCGGGCAGTGGATGAGTCTGGCTCCCTGAATTTCACGAAGGACTCCATGATCACATACGAGGGGGTACCCAAAAGAAACCGGACTAAATTTTTTGGTCGGCAAAGCTTCTGTGGTACCGCGTTTTGACACTAGGAGCGCATAGAACGAACATTCCAGAGTCAGTAAGCCGAGTGCCGTCGTTGAAGGAGGTCAGACTAGTTTAGGCAGAGTTTTAGAGTGACGACTGTTTTGTGTGAACGTCGTTTTTGCAATGGCTGATTTTCGTGCACAGCGTGCGCCGGTGAAATTCTAATTTTTGCTCGGAAAAGTTGAATGGAAACTCTTGAAATATTAAGAAAGACGTACAAGGACGATGCTGTGGGGACAACTCAATTGTTCCTGAATCGAATCCTGAATCAAAGCAACAACCATGCCAATGGAAAACTTCAAATTCACCTCGCCTCAAGAAAGCTCGTCAGGTGAAACCAAACCTCAAAACAATGCTGATTTGTTTTTTCGACGTGAGTTGAGTCGTTCATTGAGAATTTGTTCCGCAGGGTCAGACAGTTAGCTAGGCTTTCTACTTGGATGTTTTGAAAAGATTGGGCAGCAGTGTGCGGTGGAAGCGGCCAGATTTGTGGCGGTCGGGTGACTGGTTTTTCCATCATGGCAATGCCCCTGCTCACACAGCCCTGTCTCTACGACAATTTTGGACCAAAAATGGCGTGACCCCTATTCCTCAACCCTCATGCTCTCCCGACCTTGTCCCGTGCTACTTTCTCTGTTTCCTAGAATGAAAAAATAGGTGAATGGAAAGCGTTTCGCTGATGTTCCTGAGGTGAAGAAAAAAACGACGGAGGCACTGTCAAGCATCACAAAAGATGAATTTAAACAATGTTTTGAAAAATAGAATGAAAGATTCGACAAGCGTATCATTGCAAGTGGGGAATACTTCGAAGGAGAGTAAAGGTCTGTGCTTAAAATGTGAACAAATAAGTTCAAACAAAAATAAGTCCGGTTTCTTTTGGGTACCCCCTCGTATCATGATCTCACCAATCATTTTAAACTAGAGAGGAGAATTTTCCCCCTCCAGACAAAAGACTTACTAAAGAACAAGAGGTTACGTGGCGTCGTCTACAGACGAGATCGATACGCACCCCATCACTCCTCGCGCACATTTATCCAGATCTTTACAACCCCAACTGCAAACACTGTGGCCAACGTGCTACCTACGATCACATCCTGTGGGACTGCAAAATAGAGCCACCTCCGGGTGATGTAGTTACAGCTCCTTCTCTCGAGCGGTGGGAGACCGTGCTGGCTAGCTCTGACCCCAGAACGCAAGTTTTGGCGGCGGAGTGGGCTGACAAAGTCGTCGAGGGCTATGTACTCTCGACCACTTAACGCGACCTCTTGCCAAGCTCTTCCCGGCGAATAAAATGTTTTACAATCAATCAACAAAGGGGTGAGTGTCCCTGCACCTGAACACGCACTTCGTCCTCGTAGTTTTCCGTGGCTACGGGTGTGAGAATATGACTGCTCCTCGTGCACTATGAGAACTTAAAATTAGCAACGTTTTCTTCTGTCTATCTCAATGTTTTCCATTGCCGGATAGGTTAACATACGTAATTCGTCGGCCTACATTGTTTCGCTGTTGTTTCAAGCACTATTTGGGTGCACTGAGAATGGTTCAAGCGCCATTGCACTATTTGAGTATTTTATCCTAAAAAATAAAACGTCGAAAACATCGAGTGTCTGGCTGGTTAAATCACGTTGTGACACAAGGTGCTGCCAGTAAGGCTGAGCAGGGACATTACGATCCCTTACCTCCATTTCACCTATTTCTGACACTTCCCTTCAACTGTATGATGCGAAAATGATAAAAGAAGGCATGGCGCGTTGTTTTCAATAGAGCAAATTTTTCACATTGCAAGGCGAGAAGTATGGCTACATGCGTCCATGGCATATCAAGTACGCTTAATGTACAGGACTGCCACGCTTCTCTCACATGGCATAGGAAAATATTGATACATGCATTCGAAGAAGAGACAGAAGTAGTGCATGCGCTAGAAGAGGAAGAAGTTAGTTGGCTCTCCCGCGCGCGCTCGAACCACTGGGTGACCGCCGCAGGTTTTTCGTCTCTGCGCGGGTGTTCTTTTTGGCGTTGCACGCTACAGTTTGGTGGAGCAGTGCTGGGTACGCTTCCCGACCTGCAAACTCCGTACAGCGTCACGACGGACCTCACACCGGTTCACCAGCGACCCAGCCGCCGTCTCCGCGGAGAGTCGCCTGAATTTGGGCCCCTTCCCCCGCCAACAAGGACGACGCAGCCTCGACCGCCGAGTCCAACTGACATGGCCACTGACACCAGGACCCAGCCGCCGATCCAGCCTCTACCGTCGAGTCCAACTGCCATGGCCGCTGACACCAGGCCCCTGGCGCCGATCCTTTGCCACCCACCGCGAACACCGCCATCTTTTCACGGTGACGTGTTCGAAGACGCTGAGGACTGGCTGGAGACGTTCGAGCGGGTCGCACGCTACAACGGCTGGTGCGACGAGCGCAAGCTGAATAACGTCTACTTTGCCCTGGAAGAGTCTGCTCGGACGTGGTTTGAAAACCACGAGGCTACACTTCCCACCTGGGAGACGTTTTGCCGGAGTCTCCTGGCTACGTTCCCCAACGCTGACCGCCGGGAGAAGGCTGAAGCTGCGCTGCACTCCCGAAATCAGCGCACGAACGAAAGCGTGCGCATGTACACCGAAGACATGGCCCGTCTTTTCAAGCGCGCCGACCCCAACATGACAGAGGAGAAGAAGCTGCGCCATCTCATGCGTGGGGTTAAGCAGGAGCTGTTCGCGGGCCTCGTGCGCAGCCCACCCCGCACGGTGGCGGAATTTCTAACCGAGGCGACCACGATGGAGACGACGCTGCAACAACGGGCCCGCCAGTACAACCGGGACATCAACTGCATGGTGCCCGAAGGCTTTTCGTCGTGTCTCGGCGGCAGTGCAGACACCTTGCGTGAACTAATTCGCTCCGTTGTCCGGGAGGAACTGCAACGGATCCATCTGCCTCAGGTTGCACCTGCGCCGCTGGCAGCGCTGTCCGAAGTTGTCAGGGACGAGGTGCGACAGGCTGCGCAGGCACCTCCTGTCTCCGAAGCGCCATCCCGGTTCGATGACCGACCCACGTACGCATCTGTTGTACGTCGCACGACAGGCTACGGTCCCATTGCCCCAACGCCTGGCGTGAGCAACATCGGCACATGTCACGCAAGCGTGCCTGGCTACGGTGTGACCCCGTCGACCTCCGTGAGTAACATCGCCACGTATTCTGCAACCGCATCTGCTACAGCTGGGCCACGCCCTCGCAAGTCGGATTTGTGGCGTACACCGGACCGCAGGCCTCTCTGCTACCACTGTGGGGAGCCTGGTCACCTCTACCGCGCCTGTCCGTACCGCCAAGTGGGCCTTCGCGGTTTCCATCCCGACGCACCCTGCCCTCAGAACGGCGAACGACCGCATGAGATTGCACAGCATCTCTGGGCACGCCAGAACCCTGCCTACTCTGGAACGCGCGAGTCCCGTTCCCCTTCGCCTCTCCGTTATCGCTCTTCCAGCCCTGGCCGCCAGAGTAGCTCTGCTGGCCGTCGCTCGCCGAGTCCGCGTCGGGAAAACTAACACCAGCGACCTCTGGAGGCAAGGCCGCTGACGTCGGGACGTGTCAAGATCCTCCATCGCGGAACCCTCGAGCCGACGATACCCGGACAGAGATAGGCAGCGACAGTATCAGATACGCTGCATCCGATTTGCGTGTGACAATTGATGGCACTGACATTACCGCGCTGCTCGATACCGGTGCTGATTACTCTGTTATGAGCCGTGCCTTCGCTGGAGAACTTAAGAAGGTTCTGACACTGTGGACGGGGACCCCCATTCGCACCGCTGGTGGCCACCTAATTTCCCCTGTGGGCAAGTGCACGGCTAGAGTTGGGATTAGTGGTTTTACGTACGTTGGTGAATTTGTCGTACTCCCCGAGTGTTCCAGAGACTTGATTCTGGGGATCGACTTCCTGCAGTCGAACGGCGCTGTGATTGACTTTCAGGAGGCACGTGTCACGTTCTCGACCAAACAGGCCGTGGCGCGCTTTGACTCCCGCGATCCCTGCAGCAACGCTCTGCGCATTGTCGAGAACGACGTCACGGTGCCGCCGCGGTGCAGTGTTCTGGTGCTAGTGCGGAACGACCTCTTTCATGACTACGAGGGCCTAGCGGACAGCCATAGTCCACTGCTGCTTAAGCGGGGACTTGCCGTTGCAAGAGGTCTCGTCCAACTACGAGGCGGCCGCACCCACGTCCTCCTGACTAACTTTGCCAACGAATATCAGCACCTGGCCAAAGGCATGGCTATTGCCTTCCTCCACGACGTTGCTGAGGTTCCAGGTTTGTGCACCGTGGGAGGACCCTCTCCGGAGTATGCTGGCCCACATCACGTTCTTCAGTCAGTCATTCTGAATAAATCCTGCCTTGCCGTCGGTTCAGAGGGATCTTCTGTCGGCCCTCTTGGCAGAATTTGCGGACTGTTTCGCTACGTGCTCGAAGGTCGGCCGAACTCCACTCGCCAAGCATCGTATCATCACTGACGAGACTACGCGACCCGTCTGCCAGCGCCCATATCGTGTTTCCCCGGTGGAGAGAGAAGCCATTCAGAATCAGGTTGCCGAGATGCTTGCAGACGATGTCATTCAGCCGTCCACCAGTCCGTGGGCATCGCCTGTGGTTCTTGTCAAAAAGAAGGACAATACTCTGCGTTTCTGCGTGGACTACAGGAAACTTAACAGCGTGACCAAAAAGGACGTTTACCCGCTGCCCAGGATAGATGACGCGCTCGACCGATTGCGGAACTCCAGATACTTCTCGTCATTGGATCTTAAAAGCGGGTACTGGCAAATCGAAGTGGACGAGAGAGACCGGGAGAAGACGGCTTTCGTGACGCCTGACGGCCTCTATGAGTTTAAAGTGCTCCCATTTGGTCTGTGCTCAGCACCGGCCACTTTCCAACGCATGATGGACACTGTCCTCTCCGGCTTGAAATGGCAGTCCTGCCTGGTGTACCTGGACGATGTCGTTATATTTTCGCCCACCTTTGACCAACACTTGGAGCGGTTGCGCATTGTGCTACAAGCGCTCAAATCCGCGCAACTCACCATCAAAGCCGAGAAATGCCATTTTGGCTTTGAGGAACTTCGCTTTCTTGGTCACGTTGTCAGCGCACAAGGTGTTCGCCCGGACCCTGACAAGACTGCTGCCGTCTCAGGTTTTCCACGCCCAACTGACAAGAAGGCCGTTCGCCGGTTTTTAGGCCTGTGCTCCTATTATAGGCGCTTTATTCAAGATTTCTCGAAAATCGCGGAACCGCTGAACGCACTGACCCGTGACGACACGCCCTTCCTGTGGGGGACTGACGAAGAGGCTGCATTTGTCGAGCTTCGCAGCCGTCTGCAAAGCACTCCGATACTCGGCCATTTCGACGAGCATGCTGCCACGGACATCCACACTGACGCCAGCAATGTTGGCCTTGGTGCAGTACTGATCCAGTGGCAAGACGGTGCAGAACGGGTCATCAGTTATGCTAGTCGGACACTTACGCGCTCCGAGACCAATTATTCTACGACGGAGAAAGAATGTCTTGCAGTGATATGGGCCATCTGCAAGTTCCGACCGTACCTCTACGGACGACCCTTCCGTGTGGTAAGCGACCACCACTCCTTATGCTGGCTGGCGAGCCTCAAAGACCCCTCAGGACGCTTGGCTAGATGGAGCTTACGCTTGCAAGAATACGACTTAACAGTAGTTTACAAGTCTGGCCGCAAGCATCAGGATGCGGATTGTCTGTCGCGCGCGCCTATCCCAATCAATACCGAACAAACCACCGATGATTTTCCTTTCCTGGGCTCTGTTAGTACCACCCAAATGGCGCAGCTTCAGAGGGCGGACACGGAGTTGGCGCCGCTCATTGATTACCTCGAAGGCAGTGAAGCTCCCATTCCGCGTGTTTTTCTTCGAGGGCTTCACACCTTCACTTTACGGTCTGGTGTTCTCTACAAGCGCAACTTTGCCAACAGCGAAGAAGTGTTCCTACTTGTCGTACCATCACAGCTGCGGTCTGAGATCTTGAGTGCCTGTCATGATGCACCATCCGCCGGCCACCTTGGAGTCAGCCGTACACTCGCGCGGATTAGACAAAAGTATTATTGGCCCAGGTTACTCCCATCGGTGCGGGCCTACGTCAAAGCATGCCGTGAATGCCAACGTCGGAAGACTCCTCCATTGAAACCGGCCGGATTTCTTCACCCTGTCGATCCACCGAAGACCCCTTTCCATCAAGTGGGCATGGACCTCCTTGGCCCATTTCCGAAGTCTTCGTCTGGAAAGCGTTGGATAGTCGTTGCGACTGACTACCTCACACGGTACGCTGAGACCACGTCTCTTGCCAAAGGCACTGCTGCTGAAGTGGCGCAGTTCTTCGTCCACAACATTGTCTTGCGTCATGGAGCACCCGCCGTTGTTGTTACTGACCGGGGAACTGCTTTCACGGCCCGCTTAACCCAGTCCGTGATGACTCTGACGCACACGAGCCACCGACGTGCTACGGCGTATCACCCGCAGACAAACGGGTTGGTAGAGCGACTCAACCGCACACTAGCCGACATGCTATCAATGTACGTTGACGTCGAGCATCGAACTTGGGACGCCATTCTGCCGTACGTAACGTTTGCGTACAACACCGCCCTGCAGGAAACAACCCGACTGACCCCCTTTCAGCTTGTCTTCGGTCGCCAGGTGACCACTCCGTTGGATGCTATGTTGCCCGTCGACCCTTACTGCGACTCTGACGCTGACATCGACGTAGATACCTTCGTTCAGCGTGCTGAGGAAGCGCGTCAACTGGCCCGCCTGCGCATCCACCGTCAACAGGAGGCTGCCGCCACTAAGTACAACTGTGGACGCCGTTTCGTCAGTTATGCTCCCGGCGACCTTGTGTGGATTTGGATACCTGTTCGTCGCCGCGGGCTCTCTGAAAAGCTGCTGCGCCGATACTTCGGCCCTTACGAAGTAGTGCGCCGCATCAGTGATGTGACTTATGCAGTTGCTCCCGCCCCGACAGCTTGTTCATCGCGCCGGTCGCACCGAACTGAAGTCGTACACGTTGTTCGCATGAAGCCTTACCACGACCGGCTACCTGACTGAACTGCGGTCCACTGCAGCTGTGTTCTACCCTTTCGCTGACTTTTCTCTCCTAGCCGCATCGTGTCGATGCTGCAGAAGAGGGGGGCAGTGATACATGCATTCGAAGAAGAGACAGAAGTAGTGCATGCGCTAGAAGAGGAAGAAGTTAGTTGGCTCTCTCGCGCGCTCTCGAACCACTGGGTGACCGCCGCAGGTTTTTCGTCTCTGCGCGGGTGTTCTTTTTGGCGTTGCACGCTACAATATGCAACAATTCTTTGTTTCAGCCAAAATTGATAAAAATGCTATAAAAAGATAAAGGTATGCATTAGCGCTCCTGTGGACGTTTTAAATACAGCGTAGGTTTTGTGTTTCAATATAATACAAAGTCATTTCACTTTCCCCCTGGACATCAACACAATAAAAAATAAGCTCATTGAAAATCATGCAATGTTATGTAAAGCCCCCGTCAAAAGTATACCGCCCAAGGGGTTTGCTTTTAAGCTCTTTAGCGGGGCCCCCTAGCATGTCTAACAGTCCAAAGCTTGGGAAAATTAAGGACGCATAGCCATTCCTCTTTCGAGAGATTACGGTCGCTGATGATGCATAACGAGGCTGACTGCAGGCCTCACAAGCAAACCCCTTGGGCAGTATACTTTTGACGGGGGGTGTACATAGCCTTTGGTGTCCTACAGTGCGGTTCCACTCAATCAGGTCGTATCCAAAGCACAAAATCCTTAAGTTAATGAATGAGCCTGTCTCGCTGGCTTCTGCAGTGAATTCCATATTCGCCTAGAAATCGATGGCATTCTAATTAAAAAGTACCTCATTCCAAAGCCTACCTTTGATGTTTCATTGCCCACTCCTTACTAAACACCGTCGGCTAGATGGAATACATGCCAGTATAAATATAACAGCTGCATCCTAGTCACGAAGTAAACTGGCCGGCTTAAAGTCCCAATTATGTTCTCATCGGCAATCGTTGATTTACGAATTTGTCTGTGTATATTTAAAGACTTCCTGGGGACTTACGCGTCGTCATGGGCAATTAATCAACGCTAATTTCTCATTGTTTCGGTTGCCCAAAGCGGCGCATTTTTTTCCGCTTCATTATCCTCGCCGCGTGCGTCGAATCTGTTCGTGACAGCATACAGTGGATGTAAATTTACCCTCAAAATATCTTTCCCAAGAGAACCGCAGAACGCAGGAAAGCTGACGTTTAATGCTGATTATTCTAGAAGAAGCAATATTGCTTATCATCGTAAACACACCATTTTCAACAGGAAAGATCATCATGATGTAACAAAAACACAAACAAATGCAGTGTCGTTAAATAATGACACAGCGTAAAAATGTATAAGCGAGACACATGTGTTCTAGAAACAAGGCGAAAAAAACTTTCAGCATCGCAAGTGTTCTGGCATAAAAGTAAAGTGCAGATGATTACAAGAGACAAAGTGCAGGTCTATTGGCCTTTATTCTGCTATATTTTGCAGCTGTGCGCACCCTCATCAGAAAAAGAAAGCTGTTTCTTTCCGCAGATACGAAAACGGAAGTGCCGAGATGATTCCCTGGTCAACTTTTTAAAACGCTCTAGCACAGCCTTTGCTCCTTTTTTTTTATTCACGATTATAGTTTCGCAATTAGGGGCGGATCAGCAAAACCAGAAATGCATTTTACTAGTTCTCTAGTTCCGGTTGGCTGGTCATGAAGCACAGTTATAATCACACAATAACATTTTATCACTAAATGCTTTTGGAAGATAGGAACAAACCTAAAAGTGCGAAAGTATTGCTTTGTGATGCTTAGAAAACTACAAAAAGTAAATGTGCCTTCTTTGAAATAAGCCTCTTTTGTTATTAGTAAGAACCCAATAGCATTTTTTCTCATTTTTTTTTAAACTACTGTGTTGATCAAAGATGGATTGATGTGCAATTATTTTATGGCTTAACATAATTGATTAGAAAGCAGAAGAAATAACCTGGCTTCGCAGGCGAGATCAGAACCTACGACCTCCTAATGTTGTCCGGTGCTCTACCTACTTCAACGTGGTATTTACTATACGAGGTTATGCATGTACAGAAGGGGCTATATACTGCTACGGCGACATCAGCCCAGTGTACTTCGTTCAGGGGTGATGTTCATACTATATATGTGTCGGCAAGATTGTTGAAAGCTGACACTATCTTTACCTTTTTTTTAATCAGTTCTAAGATTGCGAATTCGATCGAGTCGTGTTCAATTCTGATCAAACTTATATTTTACTATTAGGATACCTTCCCATCACTACAATATTAGCAAGACATCTTGGCTAGCCTATTATTATTCATATGCTGACCCAAATTACGCGGGTTCTATCCCGGCCGCGGTGGTCGATTTTTGATGGAAATGAAATGCTAGAGGCGCGTGTGCTGTGCGGTGTCAGTGCACGTTAAAGAACCCGAAGTGGTCGAAATTCCTGGAGCTCTTCACTACGGCGTCCCTCCGAGCAATTCGGATTTGGCTATGAGTAAAGAACCGATAGTATGGGTGCCCGGTCACTAGGGGGTTGAGGTGGACGAGGCAGCTCACGCGGCTGCCCGAGCATTCCTTCTGCCGGGTTCCGCTCAATCCCCCGGTCCTGCAGCGGCAATCCTACCGATCCCGCTAATCTCTTACGCGGATATTACAAACAATTTACGTCACTGCAGGAGGGTACTCCCGGGACCCGCCAAGGGTCTCGACAGAACCGAGGAGTGTCACCTTAGACGGCTCTAAAGCGGGTCTTTCTTAAATCCCGCCGTACTGAAACGCGTGGACCCGACATTCACGGGCAGGTGAAAATTCTGCGGGCAGTATGCTGACCTATACCACATGGTGTGGGCCTGCCAGTACAATACAAATATATCAGTTATGAATCAGCCATCCAGGGAGGGCTGAGAGGCGGCCATGTCCATCTCGGACCTGGAACCCCAGCGGGACCTGGACCAGGGAGCACAGGCAGCGGCCACGGCCTATTGCGTCCCGGAATAGGGACTGCCACCCATCGCAGCCACCATCTCCACCTCCCTTTCCCAATTCAGTGCAGTGTTGCAATAAATGTTTTGTCCTCCTCGCCTCATAGCCTGATTGGCTTTGCAACGTTAAACCTCGAAAACCGGAAACCATACTTGTATCTATAGTCCAATGGGATTGCCTTACGTAATGTGAATCAATTTTTCGTTAATTTTCGAATTCGGCTCTCATGAGTATCTTCGAATGGGCCATGCTTTATTGTACGAAATAAATCAAAATTCAATTCTGCAATGTCAAATATCAGATCTTCGAATTGACAACAACGGCGCGAAAGACAAGCCCTCGTTCGGGTCCGTTTAAAAACACAAGTAGCTAAGTTCACCTATGGACAGAGACGATTGTGAGAAAGGAGAGTGGGGCTTCTGCATGGTGACCGTAGAGTTTCTTACTGTTCACTAGAGGAAAAGCTAGTGGCTCTGCACTTCATCAACCATGGACGCCCGTGGCATGCCGGAAGACAGCGGTTGCTGTTGGCATCTGGTGGCTTATTGAGTGTGCTGCCGATTGATTTTTTTTTGTCGTTCAGCTTCGATTTCTCTACTGTAGTTTTGTACTGTTTTGTACGTTTTGTGGTGGTTTAGGTATTCACGCAGCTACGCACGCAGTCTATTTGGGGTGGTCCGAAGCATCCGAAGGCGCTTGACTCGAAGCAACCTGAGCAAAGTGCCTGATGCCTCTCAGGCCTGAAGTCCATTTGCCCTCTCGCTGGGAAAAATCTACGCAGCAAGCTGGGTTTGCTATGCGAGATACTGTGCTACTTGTGCATTGAAAGGCGAAAGAAGTGAACAAAGTTTTTTGAGAATTGAGACCTGTAGAGTCTGCTGCTGTGACCACTCTGAACATTTCTCGTACGAGTCTCGGACAGCCTTATCTTTTAAAAAAGCGCGAAGTACTTCGACAAGCGCAACTTATGTTAACCGTGCTCGCCGATGATTGTGCTTGCTTCATTTCGAAGACTGGCGGTGGCCGCGCATTGCATGAAGGAACCACTTCCACTTCATGAATTAATTTACGCTGATACGTGCATGTCTCATTTGTCAGCATGAATACTGCTGTCACTTACTTGTGGTAGGACAGGTTATGCTTTCCTTGGCAAAATCCGTAAGCGCAGTGCCAGGACATGGCGAGAGCTGGCACTCTGTGCGTGCAACTAGTTTCCCATAGAAAAGCGGAAGCTCGGACAAGTTTCTCATGGCACTAAGCATGCTTGCACAGACATAAGGGACGAACCCGCAATAGCAAACTATACCGAAGAAACGTTTCTGTGTTTCACAATGCGAAGACACAAGCTTATTTAGTGTACTATTTAAGCGTTAAGAATGTTTTAAAAGAACACTTGCTCTTGAAACGATGTTTGTTAAACGCAAAAAATTATTTTTCATGGTTAGTTTCATTTGACGGAATATAGAGGAAGCCCTCTCTTGCCATGGTGCCATGGGCCAATTCGGCGATCGTTTACGCCTGTCTGCTTTTCTGCTCATTTATTGCAAAGTACAATGAGCATATTTTATTCCAGGACTTGTTGATTGTTAAAGACTTCATCGCAACATTTATTTTGCGAAAATATATATTTCTGCAGTCGTACTTATGTTTCAGAACTAAGTCAAGTATGATATGCTGTCTTCCCGACATTCCCACAGTGGTTGAAGTACCCTTTAAGAAACTCCCATATACGGGGGTGCCAGCGTTCCTTCTAGGTGATATTTGGAAACTCTATGACGGAGACCTCCTTTTTTCCTACAGGATTCAGTTGTTGGATGATATCTGGTAACCGCCAGGAATCGTGGTTAAAACAAAATTGCCTCTTTGATTCGTAGAACAGCCACCTGTATACATAGACAATAAGAATCGAATTTCACAGTGCCTATTCATACTGTGTCATCCTTTATAGGGCGCCTCTTTTCAAGCGCGAGGTAAAGCGAGAATTAAAATATATGTAAAGGAAATTGCGATTTTTTCCAGACAATTCTAAATATATTTTCTCACATAATCTAGTGACAATTTGAACTAGTTTTGCGCATCCTTATATTGTCAGCTAAGAGTAATCTATTCCAGATAAATATAGCATAGCGAGCGTCAAACTAAGACAAAACGAAACATTCGACTTCACAAAAACGCCTCTACCTTCAGTTAGCATTAAGAGCAATGACTTATAGGTTGACGTGTGTTAGCCCTTACACTTCCATCGGACTTAAGTTTAGCTATTCATCTCGCCCGCCTGCCATTACTACTTTAATTGACTGGGACGCGTGAACCCATAGAAGAAAATGAAAAACTGTCTCCAGGTATAAATCGTAACAGACGTAGGCGCGGCTTCCTCCTTTATCGTGAATATTTCTTATATTCGTCAGCGCGGCTACCAGAGGCGCCGAAGAACAGTCTCGTGTGCACATAGTGACATTCGCGCAGATCTTAAATCGGAAAAGAAGCCAACTTCAAAATGTGCACACTCGACACAGTAAGGCGAATAGTCTCACCTGCGCAGCCAGCTTCTATTCATTATCGATGGGGAAAACGACGCTCAGGAGGAACCAAAAACTTCTTCGAAGTGCATTTATCTCTTTTTTCTTCCCTTCTTTGTGTAAGTTGGATCTGAAATCAGGATTCCTCTTTTTCTTGAAAAATGGATGTAGCGGTGGCCTTTTCAACCCATGTGTCTGTGGAAGAAAAAGTGCCGATGTGGTCGAAGAAAAGTATGGAGGAAGGGGATGATATGTTCCAGCCAAGTATACTTTGCTATTTGTCACGTCTTGCCTTGTGTTTATGGGGGAGGATTTCTGGTTATCTAAGGTAGCTCAAAGCTGCGAAATAGAGAAAAAGTGAGAATTAACTGCTGACTACGAGGAAACGGGATGTCAGTAATCGATACAACGCTAGCAGTAGAAATACTAGATGGCGCGAGAGCGGTAAATATCTCTTCATACAATTGATGTTGCTTCTTCAAGCTGGAACAGGAGAACAGCGATTTCCCGAAGTGTAGCGCCCATGCAACGCGAAAAATGCGGTAAAACGCAATAAAAACTAATACAATGGGACAGAACAAAACCGGATAGCTAGGAATTAATAAAACAGGAGAAGAAAGGGTAACGTATTGCACTAAGGCATTTGTTTGGGCTAGTAGGGCGGAACGTCCACGCAGACGATCTGAAGATACTGCAAACAGCGCTATGTTTGTCCCTACCTTAGTCCTGTCTTTCGTGCGCTGTGCCTTCAGAGTAAGGTAGCATGGCATGCACGACGACAGTTACAATAGGATATAGTAGGAAACGATACGATAGTCTGGGGCATATTGCACATCACTCGTAACGTGCACTTTGATCATTATTTCAAAATCAATTTTGCAGAGGCAATACGAGGTCTTGCGTTGCAGCTCACAAAATGCAGGATATAGTATAATTCGGGGAAACGTCGATATAACGCATCTCAAGCGTGTGAGATTGTCGCGCTTTGGATCGTAGTTATTTTTATCTACTGTCTGCATCGCAATTTACAGCCCACTCTGGGATTGGCCTTCTTCGGAAACCATTGCATGACAGCAGCAAAACTGAAATTAAGACACAGGGATTTCTCTACTTCTGAAGAGCGAGACAAACTCTGCGTAAAGGTTACGTAAAACGTCGATACAGTGATGTATTTGAACTTCGTGATGGCTTTTGCACGCAAAGAAAGTGTCAATGTTCTTGATGAACACAGGCCATGGACTCATGACAATTACCATAATCATCTTAACTACTTCAGGTGCAGTACAAAGGCCTCACACAGTGAGCGGAAGTCAAAACTGTCTTGCACAGAACAGGCACCTTATCGTCGTACACATTTTAGTATCGTCCGTCCACATGCCTTGCTGCATCCCTACTACGCTTAACTTTCTTTGGAATCTACTCCGTTACTTTACGGGACGAGTCGTTATATTAAGGCGAAAGCCTTTAATGCTTCATACTGTCGTTAGCAGACGCTGTCGGCAGCGGTGTCGACAGACGCTGTCGGCAGCCGTGTCGACAAACGCGTCGGCAGCCGTGTAGACAGACGCGTCGGTAGATTTGTCCGCCTTTCGGCGCCACTGCTTAAAAAGAAACTGCGCCGATGGTGCGAACCAGAGCCTTTGGCATTTGAAGCGGAGACGCTACCACTCCGCCACGAAGGCTCAAGGTTCGAGCATGTATAAAGGCCCGTCTAGTGAATGCATGGTTTCATAAATAAAATAAAAGGAATAAAGTGAAGGAAAGGGGAAATAAAAATGAAAATAGGAAAATAAATAAAAGAAAATAAAAATAAGATAGGAAAATAAAAATAAAAAGCAATAAAAAAGAAAAAGGTAAAAATAAAAAATAAAAACCCACAAAATTTGAAAAATAAAAAGTAAATACAAACAGTGCGCCAGGAAGCGCTTTCGCCTTGCAGCACTTTAGAGAGCCAAAGTGACCCCTGAATTTTTCATTTCCTGTTACCTTCGCTGCCCATGGTTATTTATCTGACCAGATTTTGGCTAGTATATAAAAACTCGAGTTTGTTTCTTAACATATTCTGCACTCTTCCTGCCTTTTATAGTTTTCCATTCCACACCGCAGCCAGCTGCTGAGCAACAAATGTGCATGTTCGCAAATCTGGGCAGCACATCAGAGAGGGGAATGTCTCTACCGTTACAGCAGCGAAAACATTGATTATACACTGCATTTTTCACATCACAAACCTGGGAAACAGTAGGGGTCAAATAGGTATTATCGTGGCTTCTGTCACAATGAGAATCATTCGTTGTCAGTAACAGCACTTTATATGCAGCCCAAGCAGGATATGTAGAATGAAGTTCTATCGAAGGCCGTAGCGTTAGCCAGGATCTGACGTGATGTTTGAGAAAAACAATTGAGGGTTTGAACTCCTTCAATTAATACAATAACCTTGGTGCTACAAAGTGACGACAAATGACCAATTGTTTAGTAATTGTAATGTACTCTGAAACATGAAATATATAATATATAAAGACTTTTTCAGCTTTCTGTAATGCGCCGTCGACTTGTTGAAGTTGTTCATACCTTTCCTTGTGTGCAAAATGTACTGCAGTTACATTTCTTTCCCAGTAATCAACATATAAGCGTTTCATAGCTCTATTTATTTTCATCTTTTCTCTCTCCACGAATTACATATATGTGGCATGCACAAGGTGACCACTGCATCGCTTTTCAATAAATACCTTTTCTATGAAGAACCCGGACCAGGTAAAATTTTCCGTAGTACTACGGCTTGCACGAATACTTTGTCTTATCGAATCAACAATGGTAGCATTTCTTATAATGAGTGGAGTTTTCGTTGTGAACGCAGTCTTTTTTTCCCACCGGCGCTTACATTCGCTTACATTTTTCCCGAAGCCCCCTTCTCCTTCCGCAGTGTCTGACCCCCTCCGCAAACCCTGCAAGAACATTTTGAGCTTTACGGAGCGCCGCCAGAAAAATCATGCATACACAGCGATGCCATAGTACATTGTTTCGCAAAAATTGCCGCCATTAGACATGACTATTCTCTAAATGCGAGGACGCCACGCACCTTCATGAAGCAGTCGCTGCTGTCAGTACTACGGCCGTGTCGAGATGAGCAATGTCGTTGACGCCTTGTAAACCGGGTGAAATGTCGATCGTATGTCAATTGTATGGAACACCTCTTTCACCCCCACCCCCCCTCCCCCGGCGGGCTCTTGAAATGGCAACTGACATGACCGGATCACCGTTGGAGAGTATCAGCCACTGCCTTACGCCCATCTTTGCAGCGGCATTTTTCTTCTCTCCAAACACATTATTTGGTCATTGGCTCGCTTTATCACTTCCTTGTCTGCTTCATTTTTTCCCCATCGGCAACGGTGAAGCCAACACCTATTCTGTTCGCAGCCCTCATTGCAGTCTGCCTGCCACGAATGATAGCACTGTCAGTACTCCCAGCCTGCTATAAACCTTCCACAGACCTTATTTCAATTTACCTACACGGGGAATACCAGAGCACTCGACTTCTCGGGGCAAGTTTCTGTACATAACTTATATGGCTGGTCATGAGGCTATGAAGAAACGCATATCCACTCAGCAGCTTGCTTATCTGACTAACCACAACATCGTTTATAGAATTCAGTGTTGACTATTACTACGGAACAGTGAAACAAATATGAAGGAAGCCAGTAAAAATAAGTGTACACGAATACTTAAGCAAGAAGTGCTTCCAGGCGCGTGTTGAATACATAGAGCCATCCGGGTTATTCAAAACTTGATGTTACCTAAACTTTGCACCCCGAACGTAGTTTTCGAATGTTGGGTTGAACTGAATTCTACCCGGAAATACGCCTTCAAGAGGGCACAGTTTTTAGTAAACATAACTGGACACACCGAACTAAAACTACCAGACATTTTGTACTCGCTACGGATGGGTACTCTCAGGTAACTGGTGTACTTAATTCACTACCAACGTTTCTTATTGCTGATATAGCTTAATTTTGAGGAGAGGACACGTTTCAAAAGTATGTTGGAGGAGCAAGGAGCCAAAAAATGTGTACTCACAAGACATCTTCAGGCTTTACCCACCTTACTGAATACAGTGAACACTTCGTACGGAATTTACCGGGCATCTTTTACTCATTATAGAGGGGCGTTCTAAGGTAACTGATGTACTTAAACGTCTATGAGCGCTTGTTACCCGCGACGCGGCTTCCTTCCTTCCAAGTGGCTTCCAAGCCGCTGACCGTTTGCCTGTGCAACCCGGTTTACAAAATAGCAAAGCATGCAAGAAAAAACAAGCAAACAAAAAGGATTAACAGACACATGTGATTAGCTTTTATGTCGGCAGTGCAATAGCACTGTAAGGTATCGATGCCTTTACGAGAAGAAATAAGATTTACGTTCTGGTGACGTTACTTCCTTCCAGCCAACGGGAAATCTCAAGACTGCTGCCACATTTTTTTCCCAATGAGGCTTTTAATGCTTTCGCTATGAAACTGAATAAACTTCGGCGAACCTTCTGTATGACGAATTTTATCAAGAAAAGCAAAACTGGAAGCCTGCTGCACGGTATACACTAATGCTTTTCACTGCGCCGTATTAGCTAAGGCAAGCATGCTATCTATTCATTCTCCCACTTCTCTCTGAAACTATGCCGGCATCTTTGCCCTTGTTGTCGAACACTATTGTTCTAGCTTTCCTACCCATGCATGAGAATAGAAAGAACAAAATGAATGCGTGGCACTTTGGATGATGTTCTTCAAATATGTTTTTGTCATTAGGAAAACAAGACGCGGTAAGTGACAGCTTTCATCTGCCGCTACTCGATTAAGATTTCTAACTTATAAGGCGACTGGAAAGAACAAAAGGAGGCCAAAGTTTTTCAGTGTATTTGCATATGCACTGTGCTTTCAGGTTATTCGGCCGCGACTCTAACTGCTTGTTGTTGGTTCAATTCATCGGTCAGCGGCACGAGGTTTTGAAAAACAGTTAACATGAATATTAACTTTGCTTTTTCTTGACTCCACCTGTTCATATGTAAGCGATATTTGCAACCATAACACTGCATCCGTACTTTCGACGACAGCCTCTGTTTTATAGAAGCTATTTGTAGGCAATCACAATGAATGTTTTTTTTTCTGTAGAATAATATTTTCATATATTTTTCAAACTTCTACATTTCCACCCTGTTTTGATGAGGATGAATCACAGGAACACTGCAAAGCACTTAAAATCTATTGTAAAGTTCTACTAAAATCTCTTGCCACATAACCCCATACGTCGCACGGGGTCATGTGGCAGTGAGCGGGCAAGCGCGATCACCACCCACGGCGTGTGCACCGACACAGGTGCGGCCTCAAACCCCAACAGGAGCAGCTCTCCTTTTATGTGAGATAAACGGAAGTGGTCAGACAAAGCTACAAAGACTTAATACTCCACTCCAAAAATAGAGTGAATGAGTGGATACGTGTATGGTTGATTGTTTTTTAGGAAGTCCCAAATTTAAAACAGAGTTTTCATGTAAAGAGAACTGTTTTGCTGCATAATAATGCCAGCGTTGGTGGACGTCAAAAAACAGGCGAATCGTGGTCCGTTAACAAAGCGTGTCACAAACGTTTAGCTCGGGAACTAAAAAAGAGAAGAAAACCAATGGTTGCTTCAAATAGAGGAGGAAAAATAAAGTTTGAAGCCAAGGTTCAGGACTGTAGATTAATTAGTTAATTAATTCCAGGCAAAAATGTTGAAACTGCATGGAAATAGCGCGGACATTGATATAGCCACGGGAACGGTGTGACGTCACATCCACCGGAAGTCGTCACGGCATCGTGAATATTGTCACAGAATGTTCGAAAAAACGTCAGATTTGTGTCAAATTAGATGCAGAAATGTTTAATTAAGCGTAATTAACTCTTAAGGTCCCCGAAAGATGTGCAATTTGGGTATCGATATAGCCACGGGAACGGTGTGACGTCACATCCACCGCAAGTCGCCACGGCATAGCGTTCTCGGCTTTCACCTCTCAACACTTTAGTTGCCAAAGTGTGCATGCAATTTTTTAACTATTACCGATTGCCCGTGATCGCAGTTAGAGATTTACAACTGGATCAGGTAATTTTGACTACATCGTGTCAAAAATACATACGTGATTCGAAAAGCATGCAGGCAAAGCAGCCTCTCCAGTGCACGTAACTAGTCCAAATCGCCAAATTTTGTGGAGCCCAGCGTCGAGGGTAATCGCATTCTCTAAATTCTAAAAACTGATATGGCTAGTACTAACGACCGGGGACAAATATCTCGCTGCAACCAGTGCCCATTGTAATCTTTAAGGATTTAACTACAACATTTAGGCAATCGCTTTAGTAATTAACATAATCCGCCTGTTTTTTGACATACGCCAACACAAGTATTGTTATGCAAAGAAAAACTCCCCTTCACCTTAGAAATGCTAATTTTGAAAATTTCGGACCTTCTAGAAAAAACAACCGGTGTAGGGATAAAATCCGAATCGGATGTGATTAATGGCCCAGTACACTAACCTGCACAAACGACGTCCGCGAAAAAATAACCACGCGTGTACGCATATAGCACGTAGTAGTAAAAGACTTTTATTCGACCATAATTTATAGGCCGAGCATGTCGACCGCCTGGGCGACCAGAAGCCGCTGTTCTTCTTCCCCTTCAGCGCCAAGCCAGTCGAGCCAGGTGGTGATGGATAGAGAGGGTGGGGGCAAACATATGTCCTACAGAGCCTTCATTAGTGTCTCTGAGACGGGTATCTAGGCCGCTCTCACACACGGTTTCCAAAGATCAAGAACAATGGCCCAAAAAACGCCCCTAGTACAATTACTGGTCTCTAGAAGTAATTCGCATTACACAAGAAAAGCGCCCTCATCCTCATTGTATTCTCTTCCGACTTCGACGCCAAGTGAATTTCGTATTCTCTTCTAGGTCCATCGGCTCCGCGGCGAACCAGCAGCTCATTATTTTGCTTGCATCTTTCACCAGTGCGCTGTGGTCAAGCATGCGAAGTTTCAAAGGCCGTCGCGTGTGTAATCTCAGTGCGTGCCTGGGCAGAGTAAAAGGCAAGCAACTGTGACTGCAGCGCCGACTTGGTTGAAAGCCGGGTTCTTTTGCAAGGGCTGAAAGACACACTCTACATACGGAAGAAGTCATTAAAGGAGCCCCCCGGCTGCTTTCCGGAAATAGAACGCCGTGATCTTTGTTTCCTTCACCAGTGATGTGCCGCCAAGGCTGTTCGCACTCGGGAGGAATACTTAGCGCCGTGCTTGGGAGCTGTGGGAACGCTGGGAAAGGAACAAATAAGGATACTTGGTTTTTGTTTTTTTCCCCTGAGCTGTGTTCCCAAACGAAGACACGAAAAAATATGACACGGAAAAAGCGATGCCGAGCTACATGGTTTCGTATTTCGAGCAAGCTGCAATCGAACACAACAACGACATGGCAGTTTCCGTGTTTTGAGAAAGAAAGAGTGAAAGCTTGATTTGATTACCGAAGGTCGCCCGGAGCAACATGGCAGGTCTTTGCTTCACAGTTTGCCTTAAAAGAAGAAACGGCTGAATTTGAGACAGGGCAGATATTTAAGAAGGAATTATTTTCTAATAAAAGGTTTACGAAGCAAAGGAGTAATAACAAAAGGGCGGCTGATAATGACCAAAAGAGGGGAGAGGGGTTTGATGACGTATCCCGTGTCGATGGATTTTATTACCTCTCTGTGAATCATACCAGTTTGCCACGATCCCATTCACCGCCTTCGGCAAAAAGAGCAGGGACTTTTAGCGAAGGACAGTAACAGAATTGTAAAAAATGTTAATCAAATGTATTTTGCCTAGGTTCATAAAATGATTCCATCTGATACAGGGTATTTAAACCGTCCAAAATTTTTAAAGGAAGGTAACTGTTTCGACATTTCATTTAGCCCTGTGGTGATATTGGGCGGCAGCGGGCACAGTAAAAAAATAGAATGTTTTAATTAACTTATTCGCGAAAAGTTGTTATTAGGTTTCGTATCTTTAGTTTAGGGGACATGTTATATTTGTAAAATTGCAGTTGGTCCTCTTCATTGTTTAGAATGACACTTGACGCCCTGCGGAGTTTGTTCTAACACTGTAACGAACGGGTTCTTTGAAGGCGCAAGAATAACGAGCCGCAGGTATTCGGTGAACGGGGCACGAGTTCTGCACCGAGAGCTGTTGATCTCATCTTGATCTCACTGGCCCGCTTGGGCGTCTCACAGGCCCGTTTCGGCATTTAGGCCTTCGCTGGTGCCCAATCAAGCTAATTAGTGGTTTTCGACGAAAGCAAACAGCACGGTAACAGTCTCACTACTAGGTGGACACGTGCAACGGCGGCGGTGCTTGAGGAGGCTAACGAAGTAAAAGCATCACAGCTTAGACGCCACTTTAAGATGCGGCTTACTACTAGTGCGCCTAGTAACTTGAAAGTCCGTACTAGATGTCTACTACAAATACAGCATAGATTGCAGGTTTACGACCACTCTTCAGCCAAACCAAAAACGACACAAGCGCATTTCTTTCGCTGGCTCGAAACTTTATTCCCATTACTGGGAATAAAAAAATGCGGCACCCTCTAACAACCTACGAGTGCCCTCTGTGCACGCGCCTTCCGCCTGTATGTTTTATGTCATTCTTTCTTTGTTGCCACAGCCTCTGCTGTGGCAACAAAGAAAGAATGAAACGTGGCGTCCTCGTTTCTGTTCTTGACGTGCATTGTTGTCCCGGCAAGCGTAACAGACTGCGTTGGTGTTAACCAACGCCAAAGTCGTATATGATGTTCTGGAAATCACGTACTCAATGAGGGCAATTATTAACCTCGTGTGAAAACAAAACATCGACTGCGCTCTCCGTCAGGGGAGGCGTAATCTGCCAGTTACACCTCATGCCCCTCAGAGCAGCTATGCACATTCTTGTTGCTGTTGTCCTCAAAATAATGGCAGTGATATGCATTCAATTAGGTCACCAGACGCTTCTTTTTTGTCCATCGATCTGTATCACAAAACGGAGAGGTTGGTGAAACAGTCTGCATTTGTGCCAAATTCAACCAATACTACTTTGTGCGAGAGCCTGACAACTTGTTACACCCATCATGCGGGCTAACTCATGAAGGTAGAGCTGTCCACAAAACACCACAGGCTGCGCCACTTCAAAGAGCGCCTACAACCAATAAGTAAAGAGCTGACTGCGGCTTCGATTGCGACGGAGCGGCACTAACGGCTCTTGTCATCGATGTTCCGGTCTGGTAGGAATAGGAACTGAAGTGTATGGTCTGTTGGCATAAGTAGTGAACGTAACTGTGGCCATGGAAACAACCGCATGTCATCTTCTCTATTGTCTCTGCTCCTTTTTATTGAGCGCCTTTGCTCGTAGCAATGCAACGATTCTGTCTTGCGCCGCTTTAAGGGAAGGTGTATCGACCGCTTTACTGATCTCGTCCTCCGACCTCACTATGCTACACAATGAGAGCAGACCACGCTGCCGTACTGAAGCGTACTTGAAAGAAAAGGGCCTCTCTGTGCATCGATAACTCGAAAATTTCTGAAACCGGGTCGTAACGAAACTTAGTCACGTTTTTGTTTACAAACAAGGTTCGACACCAGTTTCATTCCCCTCCAATCCTTGTCTGTCCCTTATTTTGCCAACGCGCTTCCTCTATAATCGTTGTTGAGTTAGGAATCCTTTTTACAAGATCTTTTGCAGGGCTTTGTGCCTTACTTAAACAGAAATTATACGGTTTATTATGTTCTTGAGTCATTCCTATACAAAGCCTCTTCATCGCAGAATATCCCGCCTTCGACGGTAGTTTCCACATGCGAAACTAAAAAACATGTAAGCACAGAGATTCAAAGTGAACCGAAAAGTTTCTTGATGCGCCAGAAAGGAATTGCATCTGCTTTATAAGAACACTAATTGCATCTCCTCTAATTCCTTACAAGCCTGTGGTGTTCTCTTGCTCTCAGAGAAAAGTTGTACGCCTCGCACATCGCCAGGGTTAACTTCGCTTTCACGCCGCTATCGTCCAGTCCCTGTCTTCGCCGTTCCAAGACCAGTTATAATTTCGCCCTATCAGCACCCCTTATATATCAGTGAAAGCAAGAGTGACAACTTTCTTGCTAAAAATGTGTTCACTCGCTGACGCTGTTCACTCGACCAATCGCGGCAGTAAGAACGATAAGCACAAAAGAAAAATTCCTGTATGTGGTCACGAGTGGCTAACACGTGCTCCGGCGAAGTAACAGCTGGCAGGCACCGACTGCGCCGTGCCTTGCACTCACGTGCGCACTCATGTGGATACGTCACTGCCTATGCAAATGGCACACTCATGAAGTCTAAGTGCAATTACTCGGTGAGTAAAAAAGAGTGTTTGGCCATCGTATGGGCCCTAGCCGAATTCCGGACTTACCTCTATGGCCGCTCTTTTGCCGCCATGACGGAACACCATGCTACTTGTTGGCTTTCTTCCGTGAAAGACCCATGTAGCCGCATCAAGACGCTGATGCCCTGTCCCGCTGCCCACTTGCAGCCAAGATTGCCAGCCTTTCCACTTCTGAGGCCTCCCCGCCGCCGTTTCACATCAGCGACATGCCTTCAGCGCAAAGTACAGGCCCCTGGATTGCTTCTTTTCAAGACATTCTCTCCAATCCCACGGTTGATTCAGCGTCACATGCTGTCCTCCGGCATGCTTCCTACTTCGCGATTCGTGACGACCTCCTCCATCGCCGTAACTAAAGCGCCGACGGCCGAAAGTGGTTGCTCGTTATTCTTCGCCACTTACCCAGGCAAATATGCGCCTATTTCCACGCTGACCCACAATGCGGTCACGCGGGAGTTTTCGAGGACTTACGGTCGCATGTACACCTTCGTCCTTAAATACTTGCGCTCCTGCCTCACTTGTCAACGTCGCAAGTCATCTCATCGTTCTTCTGGAGAGTTGCAGTCGCTCCCTAGCCCACCAAGCCTTTTAGTGCGCATCGGCAATAATTTCAACCGCCGGCTTCCGTACACTGCAGCAGGAAACCTTTGGGCTATAGTATTTGGGATTTATCAGCTGACAAGATATTCCGAAATGGCCACCCTTCCGTCAGCCACAGCAGCAGAAGTCATCACCTTCTTTTTGCAGCTCTTTGTCCTTCGTCACAGTGTACCTCGTGAACTGCATAGGGACCAAGGCCGTGTCTTATGGTCCTATATTGTGAAAGCCCTGCTCATCCAGCGCAACATAATTTTTCACGCCTCCTCCGCCAGCCAACCGCAGACAAACGGCCTCAACAAGCAATTTAACCACACCTGGGGGACACATGCTTTCTATGTACGTCGCTTCTAACACTCGAATAGGGATCTCGTGCTGCATTATGTGACTTTTACGTACAATACCGCTCAGAAGTCCACTACAAGCCTCCCTCCTTTTTTTCTTCTATACGCCGTCTTCCGTCTGCTACAATTGATACCTATCTCCCGTACCAACCTGACGTCTCCGAATATACCCCTGTTTCTGAAGCCGCGCAACACGCAGAAGACTGCCGCCAAATCACCCGCTCACTGAGGGCCGACAGCCAGTACCTCCAAAAATTCTACCTTGACACCCATCACGCCACACCGCACTTCTCTCCTGGCACTCTTCTGTGCTTCTGGATGCTGTCAAGTACAAGTGGACTGTCATCGAAATTTCTTGCCAATTATAACGGCCCCTAACACGTCGTGGAGTGCACCTCTCCTGTTACGTACGGCGTCTACCGTCCTCCGCCGCCGTGGCTGCGAGACAGTTCATGTACGGCGGCTCAAGTCTTAGTACAACCCCGCCATCTTTCCATAGCCGTAAATCGCAAGGACGGCTCCTTTTGTTCCCGGGGAGATTCCGCAAAGAATTTTGCGTTTCCTCGCAAGCCAGTCAGATGGTACTCTTTTAGCAAATGGGGGACACATGTCTCCTTACGCGTCTATCTGTTTCATTGACCTGCTATGCTTAACGGTAGCGCAATAAAAAAATTTCCGTGAATCCGTACCCCGAAAATTTTTGTCTACAACTGTATGCTAATGAAGCATACGCTTGTCTGGTAAACCTTTCCATTCAGCCGACCGGCTGAAAGAGCCTTGTTCAGCAAGGCGGCTTGATGCCATTGCGCCAGCGAAATAAATCATCACGGCAATATTCTTTTTTCTGCCTCTCCCTAGTTTCTGAACCTGGGCAGAGCCTACAGGCGCTCAATACAGACAAGCCTCCTAATTTTCTGCGATAGCCTAGGCAACATTGTTCATAACCAAAGCCTAAAAAGAAAGCAGGCACACTGAGCTAATTGAAGTAAACTTAATGTCTGAGTGGCGCAGCCCTGGTTTTCGTGTATTGTCCCCATTAGATTCTCTTCGGCTTGTTTAGTCACATTCTAAGGTCTATAAGCGGCTCCGTCGCTAAGACAACGGAAGATTTCTTTTCGCACAAATCTTTTCGGTGCTGGTGCAAACCGGGCAAGAAACCGGTGCTCCTTATGCGTCTTTGACGCAAAGCACCATCGCAAAATTTACAGAGAATCTCTTGGGACATCAGCAGCGATAAGGGTCCACATCCCAGTGTTCTGGCGGCGTAGGCATTCTCGTCACGGCACGCACACAAAACTGCGGAAGTCACTATTCGGAAGGAAGCGCTGCTTGACAGACGGCTCTTGAGGCCACCGAAACCGATATCTTGAGAAGACGCGGAAACAGATTAACCCAACCGGGAATTGCACTGTCATGCATTTCGTCCAACAGAGCAATACTCCTAGGGAAACGGGTGTGACCTGTGATGGTAGAACTAACAAGTCAGGAGTGTTAAAGAGAGGGCACCCATCCCGCTGTTGGTAAATTGCGAAAACACTGGTCTAACTATATCATGGTTATAGAATAGTTTTTGATTTTTACGCAAACATCCCTCTTAATATTTGCGAACGTAACCATTCACTTTCACTGCGCACTCTCTGACTCGCTCTTCTGAGGACCCAAGCTTGGTTTCGAAACGCCAGATGCGATTGAATTAGGAGAGATGAAAATTATGGTTATTCCAGGAAACTAAGCAACGACCTAAAACCGGCTGAGCCATTTTAATCAGCGAGTTGGCAAATATCTTTCTTTTAGAGCAGTGAACTTAACCGTTCTCGCGCAAACTACGAAAATACTATCCCCACTTCAACCGAAAGGCCCACCGGCCAAATGCTAATCTATCGAAGAAAAAGGAACAATCATGCCACTTACGCAGAAAGAGGTTTCTAGAATATGAAATACGCACACAATGAGTGCCTTTCACTTTTGTTATCTCTCTGTGAATGAAAGTGGGAAAATTCTGTTGTTAGAAATGTTAGAATTCGACAAGCTCGCTCGCAAGTGCTCCATGGCGGAGGAACAGGCATCCCCTCTCAAGCGACATCGTCGTAAAAACAAGGCTCCCCTCTGTTTAGAGCAGAGTGGTCAAGCTGAGAATAAAAGGAAATTCTGTCTAGGATCAATAGCCAGAGTGCTTATGGTCTGTTGGTTGTTGGAGTGCTGTTGGTCCGTGCAAATAAATTTCATTTCGTCACGCTAGGTTCGGCACTCAAAACGAAGACACACAAAGGCTTGTAATTCTACTGCGTACTGCAACACCCTCCCGGCAAGCAGACGCAGAAGTCAGCTATAAGAATTACGAGCCATCTTCTGGCGGCTAGAGATTTCTCGGAGCAAAACACATTGCAGGCTGCGCCAGCTATAAAACCGTTGTCTCGGCGTTCGCCAGTCGGCCGCCGGGGGCACATTTTGTTCTGGTGGCAGAAAAGCTCCGCTACACTCAAGGCATACGGCTAACGATTCTTTCGATATTTCTTGAACTGCGTTGCCGGTTTTTTAAGGTATTATTTTAATTCGTGGCAACGACATCAAAACGTAAGCAAGGCTAGAGAAACAGCGCACTGCAAGAGGTTAATTTTTAAATCGCAGTGACGAAGCCAATAAATAAAGAAGGCACGTAAAAAAATCAAGCATAGAAAAAGTTATCGAGGGTTTCGGTAAATCGACGCAACGATGAAAATTGGTGAGATTTTTCAGAGGAGAAAAAAGGTAGAGGTCTTATGCTGGAATTGGCCAGGGAAATGGAAACGGCGAACTTTCTTTCGGCCATTCATTCTTGTTCTTTTGGTGGTCAGCCTAGGCATTCGGTTTTTTAGTGGGCGCCTTCCTCGAAACTCTGCCACTCGACTGACATCTCCGAGGCCTGTACAGCCGCACTTTTAAGCCGACTGCGATGCAAAGTTTGATGTTTATTTGTTCTACTGTGTAAGACTTTGCCTATAGAATATTTTTTAATAACTGAGCGCTCGACTGATCACTCAAGGTTAGTCATGTGAGCAACTGAATGCCACATACAGTCGCGATTAAAAGAGATTAGCATTAGTGACGTCTCACCAGAGCCGCAGATAGCAACGAATGCCCCTGCCGTTGTGAACGCGCCAATAACAAATGTGCCAGCTGTGTTCTCAAAGCATGGCGCTGCACTAGCCGTCGCGTTGCGATTTTCGCCGCTGCAGTGACGTCATTGGGCCAGTATTTTTAAACACACGCTTTTAAATATAGAGGCAATAACTGAAAGCTAAGAAAACTTTGGAGGATGTTATTTGTGAGGTAAAATTTAATAAAAAATCAGGAAATACACCTACCTCAGTGCTTTCCTTGGCTTCATTGAGTGTTCGTCGTCCACCAATGTGCGCTCGATTGATGAGCTTGCTCATTCAAAGACACGCTTTTGGGTCTCACTTTGCCCATTGGCTGTTTTCTACCACGGTGAAGGAAATACCATTCTGAGCGGTAAATTATGACTACCGCTAATCGGCAAACCATGAGTCATAGACCAGTAATCCACCTGTTCGGCATATCAACCTTGCATAGACGTTGCACCATAGCTGCGCCCAGAAGTAGTTGGCTGAAGGATGGGACGATTAAGTGATGTGATGTGTTACCGACCACTTTTTCAAGATCTTTGCGCTACGTTGTGCTGATGTCGGGCTGACTAACAAGGATAGTCGAAACACATGCAAGATTGCATCTGTCATGATCATTCTTTTTTGTTTTCAATAAAATTTTTATACATCATGGGCAAATGTGTCCACACAAGAGAACCATACTTAGTTTTGCGAGAGACCCTGTAGCTTTATTGAAAAAAAAAAATGGATGACATACTACGTGTAAAGCGACGAATTTCGATTTCGCAGAATCGCTAGTTTAGATCGCTACAGAACGTAAAATATAATTTCCGGGAACCTCAGTATTTTTTCAGTAATTGTATGCAGTGCATTCCTGTTCGTAGCAACGCAAACATATTTTGTGACTTCTGTAGTTCCGCAGCTAAAAAGTCGAAAACAATGCTGAAGTAGTAAGCCATTCCAATATTAGTAGTTGAAGGAGTAGAGTAGTAGGAGTAGGAACTTGACGAAATTTTTCTCAAGATATTGCGTTCTTCTTACTACCGCCTGACAAACATTGTGTTTTTAAAACTGGCCAGTTGTTTTTAATAAGGCGCTGACATCATCTACAATTCGAAAAATTAAAAAGCGGAGGACTTTGAGGGTAATTTGAAAAAAGAACTGCAATTTCTAAAAACATTTCCTTGGAACACTCTCAGTACCTGCTAATTCTAGATCAAGAAAAAAGTGTGGCATTGTATTGTTTTAAATTATAAGATTAAAGGCCTAACAAAGAATATATTTCAGTCAGCATTACTGCATCTTGTGTGTTAAAAAGAGCAACGCTCTTGAATTCGACTTCTAAGTGAGTGCACATGGTTGCATTTTAGTTAGCAGAATGGCAGAGCATCAGAAGATGCCCGGGAAGCATTTTTTTTGTTTGTAAGCGTTTTTTAATAAGCCAAAACAACCATACATTTGCTTCTTCACGTGCCTCCTATACGTATGGCTAATGGGATTCAGAATTTTGCCCTATTTCAAAAGCATTTCACGGCAATTTGGCTTGGAATCAGACTTACAAAACACTTACCTCAGTCTTTCATAGCGTTGAGATCCTCGACAGTTCGTTTGATTAAACTTAAACAAAAGGTGCACGAAATGATATAGTTATGCTTTGTGCTTTTGGTGCTCCAACATGAGCCCGGAAAGCCTTCTTATCTCAGAAACAAGAAGATTCTCTCTATATGTCGGCAAGGTAGTGCCGCATACGCCCTCGGTAAGACAAACGTTGCCGAAATGAGGTAACTTTCACCACACACACGCACAAAAATCCAATTTTGTAGTAAGCACGAAGACCAGAAGGCAGTCACGGAGTCAAATAACATAGTTAAATAGCTGAGACTTCTTTTCGCTATGAATACTACTTTTAAGGAAGGCCTTAAACTTTTAAGGACGAAAAAACAGTTTTGCATTTTCGTTTTGTCTGGTATTAAGCATAGGATTTCCAAGCGCACTCAAAGCGTACCATTGGCAAAAAAAAAAAAAATCCGTTCTTCACGTGCGTTTCCACATGGATAAACTTCAGGCGGAGATTCTATAATATTTCCGACGAGCCAGCACATGCAATGCATGTTCAGTCGAAACCAACGCGCAACTTTCATCAACACACTGTGTCTATCTGTATGTTAAGGCAAATGTTACCAGTGAGAGGACTTTCAGTTGCTGTCGGAGCAAATACTGGTTTTATGAACCCACACACACGGCATATCTTGTAACAAAGCTCATGTTTCCGGCTACTGAGCACGGCAAAAGTGCGCGCAACGGCGACACTGGGCTAGTTAACAAAAGCTACGCACCTTGAAATCGATTGGATAAAGAAGCTGATAAAGAGCCACCGCCTTTGTAAGGGGCACTCAAAGGAAAGCTAAATAATATTAGTATTCAGGACCTTCATCTTGAACACGGTTATATATATTCATGCGAAATCAGGGAAGGAACGCTTACACTCATTCCTTCACATTTTTTTATGAGCGAGTCTTCACTATCCTAATTTGGGCTCCAATTTGCAAACTTGAAAAACATGCTATTCCGACATTTTGACAAAAAAAATGACTTGGGAATTCGTACGTGTCCTTTGTCTTTTTCGGCATCACTTGTCTCTAGTGACGCTGCCCCACAGTGTAAATGTATTCGTGCGTAAACGGGCGAGTGAGTCATGCTTTACCATTCTCATTTTCCGTTGCATACCGAGAGCAAATTTCCAAGAACATAGAGAGAGGAAGACAGACAGAAGGTGTGCAGGTATATTAACTAGGTACAAGGTCGATTGGCTACCCTGCACGTAGCAAGGGGAAATAATGAGTAAACTATTTATAAACAGTTTCTTCCTCTTTTGCTCCGTTTTTTTTTTTCTGAAAGCATGGTGCATTATATTGGGAACAGCAGCAGAGTACAATTTAGTCTCAAGTGGTGCATACCTGCAGTAATTAAGGAATGGACGCGTTGGGCAGCCGTTAAATCCCGGGTGTGAGAAGCGAACGGCTCTGTCAGGGCTCGCTACAACTCAAGACTAGCCATCACCGCTGAGTGCGAACGACCGTGCGATTAATGGCAGTCTCATAACTCATTCGTTCTGCGCCGGTAATAGGGCGGAGCCCTCCTTTAATGGCCACTTCCCGGATACACGCGTGCATATATGCGCACCGAAGCACCGATTAGCACCTTGAAAGTTGCCGGAGGTCGACCCGTACTTTGCAGCGGTTGCTTCGCTTATTCGTACAACGCTTTCGGAATTATGCCCACGTAAAATGGAGGTCCTACCCTTTCGAACGGTGAGAACTCTCGGTGAGGAAACTGCGCAGATACTGCTTTTTCAGTTCACAGACAAGAAACATTTGCTTACTTCTCTTGCAGGAGTGATGTTATAAATACCGCGAAATGTTAATGGGGGGGGGGGGGGGCGGAAACCTTTTTAAGTGCTTTAAAGAATGTTTCGAGGAGACTGTGCACCGCCTAGTACGTATACCGAAACTGCGACCAGGGTATTTCAGGTTCGTCCTTTGTGCATGTTTAGACTTGAAAAAAAAAAAAAAAAACTCGTAACGTGGTGGAGCGCGCATGATTGGTTTATTGTTTTTGGGGGTGTAACGTCCCAAAGCGACTCAGGCTATGAGGCACGCCGTAGTGAAAGGCTCCGGGAATTTCGACCACCTGTGGTTCTTTAACGTGCACTGACATAGCACCCCTTAGCGAAAAAAAGGATATGCTAAAAATTCATTTCGAACATATTGTATTAATTTCAAATTTATTCCGCATTTTTTGTACATATGCTTAAACTGCAATAAACGCTGGTCGGTCGGTCGGTCGGTTGCTCTACCCCCCGCCCCACCCCTCCCTAGATAACAAACACGCAACGCTCTGGCGCAGACTACAGACATACTCTCTTCCCTCACCCCTTACCCTAGCCCACTATCATCCCTCCTTCCCCACTCCAGCATGCGCCCTATGCCCAGAACCCTTCGCCTCTTCCCTCCACATCCTTTCCCTCTGCCCGGCGGACCCTCCCCCGCGGAACCTAGAGAACCTCAAGACCTGGGAGGACTGGGAGACCCTGCTGCGCTCGGAGGACTCGGCCGTGCAGACCATCGCAACCGGCCGGGCTGCCAGTGTTATGGACCTTAGGAACATAAACACTTGAGTGCAGTGGGGTCGTGCGGGGACCCTGGGGGGTGCCCCGAATTCCTTGTACAATAAAGTTTTTTCTCCCTCTCTCTCTCTCGGTTGCGACTGAGAGAAGGATGAAAAGGAAAAGTGCCCGGGCCTGCCAACTGGCTCAAACCGAGCCGCCACCGCTGCCACGTGCAGATAGAAGAGAGTTGAAAGATAAGAGAACAGAGTAAAAGAAAGAGTAAAGACGCGCGTCGCAAAACCTCGTTCGCCGGAACGGACTCTGGCTGAAAAAAGAGATACACGGCCGCAGTCCGAAGGCTGCAAACCGAATGCCTCTCCTCCTCCACCTTCACAATAAACGCTTGGCTTGCCTTGTATATCCACCGAGAGACGACGTACTTTCTTGCCCGGTGAGGCGTTTTTAGCGCAAAGACCGTGGGGTTCCCAAATTGTCGCAGAAATGCCGTACTTGTCGCGTTCGAATCTGGGGGCGATCTAGCATCGAATTGCTAGTTGAAACTTGCGTCAAGCATAGGTCAGGAGTCTAATTGTCAACCAACAAATACACGGGCGTCTAAGAGAGCCGGTCGGCTTTTGCAGTCGGGATCCTTTTCGCTGGCATATTCGGGCGCGTAAGTATCCAAGGCGCCTTTGCCGGTATAATACTAACACGTTCTTCGCACGTAATATAAATAAGTGGTGACTACCTTCCTGCTAGAAGTTGCCATAAACGAAAGGACGACAGGAAAGGGAAAGTTTTCACTGTTCCCTGAAACGTCATTTCGAGCCCTAGATTGTTCGACGGTAGCTTGAAGTGGAATGCAAATATGTTACGCGGACTGCCATATGTTAGAATTTAATTATACTTTGGACGGATTAATTGCCTATTTACGAAAGTACACTTTAAATACATTGCCAACACAATTGGAGTGTGCTGCAAATATGCTAATGCGGAGCGCCCATTTGGTAGAATTTTACCATTCTTCGGTCAAATTAATTGCGTATTTGTGGAAGTACACTTCAAATACATTGATAAAACGCATATGCCATTTCCCGAAACGTGATTTAGAGCACACGACTGTTCAGCGGCAGCTAAATGTGTGCTGAAAATACGGTTAAAAGACTGCCTGTTTGTTGAATTGAAGTACACTTGGGATGAATTAATTTCATATTTAACGAAAGTACACTTTTAACACATTACGAAGATGCTACAACTGCATACATACTTTTTCACGTATTTGAAAAATGCTCGAAGTGTGATTTAAGTGAGGTATCTTTGGCATATTTTACGAATATATTTCAAATACCTAGCATGAAATTCAGGACCGTATTTGCCGCGTATTATTAGTGCATTCATGACTACAAAATATATTTAAAATACAATTTATATAGTCCAGCGTATATTCCAAACGTATTAGTTTTCGCCAAGGGACAGTACACGGGCCTCTAGAATTTCACCTCCATCGAAATTCGGCCGCCGCGGCCGGGATCGAACCCGCGTCTTTTGTGTCCAGCCGAGCGCCGCCACCACTGAGCCACCGTGGCGGGGGCAGCGCGCATGAAAAATATTCACACGCACAGTAGAGGAATCTTCCAGCCGGCGAGTGAACTTCCTGAACTGCGCCCTTTATTATGTATCCTAAGTCAAGGCCTTCAGCACTATGTTTAATCCTGCAAAATTTCATCACGGCAGTTTGCAATAAAGGAAGATTTTTGTCCAACTTGCCAAGTTTTTTTGCGTAAGAGTACGGAAACATAACTTTGGATTGTAGAGCTCAATAACAAGTACAAAAAACAGACGGAGACGTGTTAATTCGTATCTCAGTAAAGATTAAAACGTCGCTTGTTAAAAAGTATTTAGTTTGTCAGTAATCTTGTTTGTGCAACATCGACAGACTAACTAACACGACGTGGCGATAAAGTTGCAAAAATGTATTGCTATTTTTGCTTTCTTTTGAATGGGATAACGACCAGCTAGGCGACCGTGATTGGTATTTCCGGAATGTTGTAACATTATGCTTAAATATATATGTCACTTAACAATTCTATTTGCCTGGATGCTGCTGAAGAGGCAGTTTAAATTGAAAGCTAATTAGAAAAATTCTACGTGTAGAGACTGTTTAGCAAAGACTCATTCACCATTATTGCCTTATCTCAATTCACCGCTTTCAATGCACAACATCACAATCACTATCCTTACCACTGGCGGCTCACCAAGATCAGTGCACCCAGTAGCGCGTAACGAGTACCATAGCAGCTAAGACGCATCGGGCTTGCTTTCTTCTCTCTCTATCTTCCTAACTGTCTCTCATCGCTCGGTTTTGCATGGAATGTCCTTCATTAGGGCCGTTCTTCACATCATCATCATCATCATCATCATAATCAGCCTGACTAGGCCCGCTGCAGGGCAAAGGCCTCTCCCATGTCTCTCCAATTAACCCTGTCCTTCGCTATTTGCGGCCACCGTATTCCCGCAAACTTCTTAATCTCATCCGCCCACCTAACTTTCTGCCGCCCCTTGATAGGCTTGCCTTCTCTTGGATTCCACTCCGTTACCCTTAAGGACCAGCGGTTATCTTGCCTTCGCATTACATGCCCTGCCCAAGTCCACTTCTTCCTCTTGATTTCAACTAGGAAGTCATTCACCCGCGTTTGTTCCCTCACCCACTCCGCCCGCTTCCGATCTCTTAACGTTGCACCTATTATTTTCCTTTCCGTAGCTCGCTGCTTTGTCCTTAACTTCAGTTGAACCCTCTTTGTTAGCCTCCATTTTTCTGCTCCATAGGTGAGTACCGGTAAGATACAGCTGTTGTATACTTTTTTCTTGAGGGATATTGGCAAACTGCCATTCATGATCTGAGAGAACCTGCCATATGCGCTCCGCCCCATTCTTAGTCTTCTAGTTATTTTCCTCTCATGATCCGGACCAGCTGTCACCACCTGCTCCAAATAGACATATTCTCTTACTACTTCCAGCACCTCGCCATAAATTGCGAACTGCTGTTCTCTTGCTAGACTGTTGAATATTACTTTGGATTTCTGCATGTTAATTTTTAGCACCTCCGTTCTGCTCTGCCTCTCTAATTCATTGATCATGCTTTGCAGTTTATGTCCTGAGTGACTTAGCAAGGCAATGCCATCATCGAATCGCATTTCAGGCACCGGAATACCTCGTGTAAACAGTATATCAGCTGGATTTTGTTTAAGTTTGTCCGCGATTTTCTCTCAAGACATGTTTTCTCCATCAGAGCCAGTCAGCCTGAATGAGTGGGATTGCACGTCTTTCAGGAATACAATGCCATAAATATTATTGGTTGTTATCTTTTTGATTTGTTGTTTCTCTGCATGATGCATTCCAATATTCTTACATTCTGCTTTCGCATCGAACGGCAGTGAATGCAGTAACTATACTTTGATTTCTAACAGCAAAACAAAACTTGCTGTCAGATTTCGTGTCCGCATATGCACTCTCAATTTCGCAACTCCCACCATCTCGGTGGGTACCGTTACTTTTCCTACTTCAGATTCTCATTTTGCTTCTATCTAGGCTCCACTTGGCAGTGGCAGCATATATGCATCGATAGTTATCTCTGTTAACAAAATGAAAACGTTACATTCTATATGCTTGCGGAAGTAGAGCTATGTTTGAATAGGTACCATTTCTTTTTCATGAAGAGCAGTTTTACAAAATACAACCGCCGTATTAAACAGCTCCTCTATTCAACTAAGAGCGGGCGCTAACTGTGGAAAAGCGCGCTTGCGCCGTCCGTCATTGGAAAACGTGGCAACGGCAGTGTTTGTGCATGAACGGTATCCTGAAGCTTTCTAAACCTGCAGACTTCGCTGATCCTAAGACCAACACAACTAGCAGTTAATAAAAGCGCTTTATTGTCCCCTCTTTTCTTCGTTGCCTGTATGCGCTCCCCTGCAGTATGAGACCGGTCCAACTTCTTGACTATAACTTCTCTTTAAGATGCCGTGCATTCTTCCCAGGAAGACTGAAAGGTGGAACTGCTTTACGAGCCGCATCAGAAGTTGCTGGTTGACGGTTTTAGAGGGCTAGTTGTTTTGTTGTTTTGTTTTTATCGTTGTTTACACTTAACACCCTCGATTGTGAAATCTTTCCTATGTCTTATAAGGCGTGTAAGCACGGAAGCCCAACTCCCAAAGATGGTCGTGATATGCGTCTGTGTTTGTGCAGGACATAGAGGATGCGTGCTATGCATTGGGATCTAAATGAGAGACGACTGTAAACTGCCTTTAGCTGCTACATCATCACTGTCTGGTTTTCTCCGCAGAACTAATTTATTAGTACATCAGCACCTTCCATTTGTGCTCTACCTCTCCAAAAGCACCGAAGTTTCAGGCCAGTTGGTATTGATCCATCTTGAAAACGTAGCAGCACGAAGAAACGGGGACAAAAAAGACACAGGTACGACAGGACATATGCTGCACTTCAAACTGACTTTTATTGCGGAAACCAAAGCTTAAGTACAGCGCTACTATCATCTCGTGGCAATCAACCGCAATGGTCCAAAAACGCCAGTTCATTATCATGAAGAGAAAAGGAAGCGACGCTAACACATTGACCACCTGCTTTTCTAATGTGATATGGCTGAATAATCTCTCTTTCCTTCCGATCCTTTCTATGCCCAAGAAACATAGTTTTCCGAAAAAAGTTTTCCGAAGTTTACACTTACTTTCCGGCAGTGAATAGCAAGGTGACCGCTCTTCCCTTCTTTCCTGTCCTGTCCTGTCGTACGTCCTGTCGTACGTCCTGTCGTACGTCCTGTCGTACGTCCTGTCGTACGTCCTGTCGTACGTGTGTCTTTTTTGTCCCTGTTCTTTCATGCTGCTAGGTTTTCAAGATAGATCTACGTCTCCCTTTCGTTCTCTTTCCATTGTCCCCAATTTCGGTTAGCAGGCCAAGGTGATGTTCCCTCCCACTAGTTACTTCTGCGTCTTTCGTTACTGTAAAGTTTTCTTTCTATGTCTCTCTGGGCCCCACCTGTTTATTTAATTGTTATTGTCGATGCACTGGTCACTGGTAACTTTCCGGAAATGTTTCTTAATGCTGTGACACCAACTAAGAAGACTGAGACGGAGCGCCTACGCAAAAAGAATTTAAATGGTTTGTTTACAAGTTCGAGGACAAGTTGAATGCTTGTTGCGTTTGCATCGCAAATGAAGTGTTAGCACTAGAACGTTAGTATCGCCACGTCGGAATGAAATTTTCTGGCGTCGGCGTCTGCACAGGCGACCTTTCGTTTGAAGCCACGCACCAGAGCCACCGGAGAAATCGGCTGCTCGGGCAACCTTGGTGGTTCACCTGGGTGGGCCACGTGATCTTGTGGTGTCATCACAACCTGCCCACCAGGTTGTGAGAAAACTGACCATCGTGGCAAGCGGTAGTTCAATTAATTACCGGTCGAGAACAGTTGCTCGGGAGGAGTAACCTTGGTCCCGCACGACCCACCGATAGCCCCACCTGCCATCGCAGGGCAGTGGCGCATCACTGAACCGCTGCACCACTGCGCCAGGTTGGGTGTGAGGGCTACCTGCGAACTATGAATCTGAAGTAGAGAACGACAGATTTCGCATACATGGACATTAACCCATTAACGCTATAGTGTCATACCCACAAGGCGGAGCTGAAGTGTCCCCTCCAGGCTTTTATGGTTGGTGGTTTATGGTTTATGGGGTTTAACGTCCCAAAGCGACTAAGGCTATGAGGGGCACCGTAGTGAAGGGCTCCGGAAATTTCGACCACCTGGGGTTCTTCAACGTGCACTGACATCGCACAGCACACGGGCCTCGAATTTCTCCTCCAAAGAAATTCAACCGCCGCAGCCGGGATCGAACCAGCGTCTTTCGGATCAGCAGCCGATCACCATAACCACTGAGCCACCGCGGCGGCTTTTATATGCATATGAGCTTTGTTACTATTGTACGAGTACCTTTCTGTGTTGCTGCTCTTTTACTTGCAATTCAGTTTAGTAATGATTGATCGAGGATTCCGTTATAGTCTCCTCACTCTTGGGCCCTCACCTGTATACTGATGTTTATGTATTTATCTCTCAGGTACTCAAGAAATTATTACTAGAAATTATTATTAGGTATGACATGTGTATTCCTGTTTACTAACTTTCGAAACTTCTAAGAGTCGAGTGGAACACTGTATTGATCCTCAGGCCGGCGCATACATCAAGAGAGCGCTGCGAATCTGCTCCCACGGCAGAATTAAGGTCGTGCACCCGGCCGACCGCCAAGGCCTCCACCAGCTCTGGAGAAATCGCAAATAGCGGTGTGAATAAACAAAACTTACCTCTGCGAAAAATTTCAAACTAAACGGAAGACAAAAAGCTTGCTCTCTTGCCCAGGCCAACCTGTCGTGGGAAAATTCCCCAAGGAACACAGCTGTAAATGTTTGGCTTTGCCCGGTAAAACTCTCATTTCCTGGCCGGAAATTGTAGGAAGCGGAAAAGGAAAAGCAGGCTTGGCTTTTTTGTTTTTTCTGCCAATAGGGTCTTTGTCGCCGTTGGCAGTTGGTCGCAGAGTTTTGAAATCAACTCAGCACCGAGAAAAAAGGAGCTCTGTTGGGAGGCTTCGGGGAAGGACTTCTATTCAACGGCCTTTTTTGTATAGAAGCTTCTTGTTTTCAGGTTAGGGAGCAAAAAAAACACTTTTCGAGATAAGCGATGTGGTCGGAAAACATTCTTTTTGCAATCTGCATTGGTGTCAAAGTTAACTGTAATGCTGGTACCAAGTATTATGAGTAGTTAACTGCCTTACACCTCGCTGGCTCCCCACAGAAAAATTTTTAATTGCGCCAAGCTCCATTCACTTGGTGAAAAATATTTGCAAACGAGTGCCACCTTGCTTTGGCACGTTTAAAACGATCTGTCTTAAACTATACGTACAGGTTTGTTTCTGCATTGCCTACAAATACAGTCGTGCCGTAAACTGAAAATACCAAGCGAACAATGCCAGAACTACATGCTAGGCCTCAGTGATAGAGAGTACGTGTTATCGATATATGCGCAGTGAAGCTACCAATTCTGAGGGCAAGCTCGCTCACGCACGTCCGTCATGGATGTCCTTTTCCACAGAAAAGCCGCAAACATCACAGCTCGCATGATTTGCGCACTCTAGCTTGCGTCCATACATGAAACTGGCGGCGATGGAATGGAGCGGTACCCCGCACTGCGCAAACAGGCTAAAATCGCACGAACCAAGTCCGCCATCGCACCATAATTTCTTCAAGCCTTCTACCCTACAATATAGAAACCAGATTGCCTGCATTTCAACCACAAATCAACAGCGTATGACCATATATTAGAGTGCCAAAACAACCGAGATCTGTACTCAATTACCAACCATCAATATGTACAATGGGAGGCTGCTATGACCATCATGGACCCGACACATCAGCTGATGGATCCACTTAAAATTCCGCTCTAGTCCTTAATTACCAGGTTTTGCCACAGCATGTAAGAATGTGTACTTTGTGCTTTCATGGTGCCATGGCGGCCCTAGGCTGCGAAAAATGACTTTCGAACATAACTGCGAAATCCTCATGGAAGTAGGCAAATAAAAGTTAGGGCGCAACAGTTAGTGGCTGAAATGCATGTGCTTCCTTCATGGTCTCGAAGAAGAACGGCTATCCCCGAGCAAACAAGCAGTTTTAGTGGCAATAGTGGTTATTTGTTTTTTTTTTCTATTGACTGCACTTATGGTTACACAATGCTCCTCTTATGACTACTCTTGTTGGACGCAAACTCGCATGAACGGAAATGAATGTCATTGTAGCGCCAAAATGTATTGGCTACCTCAACACGCAGGAAAATAAAGCACACGCAGGGAGGTGGGAGGAAACAAGTGACATTGAGAAATTGTGGCTATAAAATTAATCGAGCACATGCTGCTGCGCTTCCCAATCTACAGTAAAACGAAAGGAGCGGTTTTCTGTTCGCTTCCAGAATTGCACCTTCATGTTATAGAGAAAAAAATGCAGCTCCACAAACGGCTTTGATGTCCGCAACGTCGATCATTCTTAATTTTGTAGCAGTTTTGTGTTCAGCTACAGCGCATTAGTGTATATCTCGCAGTTGGGAAAACACCTGCATGCCCGAGCAACTGCTTTGTGTGACAAATGCACAACTGCTTCCGCGAGGGGCTTGTACGCTCCCCTCCTAAAGCGCTTCCTAACACGCTCGAGGCATCATCTTTCTTGTAAACTGAGAGTGGCACACGATTTTTCATTTTGTCTCCACGCGGGAGGTTGTTTTTGGAAAGCCAGCATGCGGCTTGCTGCTGCTAGAAATGGGGTGTGCTCGGCTTTAACGTTTCTCGAACCTTCCGCGTCCGCATCTTGCGCACCTTCTATGTGCGACGGTGATTTATAAACTTTGCTATTAGTTGGATAGTTCTCGATAGCGAAGGAAGAAACTGGCAGTTAAATAAACTACATCGCCCTATATATTGCCAATTAAATAATGAGAACACATCGAATTGCAGAACCAAAAGCTCCTGCACCTCGCAGAACCATAGTGCGAGGGTGCAAGACTGAGGATAAGAAGGACAGCATGGACTGCACTCAGTATTCCGTGTCTTCTGGTCATTGGTTATCTAGTGCGACAACCCGTAGACGTGAGCATAGTGCGAGAAAGACGCGAAGACTAAAGCCGCTTAAGGCCGACTAAAGCGAAGACTAAAGCTGCGCGCTCAGTTTGGGCTTAGAGCGAGAAAGCGTACGCGTGAAGCCTACATAGTCGCACAAAAAACGAGATTCCAACATGGGCAGAGCACAAACAGGCACTAACAGCACAACTTCAGCATATTCAAATGGGCAGTAGATCCGACATCCTTTACAACAATCGTTTAATGGAGGGTGGGACGCAAGTGTGCTCAGCAAAAGCGTAGAACCTGCAGGAACGGAAAACATTCATTCACTTGGTGTACGAAAACTGAAGAATTCAGTTGACACCATGAATGCGAAAAAGAAAAAAAAAATCATTAGAGCAGAAACGAACACTGCAACATCTCTTACACAAACCGCTAATAATGTTAAGTAGCCGAAAACATAATAAAACAAGCATCGACAGCCAACGATAGAGCCAAACGATACAAGAGCTCGCACGCAAGCAATGCAAATCTCAGTCGCTGGCTTCGTGGCTCTATCTCTTCTAACATGATTGTACCGTTGACAAGAACGACAAAAAAAATGGAACGAGAAGGAGGCCGTGCGACTACACGGCCAAGGTTAACATATATAATAGGGTGAAAGCGAGTCTCAGCGCGATTGTCCGTCCAAAAGGAAAGATTAAAACAATAAAAAGATACCTCAAGTGTTATACACGTGCCATTTATAATAATGGAGGCCGTTGCTTTTGGAGATCGCCTTTCAGGAATAGGCTGAAAACGGAACAGGAAGAAGCCAAGGAACGAAGAAAGCGGGCTCTGTAGATTCCCTTTATAAACGAACGCACGCCAAAGGCTAAGGGCTATTTTGAATTTTTCCGAAAAAAAAAGAAACAAGCAAAACGAGTCTGCTTCTTGCAGAGTCCATATCTCTGTAAGGGTTTTATCATAACTGCGTCGGCTGCTACTGCGCAGGCTCGCAGGAAGCCGCACCCTGCAAACTTTTCAGGATTCTATCTTAAGCGGTGTTCCAAGCTGTTTGGTGTTGTGCGACCGAGCACCCGACCTCATAACGGCTAAGTTAGCACGAAGCAGCGGCTATAAGCACGGCTTGGTTTATGGATGGTCACAACGACGACTACTAGTACTACGCGGAGGCCGGCAACATCGGCGTTAAAAGGTAACCTTGTAAAAATCGGTCGGGGAGACACAGAAAGAAGGAGTGCTTATGTAAGCAAGAGGATAAAGATCTGTAGTAGAAATGCGCTGAGTATAAAAACAACAACACGTTGCAGGACTGGACGAAGCGCAACTAAGTTCTGAATTTTAATGTGCAAAATGCCCATCTCTGCTACTGAACTAAAAATTATACACCAACTAGCTCTACTTGTCGCATTGTTAGGATTAAGATGCCGCGTCTCTGTAAAAATGCGGCCAAAATAATTAGGAGCACATTTCGCAATGGAATTTTTGCCCTCGTTCATTAAAGAAAATGTAAAGGTTTTATTGGCTCATATGCGAGTGAACCTGCGGCATTTTATGCCACTTGTGTAAAGTTCCTGTTAATTTTTGCTAGTTAGTAATTGAGACAAGTTTAATTGGCGGATTCATGTTATTATTGTCCCGCGACTGTACATAAGAGAAATAAAGAGTGCATAAGGAGTGCTTATGATTCTTCTGCTAAAAGAAAGAGCCAATTTCCGAAAGCACCTGCACTCTGTTCGTCCTTGGCGCTGTGTTTTATCCCCTTATGCGATAACACAATGCACGCCTCTCTCCCAT
The DNA here is from genome assembly GCF_055824585.1 of Amblyomma mixtum. NCBI lineage: Eukaryota > Metazoa > Arthropoda > Arachnida > Ixodida > Ixodidae > Amblyomma > Amblyomma mixtum. The sequence goes on along the minus strand of NC_143012.1, from coordinate 219,750,131 downwards.
TACCTACGCTTCCACATTAAAGCCCACTGAAAGCACTGAGTAAGGTTTTTCTATTGTACTGGAGAAGTGAAAGTTCATTTCCTAACACGTAGTTTCCGCGCTGTTCTTGGGGTAATGCTGTTTGTGCTAAGTGAATAGATGCGCACACCCACTCTAACAGAATAGTCTCTGGTCCTTAATGTGAGTCGCCGAGGCCGCCGGGGTAGTGACGTGTCCTGTTGTAAGCTCTTTTTTGCTTCTGTATGGAATCAGCGTTGCGTGATTAGTAGTCCCACAATGCGCCTGCCTACCTTGAATCGAACGGCTCGTTCTCTGCAAGCTGATATCGACTGAGAATAGGTTTATACGGGAAGGTTTTCATCGACAAAGTTTCCGGCCTTTTTTTTACAAATCCTCAGGCCGCGTTATTAATGACTTCTTGCTCGGTTTCACCGGAATATACTGTATTATATGCCCTTCCACTGACTTCCCATTACTGAGAGACATCATTAAGGGACCCCAAAAGAGTGAAGTTTTAGCCTTAACCTCGGATTGTAATACTTGAAAGAATAAATAGAATTCTAATTTAAAGGGAAAATTAGACCAGGGACACAAAGTTCATGTCAGGGCTGCCTGTTGCAGTGTAATCAGATTTCTCTTCAAAAGAAAACAGCATTCGATGTCGGTGGCATAAAACGTTTTCAGTGTTTGGGAGCCGCCCAACACTGATTACCAGCGTTCGGGTCTACGGGAACGCCTAGCAAGACAAGCCGAAAAAGGAGAGCGATGGCTTCCACTTGCAAACCAGAGCTGGTAATCACGATAGTCACGCAGTGTAATTGTAAGGCCCCATCTGTTAACTAACAAAAAGTGCTGGATTGCCAGGATACCACGCGGCCTACGACGCACCGTTGGAATAGACGTCCCTGACTGCGTGAACGTCAAGTCCACTCTTGTTTCTAGCTTCCCTCGCTCTGGCATGACATTTTGATAACTAGCCTCAACCAAGTTTCGGACATGCTCTCGCAGGATTGCACGTATTTTCAAAAAGCGTGCTAAATTTGTGCATCTCCTTATCAGCCAAGAAGTATGGCTCAGATGCAGCGGAGCCCGAAGCTGGATATGCAGCCTTTTCATTTTCAGACTAACGTTCACCATGTTCAGCCTTTGACCAATCAGCTCCAGCATATGCTCGTAGCGCTACCACTAGATGCGGGAAGATAAGGTAGAGGCACCGTTTTTCTTCTGAACGATGCGACGATGAAGATCGGAAAAATGCGGTCTACAGAAATAGGAGATTTAGTTTCTAGCCGTTTCACACTTGTTCTTGGTGCATCCTCCAAAGCGGGTTGTAGCTTTTGCGGATCTTGTTATGCGATAGTCACACACCATGCAGCAGGCTGTAAGATTCATTCATTCATAAATCCAAGAATAGTGCTACCCTATCTTTTCAGTACAACGTTCGGCCAGAAAACATGACCCTAACTTTTAACCATGCACCACGTATGAAAGGAAAAAACTTTCACATTCTCCTTTCTCAGCCCGACAATTTCCGTAGCCAGTTTTCATATCATGCCAAACAATATAGCTCATGACTCCACGGGCTCCATTATCGAATCGCGCTTAAAAAAGACCTGAAATTTAAATTCAAACGGTGAAAATACTTGAAAAAAATATGTGAAGTGAAGTGTAAAGATGAAGTGGATAGCAAGTAATCTCCGCAGAAGGGAAAATAAATGACCGAAAGAGTTTCGGAGAAGCCATTCAGTGGATATTAACGATGCAATTATCGGCCGACGACACAGTAATAGATGACGCTCGACGATATCGGCCGTTCGCGTTTATTCCTAAGGGCGCGCCACGAATCTCCATTCGTCTTCCCCGAAGCCATGGAACACGATGCAGCAGCGACCCGCATCGAGGTTCGCTGACAGAAAGCAGCCGGGAGGATCAGCATTCGTGCAGGGTGAAAAACAGCTTCGGGGCCGCGACCTGTTGAGCCAGAAAATCCCGGTTCAACACCCGGTAGCGGCAAGTGAAGCCGCCAAAATCATTCATCAAAGGCCGTGCAACGCCGCACGACATTCGCTAGAGGGCTCACGAGTTTTGTGCTGATCAAAAGCAGAATGAATATGCGAGGATTGTCAAGCATGATTTGCAGCTCAACACCCACTCCATCAAGGAGGGTCTGCGATGCGAATGTTTACATCTGGGGAATGACCGAAGGTGAAAAATCAGTGTAGAAAGTAAGTTAATCAGGACCAAAAGACGAAGCGCTCATCAGCTTTGAAAAGCTAGCGTCGCTGCTTCACAGGGGATGGCATTTTCAATTAGCCAGTTAAACGACATAGGAAGCAAGGATCTTGCTAGGTGCACAAAATGCAAACCATTTCAAAGACAACTAATGCTCGCTAATGCACGACGTCCACCGTGTGCAGCACATGCTTATGTTCATGAACCGACACATACCGTCAGACGTTGTTAATTTTCAAATAAGGGTGTAAGGAGTCAAGCCGGGTAAGCAGACGCAATCAAGAGATATCAGCAAAGTGTCTGGCCGTAGAAAGTGTCTGGCATAGGATCATCCTTTTTCGTGACGTAAACGCTGCGGCGAAAGAAGTATTCCCACATATGTGGACGGCAATCCAAGTTGGCTTGATGTTTAGGTCTGGCATCTTTGTTCTAAACAAAATAAGAAGAAAATAACATTTTTTTAATATTCTATAAGAAAGAGATAAAAGTGCGCGTAGCTGGTCGCGGGTTATTTTTTGAGATAGCTTAGGTATAGCTGCTTCGCAATACTACAGAAATATTTGTCTTTCAACTTGGAGATAATTATATTACAGTAGCTAATCACAGGATGTAGCATCCTCCTATTTTTTTACATATAGGAGAAGGTCTTGCTGCTGTAAATGAGGAGCTGCTAAATAAAAATCCTAAAGTAACACGAAGGAGTCTCTCCAGCAGGCTCCTGCACTTGACCCTTCACGCGCTTAGAAAGTGGTAGCATTTTATTTGTAATGTGCTCTCATTCAACAGCGCTTTGGAAATTTTATTCCTGGTTTTCAAGAATCACCGTCCACGAGTGCTCATACAGTGAGAAAAAAAAATGTTACATCTGCAACCTACACTTTAATAAACACTGGCAGCACTTTATATCCGGTTCATTATTCTCGGCGCGTGCATTGATTTTGTTCCAGAATAATTTCCAATTACGCACTTATACCCTCAAAACAGCCGGACCGTACGAATAATGCATCGAACGGCGTCTGGATGCCCATGTTTATTGGTGGATATTATAGAACAAGGTATGCTCCAGCACACAATAACAATGTTTGTTCCAGCCGGAGTGAACAGATCCTGAAGCTGGTAACAAAAGGACAACAGAAATCGAAGCAGTGTCGTTGTGGAGTAATATAGCCTTAAAAAAAACAACAACGAAATACTGTGTTCTGCAAACAAGGCAAGAGGAACTTCGAACGTTTCAAGTATCGTCATTTTTTTTTGAGTTCAGCTAAATGATTATGACAGAAACTGGGGCTGCCTATTTACTCCTATTATGACCCCGCCGCGGTGGCTCAGTGGTTATGGCGCTCTGCTGCTGACCCGAAAGAGGAGGGTTCTGTCCCGGCCTGGGCGGTGGAATTTCGATGGAGGCGAAATTCTCGAGGTCCGTGTACACTGTGGGATGTCAGCGCACGTTAAAGAACCCCAGGCGGTCGAAATTTCCGGAGCCCTTCGCTACGGCGTCCCTCATAGCCTGAGTCGCTTTAGGACAATAAACCCCATTAAACCAATAAACCAACTCCTATTATGCGAGATATCATAGCTGTGCGCTACTGAAAAATTAAATAAAGAAGCATGAAAGGTGGAATGTTTGTGTATATGTATATATTCAAGAAACGGATGAGCCGAGTGGTCTTGTTGGTCACACTTTGAAAACACTTATTCTTCATCGTTTCGATCCGTGGTCCTAGTGTTGAACTGGAAGCGGGTTCAGCTGAACTAAATATACTTTCAGCAATTTATTAGTTCTGTCATGATCAAATCATGATCAAATTTTTAAATTTTAAGGCAAAAAATGAAGTCCTCCGCAATGCCCATAAGTTGAAAGATATTTCGCCCAAGGTATGGCTGGAAGAAGATTATTCCCCGCAAGTGCAGTTAGAACGTAAAAAGCTGAGGGACTTCGCCAAAATTAACAAAACTGAAAATGAGCGCTATGCTGTCCATTTTAATAAACTCAAATTTTTCGACACTTTGTACCGTTACGATGCTGCAACTGACCAAGTTGTGTAGGTTTCAACGCTGGCTTCTACGCATGATGTCAGCCCGTCGGCGTGACAGGCAGACCGAAATGCAGTAAAACAAAAAACCGCATGCAATGTATCCATCCTCATGGCCAATTTCCGTAGCTTACTTCCTAAACTTGATGTGACGAAAGCAATGATGCACACATGTGAAGCTGATATTGTTCTTGGCACTGAAACCTGGCTGACCGGAGACGTACCAAATTCTGATCTGTTGTTCCCAAGCCATTTATCAATATTCCGCAAAGATAGACTGACTTCGAGAGGAGGAGGCGTCATGATCGCGGTAAGAGGCGACTATCAGCCATCTCTGTTTCCTCTTGACACGCCTCTTGAACTGCTGTTTGTGACGTTACGGTTTAGTGGTATCACTTATGTAATCGGTGTTTGTTATCGACCACCTGACTGTTGGTCAAATTTTGTTGAATATTTTCATTGGGCCATTGAATGCATCTTTAACAAATTCCCGAAATGCATCCTTATTTTAGGAGGAGACTTTAACTACCCTGCCATTGACTGGCGTGTATCATTTGGAGATTCCCAGGGTAGCCTGTATCACTGTTCCAACTTTCGCAGTACTCTTGACTTGTTCAATCTAACTCAGCTGGTGCATGAGCCAACACGTGGAAAACATATCTTGGATTTGATCTCTACTAATCAACCTCACAATACAGAAGTGCATGTGTTAGATTGTGTTAGCGACCATAGCTTTGTACACTGTTTACACCCGATACAGGCTGACACAAAAACAGCCGCTAAAAAATATATCTTGAACTACGCCAGAGCGGACCAAGACAAAATGAGCCGAATGCTAGCTGACTTTGTAACCGCATTCCATCATAACTTTGAGGAACGCAGCACAAATGAGAACTGGATAATGTTTCGCGACAAGTTGAAGGAAATTGAAGCAGTTTGCGTACCAAAAATTCAGATCAAGACAAGAGTTGACGCTCCTTGGTTCACGAAGGAAATCAGGAAGCATCTGAACAGAAAAAAAAGGCCATACAGAAAGGCTACTCAGGCTAACGCACCCCGTGATTGGCAAAGGTATAAAGACCTATCATCTGTTGCGGAAAAAAGTATAAAAGAAGCAAAGGATCGCTTTTTTAATCATACGCTTCCGAACCTGTTAAAAACAAACCCGAAAAAATTCTGGCGTGTTGTCAATCCTAAAGATTCAAGCGAGTTAATAACACTAAAGGAAGTAAATGGAAATTTGGTCCCCGTAGAAGCAAGTGCGGAACATCTAAACAGTCATTTCAGCCAAGTATTTGCAGACGAGGCACCTATTTCCGAGCACTTTCAGCTTCCCGTTCCATGCATTGCTTATCATTCTAATCCTATCACTATCACAACAGATGGGGTTCTTCGGGCGATTGATAGGCTTCCATTAAATTCTAGCCCTGGTCCTGATGGCATAGGCACAAAACTTCTAAAGCTAACTTCTCATGTGTCGGCATTATTGTTATCACTTTTATTCCAGCAGTCTTTGAACAGTAGCTGTGTTCCAGACGATTGGTTTGGTTTATGGGGTTTAACGTCCCAAAGCGACTAAGGCTATGAGAGACGCCGTAGTGGAGGGCTCCGGAAATTTCGACCACCTGGGGTTCTTTAACGTGCACTGACATCGCACAGTACACGAGCCTCGAATTTCTCCTCCAAAGAAATTCAGCCGCCGCGGCCGGGATCGAACCTGCGTCTTTCGGGCCAGTGTTCCAGACGATTGGCGAACTGCACTCATTATACCAATATTTAAGTCTGGAGATATTACAAATCCCAACAACTACCGACCAATTTCTCTTACTTCAGTGTGCTGCAAGCTACTGGAACACATAATATTTACCCACATCATGAAACACCTTAATGCAAATGACCTGCTACTTGAAAGTCAGCATGGTTTTCGGTACCGGCATTCATGTCAAACCCAATTATTTGAATTAGTCACGGATCTTCATTCTACAATTCATAGCGCCTTGTACACTGACGCAATTTTTATTGATTTTTAAAAAGCCTTCGATCGGGTAGCTCACAAGCGCCTTATCAAAAAGGTGCACAACTTGCAGCTTGATCATGATACTACAAAGTGGATTGAAGAATTTTTAACTAACAGGCAGCAATTCGTATCTGCTAATAACATCGTATCTGAAACTAAAAATGTTAAATCAGGTGTACCTCAAGGATCCGTCTTAGGTCCACTTCTGTTTTTAATTTATATTAATGACATCGCTTCAGACATTAGCTCCTCCATACGTCTTTTCGCTGACGATTGTATCATTTATAGGGAAATAGCGAATCCTAACGACGTTGTTGTCTTGCAAACAGATCTAGATAGGTTAAGTACTTGGTGCAGTGTTTGGCAGATGGAAATAAACACCGATAAAACCAAACAGATGAATTTCTCTGCACTCTCTAAAACACCAGTAAACAATTACAGTATAAATAATAGCGTCATTGCGCGCTCATGAACTTTCAAATATTTAGGCGTTGTTCTTTCCCCGGACCTAAATTGGCATAGCCACATAGAGTATATCACTAGCAAATCTTTGAAAAAATTAGGCCTGCTTAAACGTCGTTTATCTCTAGCTAACCCTGACACCAAACTGCTGGCCTACACATCTCTAGTTCGGGCATCATTGGAATATTGTTCGGTAGTATGGCATCCCCACCAAGAAATCTTATCTAGCTCTATAGAATCAGTGCAAAATAAGGCAGCACGCTTTATTTTACGGTCGTACTCTCCATTTCAGAGCTTCACTGCAATAAAACAGTCTCTAAATCTTCTGGACCTCAACATAGGACGCAAATTCTTTCGCCTATCGTTGTTCCACTCCCTCTACTACAACCATTCATCTTTTGCACGGAGGCACATTACAGCAGCACATCACATATCATCTTGAACCGACCATGCGCATAAAATTCAAACAATTTTCGCCCGCACAAAGAAATATCAGAATTCCCCGTTAGTCTTGGCTATAAGGGAGTGGAATGGTTTACCTGCTAGCATTGTAGCTATCACTGAACCATCATCTTTCCGTTCAGCGCTACTAACATTTCTTGAATCAGGCGCAGCATTGTCGTCTGTTTGAACTTGTCGCCTTGTACCCCTGCTTTGCCGTATGCGTGTACATATTATTTTTGTTTATTGCCCAGTGCACCATGCCCACGATGTATAAAAAAAAAACTACTGAATTTGATAATTAACACCTAGTTCTTTTGTTCTCTATCTGTATTATGCATGAAGTGAAGCTTGAGTAGTTGTGTTATTTGCTGTCCCCCCCTATGTAATACCCAGCCGGGCCCTTAGGGTATTTAAATAAATAAATAAATGTGACTAGAAAGCAAATCAATTAATTCAATTCTACAATGGCAAATATCCGACGCTTACAACTCAAGCGACCTGTACAAGTGACAAGCGCTGCTGCGGGTCATGCTAAAAGTTCTGATAGTGAAATTTAACGCTGGACAGAGATGTATCAGTGGTGGCTGGACGTTTCACTTTAGTGGTGTCGACAAACGCCACGTAGCGTAGCCAGGGCGACGTGTACGAAGGTGGGCATTCATTAGAACGGGCAGTTGCTGGATGATATGTGGTCCCCCCTACCAATCGCTACTAAAATGGAAACAGCACTTTGCCTTTTACAACTTCGTTCTTTTACATATGCCCACTTTTTAAGCATGATTTAAATGCAACGTTGTAATATATACCAAGAAACTGTAGATTTAGTTTTTGAGAATTTGCCATCCTTCTTCTCAGTAGATGTTGTGATAATTTCAGCTAATTTTGCGAATTATTTCTCAAAAAAGTAGTCGATTGCCGAAACAAACTGCCTAACGGGCGTTCAATAAATATAAAATAAAGCAATCTATTAGTCACAATCAGCTTGTTGCTAAGCATCATAAAAAACGATAATTTTTCATTTGTCGTGTTTCCTTTTTTATACGATGAGTAAACTTCAGCTTTAGCCGTCGAGGCCGTCTGCCTGCCACTTCGACTTTTATGAAAGGAGACACAGTTGAAGCAAATGGAAAACGTTCTCTAGGTAAAAGTAAAAAGCATAGAGCAAGCTTCACCGGCTCTTAAGTGTTTCTTATACACGTAAGCGTGGTTATCAGGGGCGGCAAAGGGCTGTTTCTTGCATGCAGAAAGAGATACCCACACAGCTTCGACGCCAAGACAAACCAGCTTGAAATCATGAGCATACGGCTGCAACCTGCAACAGACGTGTAGTCATCACTGCGCAGCCTTCTACATACCATCGAAGGGAAAAACGAGGCTCAGGAGGAACCAAAGGGTCCAATTCTTCAACACAATTTAAGCTATCATTTTTTTCTTTTTTTCACAGAACTTAAATCTGGAAATAGGATTCTTCGATTTCTTGAGAATGAAAAATGGGGGCGGATTTTTGAATCCATTCGCCAGTGAAAAGAAAAAGCGTAGGGGCTCCAGATGAAAAGAATAGAGGAACCTGATTATACGTTCCAGCCGGCGACACACGGACATTTCTCACGGCCCCTATTTTTTGTATCGCGGAGGGTGTTACTGATTCTCAGCAGCTCGAAGGTGCGAAAGCACGAAAAAGTGAGAATGACCTGCTTGTTGCTAGGAAAAGAGAAGCAGTCAATAATCGATACAATAAAGGCAGCAGAAACAAGACACGACGTGTGTACAGTTCGCATGCGCTTCGGAAAGTCGATGTTCCTATCTCGATCTCCCAGGGGCCCCTGCCTCAAGCCGAAATGACCTAATATAGGAGAAAGTGTAATAAAATGCGAGAGAATAAACCATGATGCCGAAGGAATGATGAGACAGGATGAAATAGGAAAAACTAGGGAATTAATACTAGGATAGACTTGTAAAAATTGTATTTATTGTTAAAGTTTAGTATAGAATAGGGCAAAATTAGAGTAGTGTGGAATGTGATAGGATGTCGTTTGTAGCGCGTACTTCCATTCTTGTTTCAAGGTCACTGTGTACATAGCCAGTACGATGTCGTGTCCGCCAGCTCCTATTGTGCATGCTGTAGAAGGCATCGAAACGTCACTCTGACACATTTCGAGGAAGTGAGATTGCTGCGCTCCTAATTGTATCATATTTTGCCGGCACTCTCTCCGATCTCATTTGGAAAGCGCTTTCTAATTCGCCTTCGTTAAAGACGTTTGCGCGGCACCAGCAAAATATAATTAATTAACATATGAAGCGTTCTTTATGGCTGCAAAGCAGCACTTCCTCAGCAAGGAAATGCATAGTACAGAGATAAAGTGTAATTTCTTTTAATGTCGTAGTCACTTCACACGAAAGGGAAAAGGGGGCGTCCTTAATGAAGGCTTTATTTATTTTATTTTTATTTATACATACTGCAACCCTATTGGGCTATTGCAGGGGTGGGTGTGAACAACAGTGTAGGAAAACATGGAGCACAACAATGGCAAACATCCGAAACAGTACGAGTGAAAACAAGAAAAACGAAAAAAAAACTATTCAATAGCCGCTAAAAACAGCTCTAAAGGAAGAGAGCGAGTAGCACCGGGTAAACAATTCCAATATTCGATTTTTCTGTCCCACAATTCATAATTTCGATGTAGTCTATTGTCGAGAGACATTACAAAAGCCAGCCATAACCTTTATTTCGCCATACCATACCATACTATACCAAATACTATAACATACCTATCCTACCACATCATAACTGTCTGAATTTCAAGCTTGCGAAAGTGGTATGCATCAGACATGGCAAACTTCGCCGTATGCACCGACACCAGCCCCGCCCCAAGCCACAGAAACTCTTTTTTTTAGAAAAAGTGTAGTGATGAAATGGGCAACATTGGCCCAATACTTCAGACCAGAAAACAGTGAACGCGGGTATGTTGACATAGGCAGACTGACGATCGGCATTGCTGATGGTAAAGTGTAAAAACCTGCACCAACGTTATTCGCGACAGGATTATGCACTCGTGAGCGCAAACATCACATATAAGCATATGTACCACTAGAGCTTTAATAACTGTGATGGTTTCAGAGATAGGACGCGTGCACTTTATTTCCCATCCGCTGATGTTTATACAAGGTACTCTGCGCAGAGCAGTAATGCGTTACTCGCTGCTTCATGCCTGCCTTACTCTAAGTGGCCTGCTCTTGCAGCGCTGGGGCCTGCCTGTCATTTGGCCGCCTTATACGACTAGCTTCAAGTGCTTGCCGAAGTAGGAAGTTGCGTAGTTTACACAAGCTGCACTCGAATACTCACTTTTCATGATTTGGGAGAGAGCTTATTTTAGGGAAGGTTGGCTGGCACAGCATCCTGCTCATTCGAACTAAGGTAAAAAAATAAATAAAAGAGTACATACTGGAACAAATTGCCCGTCGAAAGTGACAATAGGCTAATGCACGGTTTCCAAGGAGAGGGAATAATCATAAAAGGGCAGAGAAAAATTATCGAGGTACGGCGCGCATTCCTTAAGGCGCCCCATTTCAGCCCATTCTTTCACCTCTCAGTCAATGATAACCGTGTCCCATGATATTTGGTACTCATACCTGTCATTAGCGACATTCGCCGCCTCTAGCAATGATTGCCGAGGTAGTATTAAAACTAATGCAAAAGAATACATTGAGAAAATATACTGAATGAAATATGGCTCCTTGCCACGGAATATTATCGCACCTAACAGATACAATTGCTAGCACGAACTAGCTAGCGTAGGTTCGTTCGAACTTTTGCGTCACTGAACATTCTATATTCGCCGCTATGGACCAGGAGGCCGCCATATTTTGCTAGAGAAAATAGTCAGCGAAAACCGGGAGCAAAAAGTAGTTTTCGCAGTGTGAAACTTAAAGGTTATGGACTTTATAGAGGCGCCCGGGCAGCGAATGTGAGAGCCATGAAGATAGCTTCTCGAGCGTAACCTGCTGTACGGATTCTATACACCACGCCAAGCAGCTATGGCTGCGAGACACCTGAAATAAGGGCTGATTTGAAACATTACACATTTATCTGAGCTTTCACGTTATGTTTTAGCATTGCCTTCAATACTGTAAAGTCTCACTGACACACCTTGTGTGAGAAGCCATGAGTGCCATACACACATGCGATGTGGTCTTAAAGGCAGTACCTGTTAGAAACCAACCACTTAGCAGTAACTGGACAAAATAATAGGCAGCGGCTCATGGACTTCTGTACCTTTGAGAACAGTAAATACAAATCTGTGACTTAGGTTCACCACTTCATTACGCTTAGGATGCCCTGGTGAAAGAAAGCAGGAAATACCATTACATAAAAACGTGCGATATTCCAAATGGTATCTTTGTGGCATTGTAAGATATAACTTCCCTCTAGGCATACCGGTGGGTTCTGTTCCATTTAATTGTTTCACCGCTTGCAAACAGTATGCCATCAGCAGCAGCTACAACTGACAATTCTAATGCGAGGTTCTCTTTGAGGCTACGACAGCCTGTCTTACCACCTCTCAGGTTCGAATGCTCTGGGTGGCCCGCCCATTTGTTCGGTCTTTCCTAGTCTCTCCTGGTCAATCATTGCGAGCATTGTAAGAAGTTTACCAAGCGCATGAGGTCAAACAAACTTCGCAGTGGTGTTCGAGTTTGCCCGAAGCCAGTACTAGCTTCACTCACCCGTAGACGAGGTAAGTAGGACGAGACATCACCGTTCTTTACGATGCACGCGACTGCAAACAGTGCGGTGAGGACTGAGGGATGGGGCTGAGTTGGTGGACGCCTTTAATCAGACTGCAGGGCTGGGCCCCTCCAGACACCTAAAGCGACGCTTTTGCAATCCGCGCCTCGGGGCTCAATACAAACACGGACACGAGCCCCACTTGCAGAATGCTGTTGCAAGAAGAAGGCCGCATGGCTAACGTGTGTCGTTAAACCTGTTGGTTTGCTTCTCTTCACTATTCTTTCATTCACCCCTTTCAAGACTTCCTCTCTCCTTCCCTCCTCATTTCTCCCTGTCTTGCGTCATTCATCCCAACGTCTTCCCCTAGCCGTTGCAATGTGGTTATATGTGGGTCACCTATAACAAATCATTGAGCCTTCATATTGCAATCATACCGCTAGGCCACTGCAATATGTTCAGATAGCGTAAGAGAGCAGTGAGGATAATAGAACACGTGTTAGTGATATTCTAATCGAAATAAAGGAGAACAAATGGGGATGAGCAGGGAATTTAATGCGAAGGCAAGATAACAGGTGGTTGTGAAAGGATGGTTTGGTTTGGTTTGGTTTTATGGGGTTTAACGTCCCAAAGCGACTCAGGCTATGAGAGACGCCGTAGTGGAGGGCTCCGGGAATTTCGACCACCTGGGGTTCTTTAACGTGCACTGATATCGCACAGTACACGGGCCTCTACAATTTCTCCTCCAAATAAATTCCAGCCGCCGCGGCCGGGATCGAACCCGCGAACGGGATCGAAGGTGACTTTCGGGTCAGCAGCCGAGCGCCATGACCGCTGAGCCACCGCGGCGGCCGGTTGTGAAAGGCAATGGACTAGATTCCAAGAGGAAGCAAGCAAGAATAGCATGGAGCAGGAGGAAGTTTGGTGGTTGGATGCAGTCAGAAAGATTGTTGAAATACGGGGGCCACAGCAGGCAGAGGACGGAGGTATTTTCAGATATATATGAGGAGGTCTTTGCTCTGCATTGGGCATGGTTCTGCTGATGTTGATAATGATGGCGGTAAGGATAAAAAGCGGTATGCTCCTGCTACGTACTTTCGCTCGAGGCCACGAATCTACACAGCTCGCAGTACACACTAGTACCTAGTGGTTCAGTGCACGGTTTATTAACTGGGCTGCCATTTGGATCGTTCATTGACTTGTGATCATTATTGAGCACTGACCACTAGACCGCCAATACGTCTAAATATGCAGTTTTCAAACGATCAAGGCATGCTAACGTTGTTGCTTAGTTCAATGACAGGGTGCCATTTTCATTCAAAAGATTAAATTAAAAAAAAGCTATTTAACCATTTCTTGCACCTCATTTCGAGGAGTGGGAAAAGAAAGTTGTTTGTCAAAGCACGAGCTCGACCAAAGAAAGAAAGCGAATCCTCAGTGAACTGATTAACGTTTTTAAAAGGAAACATCTTCATCAGAAAGCCCACTTAAGTCTAACTTTTTTTTTTCACTATGGAGATAACAGCTGCATGAAGCATATGTGAAATTTCGATATCATTCCATCTAAAAGTTAATACATCGTTGTTCTTGACATATTCACAATAGCAGGCTGAAAGTAATGTTACAACAAGCAGTGAATTCTTTCAGAAAATTAGCACGAACGCTTGTGATTTTGCATGCGTGTGAAAAAGTAGTTAAATATACTTACTTTGTTTACATTGCACTCGAACTATCATACAGCTTAACGCATATTTTACGTTGCAAAGAGTAAAGTAACGGAATGATTGGGCTCAACAAGACTTCTTGATTCGAAACAATGCAATTGTATCTCGAGAGAAATCCGCTTATTTTCCTACTTCAGCACTCATCCATCTCACGCTCCTGCGTATGTCTTTTAAGCGACAGGTATTGCTTAGATTCTTTCAGGCGTCACGGAGCTACCATGGCCGCTGCCAGTCAACCACGTGGCTTCGGCTGGCCGGGAAACTCCGCTCACCGGGGAATAACCCCGCGCGTTGGTAGCCGGTGGTGGTACCGAGTGAGTGCAGCCGAGTGGAGCAGAGATGCACCGATATTTCAGCCTAGAAACACCGAAGAACGAGAGGAAACGGAGCCGACACGCTGAAACTAAAATTTTTAAAAAAGGTAACTCAGCTTCTACAAAAAGCATAAAAAAATTGAAAAGGGGCATTATTTAGCAAGCCAAGCATATCGTGCCTTTATCGACAGCCCCTTTCAGATCCTCTTTAAGGCGGAGCTTCTGTGTCCCCTGAAGTTCCTTTAAGCATTCGCATAAATCTCAGTACGCTGGAGGGATTGCACATTGACTCCAATGAAATGCAGTCATCGTGGCCAGGAAAGAAACTGGGAAGCACTACACTACATTTGGGTGCACATTCTCGTAAAATTTAGGTTAGCTTGGCATCGGTTTCGCTTTAGCTGTTTGTCATTTTCTCCTCCGGTATGTGATTTTATTGTGAGGAGAAACGCACAATATACCAAATACAGAATTTTGATTAATTTGGCGAATTAATATGTAGTAAAAAAAGCGTTCATTCCTACCTTAGCATCGCCAAAGATGTGTTTTGAATTGTTCCTTCGTAATGCGATTGTATCCGAGCTATTCAGTGTTCGTGGCTATTCAGTGTACTCCCTACGCTATTCTCAAACCCGTTTGAGCCATTGAGGTATTTGTCGGAAGAAATAATGAAATGCCGCCTAATTAACGCCGCTCACATATAGTCGGCATTGCGGTCTAGTAAACAGCAAAAATCCATTAAAACACCTTGAGGATCTTAACTACGCGGCCTGTATCGTCTTAAAATAAACGTGGAGGTCACTTTTAGCAGCATTGTGTCTCTCGGTGGCTGCTTCTTGAGATATAAGTCTGCACCTAAAGACCTGCGCAGGCCCAGTTAGAGAACAAAACAATCAGCATATTACATTCTTTGTTAAAACAGCACGTAATAAGGCACCTCGAGCGCTGTAGAAAGGCACAGGTGTCGCCGCAATCATGAGGGACGTCATAGTGAAGTGTTCAGAAAATTTCGACCACCTGCGGTTCTTTAACGGGCGCTGACATTGCACAGTACATGGGCCTCTAGCATTTCGCCTTCATCGAAATGCGACCGCCGTGGCCAGGATCGAACCCGCGTTTTTCGGGTAAGCAGCCCAGCACCATAACCACTCAGCGACCTCGGCGGTGTACAATAATAGTTTTTATCGTACGGATAGTTATGTCATGGCTAAATAAGGCGTTCATACCTGCCTTAGCATCACTGAAGATGTGTTTCTCGCAACCAAACGTTATGGGGACACTATGGAGAGAATCAAGAAAGAAGCCGAGGGCAGTGCACAGCTCTGTAAGTTCGAAGAGCAGACTCCAACAAAACTAACATGAGAATAGAGCTGCATGGAACCGCACACCGGTATGGGCCCTAAAAAGAACAGCGTATTCAAGAGGGCTTTGCATAAATTTTACCAGTTTTTTTTAAATATTTCATTCAAAATTTATTTGTGCTCATTCGTTGTTGTCGCAGCGCATTGATGTCGTGTCTGCAGTGGACGCAGCGAAATTACAGGCCATGCGAGATTCCGCCTGCAAAGATTAAAACAACTCTTTTCATTAATTTGCGTTATCTTTCATGCCTCAATCATTATAGATGTTCGCACACGGCATAATCAGCGGCTCGCATAACAAAAGCGTTTAGACTGCTTCCTGCTCATAATGTCTGGCGTCCGTACTTTGTGTCTTATATCTAGGCTGGTGAGACGTCAACCTAGCTATTAATTCATTACTATTGCAAATAAGTCTTGAATAAAATCTCGTCCGTCATATCTCCCGTTGTGTGCTTTGTGCATGCGTCTGCAAGCCGGCATTTTTTTTTAGTTTAGACTCAACAAATATTCAGAAGCCCACATTTTTTAGCAACGCATTCCCGTGTCAGGTAAGTTCTTTGATGAGATATTTCTTGCCCGATAGTTTCATTCTAACCAAACAACATTAAAAGTAGTCATGACGGAAGGCACGCGTTCAGTGCCGTTTTGAGAGAGCTGCATCACCGCTGGGATCTAACGCAGTATCCGCCGTGACCTGTATTAAAGACACCACGTCGTCTAGAACACGCCACTTCGTAACCATGTGGAACCAACAAAGATGATGTCTCTCGTCCGAGCTTTCATACTCACACGGTGATATACTCGGTGTCCTCAAGTATTGATTGGCGCATTTTCGTGTCTTCCCAAGGAGATTGTACAAATAGGGATGAAGAAAAAGTTAATGCTGCTGTAAACGTGTTTAAAGGCTGAGAAGAGAAAAATAAAGATTACCGAAATGGCACTTCGAAGCTTAATCAGCTTGGCATTGGATGGAGGAAGGAGATATCAGTGCGGTATGCCGCAGTTCCCATGGCCGAGCCGCCGATAACCCCGCTGAATTGTATGCATTTGCGTAGGGCTCGCATGCCAAGTTTCGTTTTATTTCGAAAAAAATAACCAGACTACGTAAAAGCGTATATTGGTGCCTCAAAAAGTGGTGCTGATGCTCCTCTTACTTTTAGATGTGGCCTGCTTTTGGGCAATTCTAGATGAGATGTTCAGCTTGTCAGTTTCATGCGCCGGTGTGCATAGTCTTTCGCTTGTATTACCTCGAAACATCTTAGCGCGGAGGGCTGGGGTTAGCCCGCCGGGACTGTGAAAGAGTGCGGCGCCCGCTGAAGTGACTGCTGGCATCGCTAGAACGTTCCAGCCGGACTCACAGAGCCGAAGTGTGAGTACGAAATGGCACAGTAGTGGGAATGTGCTGACAGCAATAACAACAGTTTCACAAGAGCAGCAACGACAATAATATAAAGTACAGGGGACAGTGCTTAGCAACGCAGTGTAGGCGCGGCTTTTAGCGAGCAGCGATACCACTGCTCGAGGCTTTCCGTTCTACCCTAACTTCCGGGGTGACTGTCGCCCACGGGCAGTTTGCAGTCCTTCGCCTTCTGTGCTACAACGCCCATCGCGAAGCGGACTTCACGCTCGGACACGTTTCGCTGCCTCTTGAACGCGACGCCGGAACTTGTGGGTCGATGCCTGCCGGACACTGTGCGAGGCTGCTAGCCTGGCGCACTGTTGGTTTTGCGCGGCCTCGCCTAATTACTTCCTGCGTGGTGAGGACGTACGTGCGGTTATGAAGCCATACACTGACGCTCCAGGGCTCACCTTTTTTACAATGTGGTTGTGCAATTTGCGGAAAACCTATATTAACGTAGTAGGTTTCTGCGACTTAATAGTGAATTGTTTTCGAATGTTCTCAGGAACTTTAAACGCGTGGAAATACACGTGTGCCTCTCAGTTAAGAAGGAAGGGTACGGGTGTGCCGCACTATGAAATCGAAGTAAGCCTTACGCTCTGTGTGATGTGAGAAAACTCTAGCGACGGATTACAACATTCCTGGAGCTCATTCTAGAGAACCATAGATGGTCCCTTTCAAACTAATCTTCAGTGCTTAATTGCGAAGTTGATACAATGGGTCCAACATAATGTTTGTTCGTGCACAATTACATTCAGGTAGGCATGTATAAAGCCGAACTTCAAGTTAAAACGAAAATCAAGGAACAGGAAGTTGCAGTAATGCTTCCCAAAAAATCCACTCCCACTTGGGTAAAAGGCCTCTGCCCTTTACTGAAGCCCTTTACTGAACAAGAGTAATAAGGCGAAGAATCAAAACAAAATTGTGTACATACCCCAAAGACTCAACACATTACCCTTTCTTAGCGCAAAATATTTTGATATCCGCGTAGATGACCCACTGCGACAATAGCTTGCGCGCCCTAACGGAAGGCGATGTGCCTACGGGCGACTGCTTCGTTGTTCCAAAAATTGCACAAGCGCTCGATCTTACGAGACGTGGTGCAGATCCATTGCTCCGTCACAGCCGAAAGGTGCGCTTTATAAATTGTGTAGATGCTCGGGCAACGTATCCGGCTCGCTTTATCACCGCAAATGGAGGGATTTTTGGTAGCCGTTCCTTGAAGGGTGAAGTGCTCATGAGAACGCCAGGTTACACGCACAGCAGACTAAAATATTCCGGTTGCGTAATCTGCCTCTGTAAAGGAAGGAGTACTTCTTTTATCAGGATGTTCCACCGAAAAGGAAGTGGATGTGGTACCAGATGGAGCGCGTTGGGAAGTGTTTCATACAAGCCGCCAAGAACAAATGGTGTTAATTTTTACGTGGATGTACCTTTTGCAGAATTTTAGGCTAACAATCTACTTTGACGCCTCCAGTAGGTTTTCTGCAGGTGTGTTTACCCACATTAATTAGCATAGGCTAATATACCTTACTTCTGTAATACTGAAGACCAGGCAGGGGATTGTATCTTACGTACAGAGCTTAATCTGCTGTCAGACTATATTTTTCATGGAAGACAAAAAAAAAGAATTGCAACCATGCTAGACTTCGTGCAATATTTTTTTTCTCTGTGTAGCATGTGTGTCCTCTTGTATGTATGTCATTATCCTTATTTCTATTGACACAAATGTGCGCAAGGAAGCCGGGGTGAGGGGGCGCAGCTCATAAGAAGCTACACGAAAGGCTCATTTCATATTTAAGTATAATATAGGTTACGAGAGCTGCTCGTACAACCTCCGATCTCCGTGTGCCTCAGGTAGACTGCCCTGATTCTCCGAGCTTTGCCAGTGCCTCCTCACCGAGCATCGTGCGCCAAAAAAGCATTGGTAAAAGTTCTCTAAGCGTCCTGTACAATTTGTCCGGCAGCGTTTGAGATTGCCACTAGCAAGGCCTAGCATGACTGAATTGCGACCAAAGTGAGAAGGAGACACCACCCATCTTTATGATGCGCGCAGCTGCTATAGGCATCGCGAGAGCTTTGAAGAGGAAGTGATGCGTATGTCTACGCCCGTTAATCAATGCCATGTGCTGAGGGTGCGCGAGGCATCTAAAGCGACGCGTTCCCTACCCATTGGGTCGTGGGCGCACGTATAAACACAAACACGAGTACAGCCTCCAAAGCGTTGTCGCAGGCAAGAAGCCCACTACCTAGCGAGCTCTGTTAAACGCCTTCCTATGCTTTCCTCCACTATTTATTGCCTTCCCTCGTTGGATTCTTCATTATTCCCTTTATATTTCCTACTCTTCTTCCTTGTCTACCACGACGTCAGCGCCAGGACGTCGCGCCATCGTTAATGCGGGGACGCCTGGAACAAATGACAGCGTTGTCTGTTCCGCCATTGTGCCATCAGTCTTCTGTTATCACACCACCCCTCCTTAACTGCAGCCCTCTCTCTTTCCTACCAAAGCATGGATAGCAAAGAGTGAGGCCTTTGGTAGCAGAGAGAAAGGCGCTTTCCAGGCCATTCTTCTCGAGGCCAAGAATATAGTCTATACTCGCATTGCATGGCAGTAGGCTCAAGTTTTACGGACCAAATATTCACTATGGTGACATACGACCATTTTATTGGCCAATGATTCATGCACTACACTTATGAGCCAGATTCACTGCTGATCACTGGTCGTAAGTGCGTTTTTCAAAGTGGCTTTCAAGTCCTTCAAAACATGTTACCATGGTTACTTAGTGAAATAGACCACAAGACCATTCTGCAGTGCAGTGCAGTGCGGACGCGAATCCTGCGAAGATGCCACGGATCTGAGCAACAGGCTTCGCCTTTCTTAAGTGGCGATATTTTACGTTGCGACGGAGAAAAAGAACTAAAGTTTTTACTCACTTTTTTTTTTGTAAGCGATATTTATTCTCTAAGGGCATAAAGGGCGTATGCATGCCGAATAGTTTGGCCGATGTAACGAAGTCTGGGAGTGAGCGATGATATGTACCCTGCATCCAAGTGGCATATGACGATATACATTGCTCAGCAAGAGACCCGCTGCCGTCAGGTGCCGATTCTCGTCGGCTTCATGCCAGGGTGAACCCACAGCAGGGGGTAGAGATCAGCCTCAGTATCCCTGAATTTGCAGATTGGACACTCGGCGCCAGGATACAAGGCTCGAAATTGAGGCCCCTTTCAAGTTACAGCAGGATTGAGGCCTACCCCTATTCGGATCCTCCGAAGCGCAACCACCTTTGCACGGGTAAGAACGATTGGAAGTCACCGAACACGGAGAAATGAGACCATATGCGCGGCGCCAGTGTTGCTCCTTTCTCGCTAAGAGCTGGGTGGCTTCCTCCAGATTTAGGAGCCGAAGCATCGACGAAGTTAGCAAGGCTGGGAGTGTCGCGAAATCTGCACTGCCATAACTTTACCAGAAATCGCCAAAATTTGCATGAGCTTTCAGAATACATATCACCTTCCGTTGTTGAATTCCATCACACTCATTGCGTATGATTTTCTGAGCGCGTAATTTTCCTGCTGGATTACGCAGGCAGTTCTCAAGAAAGGCACTGCTGGTAGTCGGACTATTCAAAAGGAGACGCTGAGCCGCACTGAATATACTTAGACACAAAAACCTAACAAAACATAACCACCGTTTCGCAAGTGGCATAGCGAAATTTCGCTGCAGGACGATTACCCTGCCGACAGCGCGTATACTCGAAAACTTAAAGCACAGAGCAGAATTCAAACACATAGTTTTGGTACCTGGCCATCGAGGGTGGTGGCGATTAAGTGCGCACACAGTGTCGCCCGAGCATGTTCCCCTCCGGTTCCTCATTTTCCTTCGGATGAACTGGAATACTCAAACATGCTGAAAACAAGTGTAGACATACTACAACACAACAGATTCGAATGTAGAAGGTATCCCCTCCAGCTAAGGGGAAGTTAATCTCCGGCGGCTACAAACAGATACCTTTAGTCATCCATTTAGATTACACGCCATGGACCCAGCATCTCTCTGGGTAGCAGGCGGACCTAATCATATGGTGTGGGCTTAACACAAAAATCTTCAAACTGAACAAATAGCTCAGCCGACGCATTGCTGGTGGGAGGGCGTTCTATACGACTCAAACCTCGGGGGCCAAGTGCAACTTCTCGAGAGAACACGGTGAGCCGCGCCAGCCAGTGGAGTTCCAGACTACGGTCCCCAAACATTTCAATCCCTCTACCAAACTGTCAATTGAATATTTTCACCAGCAGGATCTACTGTCGTCAAATATTTTAGGCGCAGTTGGTAAAAATTGTATTTGTTTATTGTTTTCACTTTGCTCCGCGTGCTTCTCTCAGCCTACATTCTTTATGTAGTTCGCAGTAAAACTTCATACTAGAATAAGTTCTAGCACACGACCCAATGAAACAAGCCGGTAGTCCAAAGCAAGGAAGGGGACGTTCTGTCATCCGTTATGCAAGGAAGTTATGTATTTCGAGTTGGCTGTCCATGGGCCTGCAAGAGCACATAATTTAAATTCTGGTGTGTAAATCGCCTTCTTGCAGTTGAGATAGCCCGCGCTAGTATGCCACAACCGGATGCAGAGTGGGAATAAAGGTAAGAAACAAAAGGCGTACCGAATTAGGTCGTGTTCCGAGTTTACGGGAGACAGGGTGACATTCTGAGAAGGACAGAGAACACATTCTGTGCCAGTAATGCGCTCGTTTAGACACGCAGGAGGTAAAATGCATGTTCTGTTTGTGTTTTGTGTGCACGTACAGTCTTTGTCAAAAGTTTAGAGCCCGGGGGTCTGCTTCTAAGCCTCGCAGTCGGACTGCTGTAACATTTGTGGTAGTCCTACCCATTGAAGGAGGCAGGACCAGAAATCTTCTTACCTTCAGCAAATTTGGAGCGCTGGAGATGCAGTACGAACTAGACAGTGTGCTTCAGAAACGAACCCCCTGGGCTTCAAACCTTTGACAAAGCCTGTAAGTACGCATGAAATACCTAAAGTAAGCCCGCGAACTCTAGTTCATAGACATTCGGAGAAAATAACCTAGCGGCGCTGTACGCAGACAAATTCTATCTCCTAGGGCAACTTCGGAGTATGGCGAGCCCATGAGAAAAGTGTGCCTACACTATGAAAATATTATAGGGCAACATTAGTGGTACAAATAGGGTGCATATGTGACGCAGCACGGTGCAGCCATGTCGGTGTGTAGGCGCAGTGTGCAGAAGGCAGAAGGCACACCGCATGGCTTCAGAGCGTGTTCAAATAGAGAGACCCTATTGGTCACGGTGAGAGAACAATAGCGAAGTACCAGTGAGAATCTGCAGGACATAAACATAAACACCGCAATGAATATTTGGTTAGCCAGCGGCGCTAACACAAAACCGTCGAAATAGCGTGGTCCCCTCATGCCTGATACAGGCGGTCAACATGGCGGCGTATGGAAAGGCGGGAACCACTTGCCTCAACACTATTTCGTCATTGCCGCTTCAATGTGTCTTGCCTTCGTGGTAACTGAGTGGTTCGCAAAGGTTTTAAGCATGAAATGCTTTTAGCTCCCGTTGTCGGCAGTGTGGTGACGTCACGCCGAGACCGAGATCCACTCATCCGGGCACTGAAATCCACTCATCCGGGCACTGAATTCCTGTTATCCGGGCACTGAATTCCAGTTATCCGGGCACTGAAATCCACTCATCCGGGCACTGAATTCTAGTCATCCGGGCACTGAATTCCAGTTATCCGGGCACTGAAATCCACTCATCCGGGCACTGAATTCCAGTCATCCGAGCTCTGAAACGAGAACATCCGGGCACCGTACGAGACTTAACGAGATTTAACGAGACTCTCTAAGCCCTCCTACGCGACCGGCATGCAAGCGCCGGTTGGTCTCCAAACGAGACAAAAAATAACTGCTGCCAGGGCCTTCTCAATGTTTATCAAGATATCAGTGGAGCTGTGGGTTTGATAATGCACGGAATTATAATTTCCGATTTCTAATAACGCGTGCAAAAAGCACATAAATGCCACGTTACACTTCGTTGTCATACGTGATCCGGGGGAGAAGCGCTGCGTTCAAAGGGCAAGGCATCGCGCCGAACGGGTGGTGGCGTTCCTCCCTTCCATTACGGCGCGGTTCGGGTGTCCACCGAGATGGCAGAGAATTACTGCGCCATTTCCTTTCCTCAAAAAACCTTGCGTTCAAATGGCAAGGCATCGCGCTGAACGGGTGGTGGCGTTCCTCCCTTCCTGTACGGTGCGGTTCGGGTGTCCACCGAGATGACATTAGGCCCGTAAACATTTCATGCTTACTCTACTCTCGGTTACGGGAGAGGCAGAGATTTTTTATTTTGTGGAGGAGAGAGTGCTCTACCTTACGGAAGCTGGAGGGCTGGCCATGCCCTGGATGAACCAATGATGTTAAGGCCGCAACATGATTGGAAGCTACGGAATATGGGCCAGGCCTTTAGGGCTTTAAAACTGGGCCCCGGAGCTGGAAGCGGGGTTCTGCGCTAAGGTGAGATGCTACGCATCTTCGGCAACGCCGGGTAGGGGCCTCCCCTAGTGTTAGCCAGATCCACCTTTTGGTTGTTTGTCTTGTTGCCGTTGTATCTAACTTGTATATTCTGTAAATATTTTTATATAAATCTTCAGTTATTGCCTTTTTATCTGCTTCCTGATATCTTCACAATAGAATTGTACCGATTAAACGCCGAACGTTTCAGAATTGCTCGTCCACTTGCAACCTGGTAGGCGCAGCGATTACGCCTATAGTTTGACCGCATTGGAGATTCGAGCGCTCGTGTCGTCCTTCTTTCTGTGTCGTTTCCTTGCGCTAAATTTGTATCAAGAGGTAAGAACGCGCTGGTTTTTAAAAATGTTGATGTTTCAAGCTTAAAACCGTGGTTACGAGGTGTTGAATTTCATTTATTACGCTGTTTATATAATTTGTTTTTCCTTTTTGCTTCTGCTGGCGTAAGTATATATATAAAAAGTTAAAATTGCCAGAAATATTTAGCGTTTCACGTTTTAGCCGCAATGGCACTGCGAGCGGGTAATGTAATACAAATACACGAAAGCTTGCTCTATAGCAAGCCTATTGCAAAGCTCTGGCAAGTGCACACCGAAGGGACGCCTCTCTTTTTTTCTCGTCACAGACCCTTGAGGATAGCAGCGTATATCCGCAGTGTATTGTTCGGCGCGTTGCTATTCATCTTTCATCTTCATTAACTTCTTTCCGACCGTCAGCCGCGTTATTAGAGAATCCTCTGAGCAAGGAAAGCAAGACCAGAAGAAATGATCTTCTTACAATAGCCCAGGATTTTGACGCTTTATCGGCCGTTATGTCAGTGCACGTTAAAGAACCCCAGGTGGTCGAAATTTCCGGAGCCCTCCACTACGGCGTCTCTCATAGCCTAAGTCACTTTGGGACGTTCAACCCCATAAACCAAACCAAACCTTCCGACCAGTAACAAAGAGAAAAGTGACAACATGACTGTGTTAGGTAGATTGGCTATTTTGCTTCTGAGATGGATGGCAGTCTACCTAAGCTGTGCACCGTGAACATTCGGGGCTTTCTTCTTTTTTCTGTCACACGGTCGAATTAGCCGGCCGTAACTTCAAGCTTTGATAGTTGGGGCAAGACGCGGCAACCTCCGCAGATTTGGGCCAAGTGTCCCGTTTGGTGGTTGGCTTATTTGCTTGGTGCTTGACTTAGCCAAGGGTAATTAGCTTTCTTTACCTACTACTGTGTAATATTGAAAATATTGTGCATGAAGCCATCTCCTCGTGATAATCATCGAGTTTCGAGCGCCTTCGGTGGAGCAGGACGAATTTTTGTTCAACAGCTTCGTTTTTGTGGAAGCTGTATGGCTTTCTTTTAAAGCCGTATAGCTGTGCTAGGGTAGATGCTAATTAGTAATTACTCCCTTACTACAAATCTAAACTACTCAATCAATTTACTGTCACCCTGCCATTTGCTAGCCATCCCGGTTAGCTGAGCTAGTACAGTGATTGCCTCAGTGAGGCTGTTTTCGCGGGCTCGAATCCCGAAGCAGGACGAATTTTTCTTCACGTACGAATTGTCTTTCAAAGAGCATGTATAGTTTTCCTCTGCAGCCATATGGACGCGCTTGGGCGGCTGCTAATGAGTAATTTCTCCTTGATTGTGCAAAAAGTTACGCTAGTATGTTTCTGCGTGTATCTTCACCAACTTAAAAAGGAGTCTTCTGGCTTCTGCATTTCTCTGATACGAAAGTGGCCAATAATACTCAACGACGACAGCTAGGAACATTTCGCATTTCGATGTGCCTGCACGATACATAAACAGTGAAGTTCTCTGTACTGATTGGCGACGTTTTATAATTTTATTCAACTCCATGCTGCCACGAAGCAGTTGCCAGAAGTATTAGCACTGACAGTTTCGCTAGTAGGCAGTAACCCCGTCACCCTCTCAGGCGTGTACACCCATCAATTATTATCTTAGCCAAAACGTTGGTCAACGAACATGGTATCGTTGTTCAAACCGTTATTTTACGAAGAAAGACAACTCTTTCCGAAAATTACTCTCTTGACGTTTCAGCTAAGGGGAATGATGACTTTGTTTGACTTCGTCACAGACATCGTAGAAAACGTAGGGCGCAATCTTTGAATAAACTGATTGTTCGTAACCATGAAAGCAATTGAGCATCTCTAAGGAAAGGTGAAATTATGAGTTCAGGGGGGAACCAAATGTTCGCTGTTAAGTGAGAAATTCTTTCTTTAGAGCGCAGAAATTTTGACTCACTTTGATACCAATATGATCTAGAAAGGCAGAATGGAAACGCGCAAAACTGATTCTATAAAAAAATATTTTAAATAGGTGGCGAATATAATACAAGTAAAACTGATAATACGAAAGATAATACGAAACCGGCCTAAGATGAGATTGGGAAATTGCATTCTCGCTCCTCGCAGTTTTTCTCCAGCAAACCGTGCCTACAAGTGTTTCAAAATGCCTTGATCCATTTTCTGTACTCGAATTTTCCGCACCCGCAGCAAGAAAATTTAGGACCCAAAAGAGAGCGCGGTTAATGTGGCTACAAAAAAAATATGACAAAGCATATAAAGATGAATATAAAATGGTGACTAAAGCTGCCGAAAATAAAATAAATAGGCAGTAGAACTGATGCTTTGGCGAATTGGTACGCGCCTGCACTCGTGTGCCTATCCTTTCGTCTGTGTCAAATGCCGCGCTGTTCGTTTCTGAAAATGAGCAGTACCCGCAGCTGCACCGAAAGGAACACATGAGCAAAGAGCAGTTTCGGAATTCGAGAAATTTAATGACCTGCTACGTGAACTTTTGTTTGGAGGGCAAGGAAAAGAAAAGACGTAATGGACAAATACGTAGCAAGTGTTTTATCAAAGAGACAATAAAATACCAAGTCCTGGATCCTGTGCATCAGAAGGAACGAATTCGCTGGAGTTGAGCGTTGTTTACAGAGTGGGGAGGAAGAACAAGTAGGTAATTTTTTTTATTTTTCGGCTTGCCCTTCTTGCGACAAACGCACGCATTACAGAGTTTCTCTCGGCAAGAAAGTTGAAATCTTTCTGGCCGTGAACGTGAGATAAATGTCAAGACTGGTGCAGGCACGGGTAGGTTCCCCAGGTGCTTCTGTATTTTTGTGGGCTTAACGACAAAACGTTATTAAAAGCCACGCTGAGATCGACTGACCGGAGCAATTTAAAACGAGTGGACAGGAATGTGGAGACAACCTCCGCCACTCTTATGTGTGAACCTAATCCTTGCGTGCTATTTTTTTATACAGCTGGTAGCTTCAAAGAAGAGGCCATAGTAGGTTTTCGGGAGACTGAGGACAACAATGCATGAACTTGTTGGATAAAGAAGCTGGTCTTCATGAAAAACAAAAGAAATGACGAAGTTAAGCTTACAAAAGGGGTTTTTAGCTGATTAGTATGTACGGAATTGTTTTGTAGAAACGCCCCAGAACAAATGTTCGGTCAGCAAGTGTGCCTCACGGGGATAGTCGTCCTCTTCTTTCACGGCGTTGACCGAGGGTGCCTGCTTTAACTCCTGAACATTTGCTCCTAGACGAGTTAGGACAATCTTCTGCTGTCAGAATACTGTTAATGCGGTCCACGTACAGGCTGACGGAATTTCAATGTGGCTTTATTGATAAAAACAAAGGTTCTTTTGCCGGAATCATACATTATTGCTTTAAGAGCATTTTCTGGCAGAGCCCGTCCGTTTTGTTCTTTTGCTACTTTCTGAACCAACACTGTATTTTCGAAAAAATGTGGGCAGCTTGCTTTTTTTTTTCAGGCGACAAAAGTTAGCATCAATTGTGTGACTGCAAGACTGAAAAGTGCCAATTTAAAGATCAGCTTTTTAACTGTATAATGACTTTGTTTGAAGATAGGAAAAGCGTTAAGGCTAATAATGTCATTATCATGACGGTGACCTCGATGAATGTGAACGAACTAGGCATGCATTGAGCATCGTACAGGGCTAATGTTACCAAGAGTCATGTGAAAAGGTTGCACAGTTACTTTGGCGCACGTGAAAAGTATTTGAAAAGGTTGCCATCGCACGCACTCACTGCACATTAGCCATATCATTTTTTAAGCGCCTAACCCCGCCCAAACACAGCTACACTTCATGTTGTAATTCCTGTCAGGTGCAGCATAGGTACAGCCAGATGTGTCACCCGAGAAGCATCGTTCAGAATAGCATCTTCTAATGAGCGCAACCTTACTTGCGGATTCATCTTTGAGAGCGCGCGGATTATGTCTTATCGAGTGAGGGTGTTTTCCTGGCACAAACTGAAAATTTGTCAAGAGTGGAAGTGTAATCATTTGTATGGTCTAACTTATACGTTTTGGTTAATTTCGACTAATTCGTGCAGCCCTTGTATCCACCTTCACACAAATTACGTGCGCAGGCCTGCGTTTTTGATGATCCAGAAAGCAATGCAGTATGACAATTCTTCATGTACTGCATTGATTGTGTTAAAAGGAAGACTAAACCCTTACCATTGCTGTGGTCTAGTAGTCTGAGCATACGCCTCACATGCGGGATGGGCGAGTTCGATCGCCAGTGCCACCGGCTGCCCACCGGTGATGCAGTAGTTACAAACTTTTCCTTGGCCTAGTCCTCGGCTTCTTTGGGGTGATCTGCTTAAGAAATGGGTCTTTTACCTCACCTTGTGAGCACGAAAAACTCTGTGGTGTAGCCTTTGTTGACTACAAATGCCTGGTGCCATCAGAATTCATCATCATCCTCACACTCAAGTCGGACCTTTTAATGCTTTCCAAATGTTCCCTGACATTGACGTCATGTTTGGCCTAAGCCACCAGCAAGCTTTGCGTTAGTGTACTTGTTTTATATATGACATCCATGACTGCTTCGTCAAGCTGAAGACCGCTGTAGCTCGTTGGTTCGAGCCTCCAGATGACATGGATTTCAAAAAGAGGCTTATTACTTGGGTAAATCACAGATAGGACCATACATTAAATGATGTTCTTTATTTTAAAGCGCTATGTAGATAAAGATGTCCGTAACAGCGCTTCTCTGTGTCCTCCTTCTGTACGTCTTGCGGCTCTTTTGTGCTGTACCTTCCCAATATGATGATGATGATACTTCCTTACTAGTAGTTAATAGTTTATTTATACTCACATAAATCAGCAACGATGGAAGCTTCCAGCCATGGCGTATAGTATGGCGGGCTTCAGATTATTTTCAACTCCTAAAGATAATTAACCGGTGCTTAATATTTACTCCATGGACGACTTTGCTTCGTGCTTTCATCACAATGTGGTCACCACCGACGGTGCTCAATCCGTAACCGCGTACTAAGAAATGAAACGCCCTAACTAATAAAAATCGCCGGTGGGTTGATTGTGACAAGTGCCCTGCACGATATAAAGATCCGTCTCCCTTTTCAAAACTTAGGCCTTTCGATCACCGGCTGATATTTGCACCCGGTATATTTTACGCCTTTATTAATGTTTTCAACCACCATGGCCTGACTGAGAGCAAGCTGAACGAGCACAGCACGCCCGCAGGAGAGGAGAAGAACGTACGCATTGTAGCGAACTCACTTCAAGACATGAGCGAAGGAAATACTGCCGCACGGACTAATTGCTTGGGCACTCAGCGCCTCGCATTCATTACTGCCTCGCTGGCTCGCTGACTTGAGGATAAATACTCATTTCACAATCGTCATTACTCCTCATTAGAGCCGCTGCCGGGCTACCTGAATTAATTACAGCCCGGCAATGACTGCATTGTGTTGTCAAGACCCACAGAAGCAGTGGCTGTACGAACGTATCATCGCCATCCTAAGGAGAGACGTGCCTAAAATATAGCAGTTCATTTTCAGGCATCAACACAAAATTAATGAGGCAGTTGCATCTCTCAATGCCAAGGAAAGTAATCGTAAACGTACAAATCCTTAACAGAAACAGGAAACACCTGCACGCGATTCCGCTTACTCCGCTTTTGACGCTGAAAGCTGCTGAAACAAGCCTGGCATACGCGTATTTCTATCTTTACAAGAAGCTAAGCATCCCTGGTGTCTGTTGACTCAGGAAACTGGGACTTTCCATTTGTTATTTCTATAAGCCTTGCGCGCTTTGTGCCACGCAGCATTGTAGGGGGTCGGCATGCCTCTAAGATAGGCATGCTCTAGGCAAACACCGGTTTACAAAACATGTAGGCTCAATGCTGTTATATTTGCAGGCCATAGTGATACACCGTTTTTCTTAGACTTCAAAAAAAAGTGCGTAACCTACACTATTGAAGCAAGAACCAATTTTTCCTGGCTGCTTCTATTCCGTTGCTTTCTTTGGGCCGATCAGACACTTACTAAACCCGATTTGGTGAATGGTTCCTGTAGCCCAAAATTCCTCCCGGCGAAGCGTTACAGGAACGTCTTGACTGGTAAGAAAATTGCGAGAAAAAAACTAAATGGTCACTAAGCGTCGAAATCAACGACAGGCCAATACGCGGTTCTAAAAGTTTCTTTTCTGAACTCAAGGACTTTCCACATTAGGTGCGAAATGCATAACAGTAACCGCAAGCTCTGCACAACATCCAGTTCTTATAACCAAAACTGTATTATAACCAATTAAAATCGCACCATCGTCATCTACAGGATAGCAAGCGACAAGTACAGCAGTGCACGTCTCGCTGAGCAGACAAACTGTTTTTGTTTTTAGAAAAATTGTAAGGAACCAGAACATCTGTGGCCTGGAATAAATAGGCGCCGTTGTGTACACAGGAAGACCCAGCGTGCTATAGAAAGTACACCAGCATATAAGTCATCAAAGCGCAAAACAAGCCAAAGGTCCAGGACATAAAAGCGGCCGCGAGAAAATTATAAGTCAACGAGTACCGGTGCAGCTCGTAGGAAACAAACATCCTGAAGTTTCACCGAGGAGAGGATAGGCGCCTTCTTAAACAATGGGCGTCGGCTGATACCCTGGTGACAAAAGAATGACCTGTTTGAAAAGAAAAACTAAATTATTGGTTTTGAAAAAATTATAAAAAATTAACTGTACTTTTAAACGTACGCTAGGCGCTAATGGGTGAACGCTCTTGTATTCCGCAAAGGGTACTCCTTCTATAGACATTTGCGAAGTGAGATGGCGCCACCGTATTTGACACTGAGCTCTAGAACATAGCTTCGAACGCTTTTCCGTATAACTGGAAAAAGTGGAATTATTAACTGTTGCCAAGCTGTCCCAAATACAGAAAGTAAGCTGTTCCAAAGGTCATGAGACAGTGTATAAGACGCTCCTTAGTTCTTGATTGATCCGAGTGTATTCTTCGGCAGTATTGTTTCGGCAGTATTCTTCGACAGTATTCTTCGGCAGTTTACTCCACCTTGGGGGATTCCCCTTAACATTTGCTGTTGTGCGAACAACTCTTTTTGTATTGCATTGTGTACTAAATTTTCTATAAGGTTCAGTGTTCATCACTACTGATATTTATACTTAATTTAGCTGAGTTGACTCTTCATTAAGTAGCTGTTCTGTAAATTATGGCGCGGTCAAAACCCAGTCAGGAGGTTCAGCACTTCCGTTGCCTTGCCTAGTGGGAAATATATACCTATATGTTCCCTGAAGTCGCAAGTAAACAAAACGAAGATAGAACTTAAAATATTCTGTGATATTTGCAAGCAAAAAAAAAAAAAAATACAATATCCTCCTACGGAAGATGATCGCTTATATTTTCTTAACCAGGCTAAATAAATAGCCTTCCTATTTCGGTAGTATTTGGTAGTCTATGGCCAGGTACCAGACTACCTGGATCGGACTGGCAGACTGATTTCTTACATCTGATGGCCCCGCGTATTTCAGTTCTCACACGTTGATCCTCGGTGGAACAGCTCTGTTATTAATACTAAGCAACATTGATTCAGATAATATTACCGTCTAATTAAAACACTGGCCATTTTAATGATAGTAATATCTGAAATTCGCATTTGGTAGCGAGGTGCTGCAAGTAGTAAGAGAATATGTCTATTTAGGGCAGGTTGTGACCGCTAATCCAGATCATGAGAGGGAAGTAACTAGAAGAATAAAAATGGGGTGGAGTGGATATGGTAGGTTCTCTCAGTTCATGATTGGCACTTTGCCAATATCCCTCAAGAGAAAAGTATACAACACCTGCACCTTACCGATACTCACCTATGGAGCAGAAACGTGGAGGCTAACAAAACGGGTTCAGGTTAAGTTAAGGACAACGCAGCGAGCTATGGAAAGAAAAATGATAGGTGTAACGTTAAGAGATCGGAAGCGGGCGGAGTGGGTGAGAGAACAAACGCGGGTTAATGACATCCTAGTCGAAAAATCTGGAGCGCCTTTAAAATGAATGCGTGGAGTACGAGCTTCGGCCAGTTTATGGAGGGGGCTTTCAGTGATTTGCGTAGGAATGTGGTTAAAGTACAGCTGCTTTATGCACTCAGAGAGTTAAAGAGTTGAAAAGAATACAGAAGCAGTCAGTCACTACAAGCCTCGTTTCCAAAAGAATAAACTCTGGCAAGTAAAAGGGTTGGAGACTAGCTCAACAAACAACATAATTTGTTTCATGGGCGTGAGGAGATGTGCAGTAGGAAACTTCAGCCACAGGCGTTGAGTGGAAAATATTTTAATATAATTTTGAACGCTGTCCCAGAAGCCACTTTCGATTTCCACTGGAATCTAGGAACGTCAAGGTTCACTTGTCCCAATCACTGTGACGTTATCGGACAGACTAGTTGTTCGAAAGGAACAACCAGTGCTTGCCGGCGATGCCGACGTCACCAGAATATGGTAGTACTGGTTGGCAGTCGACCGTGACGTCAGCGTGTATTCCAAAGCTGGCACCGACCGGGACCGAAACTTCCGGTACAAAATTATTTTTAATTAAACAGTCACACGGCGAATTAGTGTTTACAGGTCATATTTACGGTTGCTCAGCCTGTATAGCATCTTCCAAAGCAAAGAAAAGCAAACGCACAAAAACTTTCTCTCTATACCATTTTGAAAAAAATTACTCTTATTTTATAAACGTTCAACACACTCGCTAGATGAACCTAAATATATTATAAAAATATTAGTGCAATATTAACTCCTTTCTGTTCACATATTTTTCGCAATCTTTACGCGAATGAAAAGACCTGCATGTTTTATTATAACTTGAAGAATATTTGATAACTTTGCTGAGCTTGCCAAGAAGGCCGTCCTTTGTTTTACTTAGTTTTGATTATGCTTGCGTTTTTAGATTTGTTCCACGCTATTGTGTTGTTTGTTCTGGCTTCACACAGTAGCCAGGAATTTAATCGTAAATAAGTGTCAATTTCTGCTCACCCACACCTGTCATATATCCTCTATGGGTAGGCAGTATGTTCAAAATGAAAAAAAAAGTACAATGATGGTATACGGCAGCAATGCGTTTTGCAGAGAAGTGAAGTGGCTTTCAATATTACTTTTCGAGGAAAACTTTACAACGCTTTGGCAGGCATGATACTCATTTCAGTGGTAGGCGCGGAAAGTCCTTATAAATTTGCGGGTGCTTTGACAATTTATTTTGTTTACTTGTTATAAATATGTTTTACAGAATCGTCTTTTCTTGGGCTAGTTGGTTTTTCATGCTGTAGGTGTTAGCAGCGCACACGAAACAAGGACGGACAGAAAATCGCTGTGTTTCGTTCCCTTTTCTGTCCTTCCTTGTTTCGTGTGCGCTGCTAACACCTACAGCATGTTTTACAGATTGTAAGTGGTCTCGATTGGCAGTTGAACGGAGAAAGCAGCATAAGGTAAAAGTTCCCTCTTCGGTTTAAATAACGTTTTTGCCTTGACGTATTCGGCTGCGTTCATTATTACGTGTACCTTTATTTTTTTTTCTGAAGGTGCAAAAGCAATGCAGTGAATGCGACATCATATTTCTTTTTCCACCAAACCTTGCGGTTAGATCGTTTTCGGTCATCGTATCATCCCGCCATTTACCGAGCGTCTGGATTGCTGTGGCAGCTTCCATGCTGCACAGATCCTAAGCTGCATGATACGATGGACGCGCCTCTTAATTACTAGGAAAGTTGGTGATGCCCCTAGGCCGAAATAAATTTTCACTCTCATCAGATTATGTTTAATGTGCAGGTACATGTACGATCAATATTGAAGGTAACCACCAGGCTCGTATTCTCATTCTTACTGCTGCGTGTAGCTAGAAAAAGGATAAAATGCGTTATTGATGGGAGTAATGAGAAAAAGAAAAAAAATGGCTGAAAATATGCCTCTCTCTCATTGCCTGGGACTAAGCGCTGCCTTCATGTAAACAAGTGCTCTGTATTAAAGTGGCTTTCAAATGGCTAGGGTCTTCTACTTTGATGAAATCACGCCAATGCGAGAAATTTTCCAGTCATATACAAAACGTTTCACCTTAAGATGTTCTGCGATTTTTAAAAATAGTCTTTGATGAGTTATGAAGCTCTTTTTTGGCATAGCATTGTCCGTAGTGTACTTCTTCAGAATACAGCAAATATGTGGTAACTAGTCGACTAGTTACTAATATTGAGTAATTGTCTTTTTATTTATACAATTAGTCTCCCACAGTAAGTAATACGCATATAATTTTTTTGAATTTAGAAAACACCGATCCCCTCTGCGCTGTGGACGAACATGTTTTGGCTATTTCGATGAGTTGCGCGCACTAGAAGAGGAGCTTTGGCTGCGAACTTTTCTTAAGAACCTTGGTGCGATATAGGCAAAATTCGTTCTGCCACTGCACCGAGGGTAGCTACGTTTACTAAATTTTAAAAATTCATACGTATGTTTTTAACGGTGGGCTACGCGTTTCCTGATGAATAAGCAGACTAAGACTAACAGCAATAATTAAAAAGTAACTTCCTAATATTAGTTAAGCATCCTACTAGTTACCTCGTCTGAGCTGTATTTCAATGCGCTGCACTGCTGACAATGATATGACGAAGAAAGCGCACTTTTAACTAAGAAAGGCTATTTCAAGAAAAGAATCTTAGGTGAAACACCCGGTATACTAGGCGAACCCGGCACTGGCTACAGAAGAGGATCTCCAAACATTAATTTAGCAAGATGAAAGGTTTGGAGATGTTAGTAGAGCATACCACAGTATCTTTCTCTTATCATTCATGTGCACATAAGCCAGATATACTTCTTCTAAAACTAGCGTTCGTTGCACTGTCCAACCTAAGCCCCTATCGGGCGCACTCGGATTTTGTGATTGTATCAGTGAGCTCGGTGTTCAAGGTTTCTTTGCCCACAGGTACTGTTTCCACTGCCCACGAGTATCGTTCCTCTGATGCCGGTGTTCTCCACCTTCCCGACTTTGCCCGTTGTCCATGAATCGGTTTTCGTCGCGCTTGCTCCTCCTTCGCCTCCAGCGTCGTGCCGTTTCAGAAACGGCGTCGCCGCCGAATCATCTTTGCTTGGCGCCAATGCGTCGCTATCTGTTCGTCCCCGTTTTTGCGCCACCGCTCTTCTGTTCCCTACGAAATGGCCACCGTGGCTCTTCTCCCGTTTTTCTTCTTTCAACGACTATTTCCCGAAGGGGACAGTAGTTCGCTCGATAGAAAGGAAAAAAAAGGAACAAAGGGAAGCAGGATTCACAGCAAGATCCTGTTGAAAGATCGTTACGGATGCTTTTTTGCTTTCAGTCTTTTTTTTTTGCCTACAGTTCCTCTTTTTGATTGGCTTTATAACATCTGCGTCTTTTTTTTTCTGCGCTCTTTTGCCTTTCCTTCCCTTGTCCTTACTTCTTGTCTTTCCGGCATGGACTTAGAACATCCGATTCTTACGGTGCGGGACTTGTAGGTATATGGACAACACAGATAAACGTCGGTACGAAAGAAATTTCTTTTGCTTCCTCTTTTGTTTCCGAAAAGAGGTTTCGATTCCCGCTATCATTCGCTATATCTCCTCTTTTCTTTCTCTCTATGGTTCTACAATGCCATTGATTTTGATGCTCTGGTTCACTTCGAGCCGTTGAAGGGACGACATGGTTACTCCAGGAGACCTTTTGAGTGGACTGAAGAAGAGGCCAAAGCGCTATATTTGCCAGGACGAATAAAATTGTTTGTGGCACCGCGCATGACCGATCAGTATATTTGGAGTTACCAGGGAAATTTATTGGGGATGGTATTGAATAAAATTGCCTCCGTTCTTCTCGAACTAATTACCCAGATCATTGCAAGCAACTTCCTGAAAGAATAACGGAATATTGAATACAGTTGTGGAAAACATTGCCCTTTTGCCGGCTTCCTGCATTCAATGCAAGAAACTGTGTTACAGCGAAAAGTTCATATAAAAATGTTAACGGCGATGACCTTCAGTCACCCTGAAGGTCACCATATTATTGTAGGAACTACTGTCGTAATTTACAACCATATGAATACTGCAAAATATCGTTCATTTCTTCATGCAACGACTGTCGTTCAAAACTCTGTTACGTCACACCGCTGGAGCGATGCAACGCTCTTAAATTCATGTTACGAGCGCCGTACAAAGATCAGCGAATCATAATTGATACGGGGGTATTTATAGAGCAACTGCTTTTACTTTAGTGTGTAAAGAGGAGTGTATTAAGAAAACTACCACCATTTTTTCAATCAGAAGTGAGTAGAGAAGAAGGTAGAGAACAATTTTCACTACCTTTTCACCATATTTCTGCGATATTTATTTTGTCCCTAATACCCATGTATAACCAACGGCAGTCGTATTTGTAGGCAGGACAAGTCGACCGCCTTTTTAAAATGTTAGCTGGATCAACGTTATGCAGAGAAAACCTGAGTGTACTTCACTGCAGATGTAAATGGTATAGACAAACGAAAGCATGCTCAATCGCTGAGCGACAACCACCATAAGGGCGGACGTTGGAACGAAAAAGAAAGCGGCCTTTACTGCGCTGCGGCACAAGAGACACACGTTGTCAGCGGAGGACATGCAAAGCATTCTTTTCTTGTGCTCTCTGCGAGTCAAGCTCGAACACCGCGGTGATGGAGAGCTCATCGAAAAGCTAGCTAAGGCCACCAACCGACTGCGAATGCTTCAGTCCAAGCTGTATGATTGTAAGAAGCGCAATGAGCAGCTGCTGCCGGCAGTTCTGCCCGCGAAGGTGAATTTTCACTTCGATTTCATTCCAGTTCACGGCGAATAAAGTTTTTCGTTTCTCTTGCAACGATCGTAAGCCTATCAGCTAGTGCAGCTACATGGATCGACTTGTATGGCACTGGGTTGACCAGGAAAAACAGGGCAAAATCATAAAAGCGTAAAAGCGAAGACAGGTCGGACGAAGCAACATGGGCCTCGTCTGCTACTCCACGCCAAAGGAGAGAGAAGAGAAAAATACAGAAATAAGAACAGTTGGAATATGAGATGCGATGATGGCAGAATAAAGTGATAAGCACTGTTGGCGCTTATCTGTTTTAATTACAGCGAAAGGAAAACCAAGTTTTGTAATTGCAGTCTCGGCAATGGGTGTATATAAAGGGCGTTTCACCTAAGACTTTGCAAAATTTTTTAAAATAGGCTTTTTGTCTAAGAAGAGTGCTTTTTTCGGCATGTCATTGTCTCTGTATAACACTCCAGAATACAGCTATAAGACATACTATATAGCGGATTGGTTAACTAATATTGAATAGTTCACTTTTTAAGTATTGCTGTTAGGCTACTTAACTACTGAGAGGCGTGTAGCCTACCGTACGTGATATCCATATCAGTTTTTATAATTTCAAAAACGCAGTTAACCTCGCCTCGGTGGCCCAAAAAGTGTTCGTTGTTTCAACGAGTTATGTACAATGGAGAGGTTGCTTTACCTGCAAACTTCTCGAAAGCGCATGTATTTTGGCCACATGTAGCCAAAATTTGCCAGGCCACAGCGCCGAGGGTAACCATGTTTTCGAAATTATAAAATCAGATATAGAAGGTATCGGCGGCTGGCTGCGCGCCTCTGAATAATTAAGGAGCCTAACAGTAACAGTTAAAAGTTCACTATTCGGTATTAAGTAACCGGTCTGCTTTTAGCACGTTCTAACTGAACTCTCATACACTACACCACTGCCAATGCTATGCCAATAAAAGCGGTCTTCTAACACAAAAAGCCTATTTTTAAAAACTCAGTGAAGTCTGCAGGGAAACAGCGTCTAAACGTCAGCAACAGTTAAGTGCAGAGTGCCTAAGCAACAAATCTCTTTGAGCAAAAACGTACTTCTAATTGCTATCACCATGCTTCTTTTCCTCGTCCGTTCCAGACTCAAGTTGTCCAGAATTTTTTATGCCATCTGCCTGTCTATTTCTGTCAACTCCTCCGCTCCTCCTTTTATTCCGTGCAGCTTCTGCAAAGTAATTTTTTCGTACAGTTCGTTCATACTTTCCGTACTCACTTCACGCGTTCTCTGATTTCAATTTCTAGCATCTTTGATTGCATTAAATAACCTCGAGGCGTATCCGCACAGTAAGGTTCGTCTTCATGGCGCAAAGGGCCAGAGCAGGAGCAGCTCACGAAAAAAACGGAGCTTAAAGAGCAGAAAGCAGCGCGAAATAGCCACATTTCTCAGCGTGAAAGACACGCAGAAGGGCTCGAGCGCCACCGGTGGATACCTAAAAAGCAAAAAAAAAAAAAAAACGCGACGTTTGGTAGCGATTGCGCACGTGCATGCTTCAAGGATTTGTCATTTTGTCGCCTCACGCTTCTTTTTTCGTCTCAAATTTCCTGATCTTCGTTTCAGCAGCGGAGGGGAAAAAAAAAAACCTTTCATATTTAATGACGACCCGGGAACTCGGCGCGAAATTTCGTATGCGGCGCTCGAATGCTTCTTTTCTGACACCGTATCCTGTTTCGTGCAGGAAAAAAAGAATGGAAGTAAACTGCACTCGCACCTTTCTGGACGCCGTCTTAGGCGGCAGCTGAGAAAATGTCTGGAGACCGGCTGTTTCTAAGGGCACACGGAAGATTGTTTATGGCGTTTTTTTTTTTACTTGCGCTACAACATTCTGATATGAGTAAGAAGTTCTCGCATTGGCTCGGAAAGTATAGTTCACACACAGGGTGCGCGTTTGTAATCAACTAGCCTTCGGAGCTCGGTAGAGAGCCGTGGTTAAGGGCTGTTTAAAAACAAAGAAAAAGAGCCGTGCCACAAACGTAGTAAAGAGAAATAGATGATTGATTTCTCAACCTGAAGGCCAGCGCTGCATAAAAAGTACCACAATTCGCAAGTTAACGTAACTCAGGGTGACGTGGACTAAGTCAGCATTTCAGTCAGGCAGATATTTCCTAAGGAAAGCAATCGGGGTTCGCGTCACTCTCGTTGTCTTAAACTAATAATATCCTGGACTTCAAACGCAAGAACTAAAACGGTCGTGTCGCCTTTAGTCAATCGCCTCGCCGCCCGTCTCTCCATTCGTCGCCTTACATATGGACAAAAAGGTACAGACGATCATTACAGCACACATAGAAGGAGCAAAAGTAAACAAATAAACTCCTGTTATTGTGACGCTACTGGCAAGATCATAAAGGTATGCACCCGGCTGGCCTGGTTGTGTAAGACTTCTGCAAACCTATGGACAGCTTTTATTTTCTTTTTCTTAGTTTATACTACATCCTTACGAAGGCAACCACATATGTTTTTCCGAGCGCCTTCGGCTGAGTGCCGGGCTAAAGTTGTATATTCGGTATCCAAAACAGCTCGCATAGAGCTGTCGCATGGTTCTTTAAATGCGCAGTGAAACGCAAGCGAAGAAGCCTAAGACGGGCTCGCTGTGGAGGACATTGCATATATTATTATGGGACCGAATTATCCCGTTTTCAGGGATGCGTTTCGGCATCTGTCTTTGCGAGAGTATGCAATGCATCAGCGATGAAGCTCCTCCGTCTGCAG